>NW_024504786.1:15159635-15472940 GCF_017590055.1 Onychostruthus taczanowskii
CCCCTCGCGCCGCGGCCCCCGCCTGCCCCGTGCCGTCCGGTAACACACCTGAGCCCCGCCCGCCGCGCCGGGAGCCGTGAGGGGGTCTGCGGTCGCACACGGGCCGGCTGTGCTGGCAGCCAGCGGCTCGGAAACCTCCGCGCAGCCGGGGCTAGGGGCACAGTCCCCGGTCACGGCAGCCGGAGCCGGCAGCGCCCTTTAAGTTACCGGCCTCGAAGCCGCGTGAGGCCGCCGGGCACCGCGTCCGTAACGGCGCCTGGGCTGCGCTCGGTATCGGGCCCAGCGTGAGCGGCGGTGTGACGGTGCCCTGCCCAGTGCACCGAGGTACGTCCCTGCAGCCCCCCGAGCGGCGGCTGGAGCAGAGCGAGGCCCCGGCTGCCCCCTCAGTGCTGCCACCCCGGCCAAGGGCAGCCAAAAGCCCACATCAGAACGAGTTTGGGCCAACACCGCAGAGCGACATCATTTTATAGCAGAGCAAACCATTCCAGTTCACTCGGGGATCATTATGCTAGAATGTAACAGAAAGTGCTGTTCAGTGCAGAAGGCACGCCTAAGGCTGTCAAATCTCCCAACTTCAAGACTATCGAGTTGTAGAGCAAACTGCCTTTAAGGGAGCTACACCACAGATGAGGCCTTGGCACCCACAGCTTCATCCTTCAGCAGGATGAACAGAGTTAGTTTCTGACACAGTCCTGCAACATCAGGTGTGTGCTGCTCTCCAAACCTGTATGTCCTCTAAAGGTCATGGTAACGAGAGCAGTACTAGAACTTGGCAAACATTATTATAGCAAAACTCCATCACAAATTTGAGCCCCACTCCTATTATTATCCAAGTAAGCAATTGTTCTTCTGTAGGCATGGAGACAATGTGGAGATACAGAGAAGTAGAGAGTAGTTTCAGGATGTTTCAGCAAAATTTTACTAGTTTAATTGGCTTTCTTACTGAGGGGATTAGGGGTGAGTTGATTTTTTCATAATGCTCTTTGACTTCAGGCCCTTTGCCCTGAGTCACAAGTTCTTACATCTACCCAAGAGGCATGTTACAAGAGTTCAGACACAATTTAGCCACTCTTGAAATGTCAGTTTGCAACCTAGAAAAATCCACTGCCGTTTACCTCTGACCTCATTTTGTTTGGACAAGCCGTACTCACAGTTCTGCTGCATGTACCACACATCAGTCAATGGCTGGGTCCCCCAAAGACTAGTCCTCAAAACTACTACATTATCTGTATATGAGAGCTCTAGCAAGGAAATCAAAGTAAATCAAATAACAAGCATTTAGCGTACATTAAATATTTTAGCAAACAGGCTTACAAAACCTGGAGGAAAACCTGCAGAAACAAGTAAAATACAAGTTCAGACTGCTTGTTGGCAGCCTAAGCTCGCTTACAGAATTTTTTATTTATTTTTAGCATTTGAAAAGGCGTGCATGTTGGAGCATGACATACCTCCTCTCTTATCACTCATATGTAGGATGCAAAATTTTTGCAAGAGGGATGTGGAGGTGGGGGAAGTCCCTTCAACAGAGAAGAAAACTAATATTCTACAGCAATATATGTATTTCAAGGCATATTGTGTGTCTACTACATTTCTGCTAGCTAAAATTCCAGACTGCTGATTAAAAACGGGATTGAAACTTAAGCAAACACATTATTTTTATTTTAATTACTCATTTAGGTCCCAATCCTGCAAAGATTAAATGAAACAGATTAGGTTCACTCAAATAAGTAGTCATGAGAGCTGTTCAAGTATGTGACATCAAATATGTGTACACAAGCCTTTGTAAAATCAAATCGTTTGTATATAGGTCTAACCTTAGCCAAATTATTTTCACCATTTTCAGTGATGTTGGTAAGAACTGGTTCTTGTCCATGGAGCCAATTCTGTTAGGTAGTCAGCATCCTTGAGCAAAGTCTAGGATTTACACCACTTGTCCTAGTGTTTGAAAAAGTCCAAGACTAAGACACAAGGAACATGGATTTTTAGTTATAAACTAATATGTAATTCAGTTGATGTACATGATGTTCAAAGACTGAAGCCATGACAAATTGCCACATTAAAGTACAGTTAGGCACATGGGTTGGGTCACACAGGAACATGATGATATACAGTTGGCTTTGGCGTTTTTTTTATTTTTACATTTTGTGGCAGAATAAACAGAAACCACATAATTTCCTTTTAAAACCATGGAAAATTCCTGAAACCTTAACTACAGTGTTCAATCTTTGCAGCCGAGGAACACAATTATATACATAATTTACATTTTACTTACTTTTAAAGTATTTGCTGATCTAGTGATTATCTTCAGTCCTGGGCAGGATTATTTCACTTAGCAGGCATTGGCCCAATCCAGCAATGTAATGTGTTATCCTCACTAAGATGTATGAAAGCTGTGACAGTTCACTTCTGCAGGAGTTTTAGAGGTTTTCATGGTGTGGTGCTGCAGAATTAGGCCTAAGTAAATGTAAAGCCTTAAAAATATGCAGTGTTAAAACTATTAACATCACAGTTTTAATTTTTTTCCTCCTTTCCTAGAAAATACAGTAGGGACACTCCTGTGGATAGCAACTACCCATTTACTACTCCCAAAAAGTTCTAGACTAGTTTCAGTTACTGATTTCATGTTATGGTCATAAAGCCTTAACCTGCCCTGAGGAGCCAGCTGAGTTCAGGGCACCGACACCAGGAGCAGCATCAATCTGTTAAAATGGCATCCAGGCTGAACTAACCAATCCTTCCCAGGAACAGGTTACTCATTTGGGTACCATTCTATATTCACAGAATCATAGAACAGTTTGGGTTGGAAAGAAGAATTAGGATTCACTTTTGTTAAAAGTTTAGCACTAAACCTGTCATTGCCTGGGAAATTTCCACAGTTTTAAGAAACACAGAATCTTCTCTGCCTTCTGGAGTGACATTAGACTGAGGCCTTGGGACTAAATGTGGAGCTGGGGACTGCGTGCTGTCATTGATGGGGCAGTGAATACACTGCCTGCTAATTAACACATTCTTATGAGGGACCCACTGCCATGAGTCCAAGTGCACTTTAAATAGTTGCTGCTGGATGTAGGCATCTGATGATCACTTACCTATTTAGAGCACTATTTAAATGTGCTTCACCCACCAAAAGAAATGAAGGGTACAACAGCTCAACAAAATGTTTATTCACAAACTGACTTGGATATTATAATTGAAACAGAGACTTTTATAAACAAGCATCTTGGTATGAAAATCTTTTCTTGTCATAAAATATTTTAATATCCTAGAAATTATTTTCGGACATTAGTAAGGACTAATGCTCACAAAACTCTCTTACTTCATACAGTGTCTAGAATCTTTTCAAGGCTAAAAGATTGTCCCAACCAAGAAAGCATTAGAAAAGAAAAAGAAAGCTAGGAAGGACCACACTGTCCTAAGAGCTGTTCCTGTTTCCTTTTAAATTAATGGATCATATACTACATTAAGCCAATACAGGTTCTGTAACAGTGGATCCAGAAAACAGGCCAGCAGCCATGTTCTCGAACCACTAAAAAACCTCTGCTAGTTTTGAAAGCCCAGAAAAGAGTAAGCATGCTAATTCACTGAATTTCAAAAACCAAATGGGTGAATAGGCATCCTTAAGGGATACCTTGTACATAAGATAGGTTTAGAACTGGGATCAAGCACAGGGAGTACATTCACATGAGTACAGTCATTGTGCAGCACATCCATTCTGTCCCTCTCTGAGGTGAAATGTTTTTATTTAAAATTAGCTTTGTGGTTTAAGCTGATTTATTGTGCCACTGAAAGCAAGGAAAAGTCTGGAAGCATTAACGATAGGTTGCTGACTAGGTATGGATTGTTATACTGCATTACATTAACTCCATTGTTTTAGTCATATGACTCTACCCAACAACCTTTAATATGAAGGGTCAGTTAATGTAATTAAGCCATTAAAAGCTTCTTAGGAAATAAGTCATTAATATAAACTAATGAGGTAAAATTCTACATTCCTTACTAAAAGATCCTGCATTCCTTGAACACCTAAAACTTTTGCTGAAGGTAAGTAAATGTTAGTGTTGCACTGTTAGGCTTGTCTACACTTGAAAGTTACTTTGGATTAAGGCAGGGAGTGAATTTCAAGTGCAACAGCAGATCTGGAATAATTCCAAACATGGACAAGTCATGTATCATACAAGCCTGCAAGATACCATGGGTTTTAAACTCAAACCAGAGGCTACCTATCCAATTCAAATAACACATTCTTATAGATTTTAGATTTTCAAAATGAAGTAAAAAGACCAAAACCCTCCAGCATGACTGACCATCTCTTTTGTGCCCCCTCTTCTCCCCTGCCTGCCTTACACAGGCTCCTCTATACCCAGCACTCTTCTTGACTCTGATATGCCCCTCACCCTCCTTCCAACATTTTTCTGATAAGATGTTTATAGGCCCTCAACCTACCAAGTGCAAACACAACAGAGCAGAAGAGGGAGGAAAGAAAGAGATTATATGAGAGAAGGAAAAAAATAAACAAAAGATCAAACACAGAAAATGTGAAACTAGCATACCTTCACTGTTCAATCACTTTCTTCTGGCTGGATCCCATTTCTTATACTGCAGTTGTCTGTTTAGGGTTCAACCTAAAATATAATCAAATAGGGAAAAGTCAGTAGATTAAACTATTCCGTTTCAGACAATGCTCTTTATGTTCAATCATAACACACCTATGACTTAGTCACATAACAATTATTTAATAAGACATACTTTCAGATTAAACATATTAAATAACTGGTATTCACCCTCTAATACCTAAAATATGGAACTATACATATGGCTAAAACTACGTGTGGTTTGCAGGATTGGGTTCCAAACTGCTGTATTCTGTTTTGAAGTTCATGTTGCATGCTTGTGGTTTCAAAACCAAATTATGGGTGAAATTCTTTGTAGCCAAGATGAAAGTATCACAGGTTCTTCATGTCTACAATTTCCTAATTACTTCATTGTTTTTATCTACATAATTCCACAGGGTGCCAAATGTTTTACTGAAAAACATCAAGACAAAGCTGCTGCACAGAGAGCTGACAACTTCAATAAGCAAAGGTAAGTGACTGAAACAGACATGAGAAAGTGTAACTAACTGTGCATTGAAGTTTGATACATAGTTACAATTATTTGTCTTGGACATTTTCTTCTAGCCCTTTTGATCTTTAGGTGACCTGGTTTTCTCTTTTACTTCCCAATCTGATTTAATTGCAAGGACATGATAAAATGGGTCATGACAAAGAAATGGAAGATTTATGTGCAGTCTGCCTCACAGAAGCAGAGCCAAAAACCAAGCTGCTAGATAGATAGTCATTATCTTTCTTTAACCAGCACAGTAAAAATGCCTGAAATAAGACTGGTTTAGCTATATTTCTGTCACATAATTTCTGTCACATAATAGGTTGTCTAGATGTTCAGAATCTAGCTATACTTGCCAATTAAATTTCATGTCAAGTAAACAATCAAACGTAAAAAGCCCCATAAAAATCCCCCAAACAAAAAACCCCAGAAGTTGCAAGTCCTTATTTTATTAAATAAATCTATGTTTTATCATCAGTCTCCAAAGTGGTTTGAGGAGGAGGAGGAGGCCATGAGATGTTTATAAGGTGATACTGTGTGGTATTTTTGAAGCCAAATACAGGTAGACACATTTGAAAGCAAAGCCATAAAGTGAGCCTCTCTTCAGTGTACAGTGTGTTTCCAAACACGCTCCCTGCAAGAAAAAGTTACCTATTTAAACCTATTAGCTATATGAACTTAAATACCAACCTGTGGCAAAAGTTTGGGATTTGAGAATTACCAAGTAATGCATTGCTCATGCTCCAAATTATTTCTTGTTTAACCTCCAAAGATCTGAGGAAGGAACTCTGCACTGCTGCTCTGTGCTTGGGTTTAGCACTTTGCTCCTGGAGAACACACCTTTTTTTTTTTTAATTTTTTTTTTAATTTTTTCATTGCCTGTGTAAGGCAATGAAAATTACCAATACTATTGCAAAACAAATTTGCAAAAGGGCTTAATTTTATACTTTCCCATGGGACTTACAGTTTAGATCCAGCTGGAATTATGAATCAACATAAAAGTTTTTCCTTCACATATACAGTACAGCATTAACTCAGAGAACATATTCTTTTGTCTTTGTGTATATGAGAATTAGTGTTTATGCAAGTATTGGATCTGATTTTTATCCCTCCAAGTGATCTGCAATACATGACATTATTTTAGACTGCTACTGACTAATGCCTTATGTTAGATATTTGTTTGTTTTTCCCACCTGCTATTTCATCGTCCTTGGAATTACAATAATATGTACCAGAGAATGTGACCTATCAGTCTTAACTGTCCTTCACTGAGTCTGGATGGGGATGTAAGGCAAGTGCATACATACAATATATATATATATATAATATATAATATACATATAATATGTATGTATATATGTTTTATATATGTATATATTACACTTTATTCTGACATATAATTTGCTTCTGGAAGGCTTTAATGTCATATATTGATTCATGAAGTATCAATTATTTAGTGCAGATATCTGTGAATTGCTATAAAAATCCAGTCTTTGTTGCCATTTACACATTTAAAAAGCCAAATGCAAGTTTCTTTTCTCTTCAAATATGCACAAAAGATCAGGAGAGATCTTGAGTCATGAGACAGTGGAGGAAAAAACAACCCAACCTTCCATCTGGTCCATTACCAAATCTTGAGGGAAAAGATTGGTCTTTCGACCCCTTGGATCTCTTGATTGCACTAGTGAGAAAAAGACTTTTGGTGAAAGACAATTTTTCAACATAAAAATCAACACAAATAACTCAAAAGCAGCTGATGAACACCCCTAATCACAGCACATATCTGAAGACAAAAAATGAGAAATACCAGATCATAAGCAGTCCAGAGTATATTCAGCTAGCTGCATTTTCATTAATAATTCTCTCTAGGAGCCCAAACACAAGCCCTAGTAATTTTCACAGCTGCTTCTTGTAAGCCACCACCATTCCCTCCCTTGCACAACTTCAAAAGAATTTTATGTATTTCTGGATTATTACTTCCACGGAAGTGGCAATGTCAAATATGAAGGTGATAATGAGCTGAAGGACATCAGCAAACTCCGTACGTCAGAGCCAGTGCCCCCAGTGTTATCAGGTGGAAATTGCTTCAAAGCAGGGACAGTCCAGGCCCTGCTATCTCATAGGGCCCAGAACCTTTTGCACAAACCAGGTTGCTTACACTTGCCACCTGTAACCTGCTCATCTGTCAAACCATCTGTGTTTAGCAGACAGGCAACAAAACTGCATACTCAGTGCTGTTGAAAACCACGGACAAAAGGAAACAATCAAAGGCAAGTTATGCCTTTAGCAGAGATTATAAATACATGCATCCAGTAAATTTACTATTCAGACTTTTCACATTTTGCTGTTGCCTGAAGGATTAATTTACCCTTAAGGACTGGGAGTTTCATTTGCACTTAATTTTTTTTTAAGGTCTTTACAGGCTGGCATAGTAGGTGGCCACCATAACAATATAGATCTGCAGGAGGTTTCAAAATTTTTACTGAAAACCTCATGTTTTTGTGAACTAGAAAAAAGGTACCTAAGTTTGCAACTTCTATAGGGTGTAAGAGCCCAAAAGTTTGAAGAAAGAAACATTATATACTTACATTTTCTGTTTGATACTTCATTTGTTTAATTCAATTGTTTTGGGGGGGGGCAGGGGGAGAAGAAAAATGGAAAAATCTACAAACCATTTCTATACAATGTACTCTTTTTAGAACATGGAAGGAAAACTTTGCCTACCCTAGAAAATATACTGATCTATACAAGTACACAGAGAGAGATAGAAAAATGTAAACCAGAGAGATTTTTATTATCTCACAGATAAAGAACATATTTTTTCAGATTACTTAGATATCTAGATATTTAGATGTCAAAATATTTAGATACCAAGAGGCAACAGAAGCAGAATAGTTAACTACATTGAAAACTGTTCCTAATATGCAAACCACAAAACTATCACTGTGAGGGTGAGAAAGGCCTCATGCTAAAGAACACTGGCAAGCCTCCATCTGTCTCATCCTGTTTCTCCCATGAAACAGACCAATCACTTTGTTAATGAAGAGTAATTAATTCCAGAAGGAATAGGAGATATGAGAGCAGATTCCCATAATCTTTTTTTTTTTTAAGCAAGACCTGTTAATGATCAGGCTGTGGGTGTCTCTCCATTAACAACTAGCCAGGTACAATAGGAAGGGATCTTACAGAACAAAATCTAATGTGTTCAGAGTCTGGTATCTACACTAGACACAGCTTATTGGAAGTTATTTGCAAGCAGTTCCAGTGTGGACTGCATGTCCATTAGTTGCTGGAGCATGTTAGGTCCTGGGTCCCAGTTCAGTTTTACTCAAGAGGTAATCCCATTTGTGTACTCTGACACTGTAAACCACCTCAAAAACCAGAGCCCCACATGTGGGAACGACCAGGAGATTCATTTCCAAAGCCTGCTCCTGGTCCAACCTAAAATGCTGAAGGAGGCACATCCCAAATACCTCAAAGGACACAATTTAATCTAATTTCTCCTCAGGGACACACATGGGCAAGAGAGCTGACAGGTAAGATACTGCAGAGCACTGACAGCACTAGAACTTGCTACCTGCCAAATACATATATCTGATACTATTCTAAGATGTTCACATTCAAAGGGAATGCAAGTTGACAAAACATTTCCAGGTCTTTGCTTCTAATTGTCAAAATGCATGCCAATGCAGAGAAATACCTTTCATGTACTGCTCTGCCCTTCTTCCTTCCTATTTTGACTCCTTGTTGTGTCCAGGATTTGTACGGGCCCTTTGCTAGGGAGAACTTCACTGACTCCCCATGAAGGGATTGTAGAATCCTTCTCCCCAGTCCTCTTTCTTCTCTCAAACAAAACACAAGTGATTCTTCCATTAGAATTGGAACCTTACATATCCATATTTGTATGCATGAGGTAAATACACCAGAGTAGATACTGTCTTGTGCTGACCATTATTTTGTAAATGGTTTTACTTTTTCAAGTTAAAAATATTCTACCACACTTCTATTTCATTGTATGGGATAGAGTTCAGATCCCTGAAGAGAAAACCACTGAATTCCTTGGTTCAAAAAGTTCAATATTAGAAATGTAAAAGGAACCAAATTCTCTTAAGAACACAAGGGATTACAAAGGTAATTTCATAACAGCTGCATAATAAATCCCACATACATTAATGATAAAACAGCCTTATTTACCATAGGTTGGGAAAACTTTTTTTTTTCACCAAAACAAAAAGTAATTTTTCAGATACAGCATATTTATTTTACCTTTTATATTAAAAAGTGCAATGGCAACAAACAAAACTATTCATCCATCAGAAAGCCAGTTAGCATCTGCTAGGTCAAACTAGCAAAAGACAGATAAAACATCTGACTGGGCTGCTGTCTTTTCTAATTACAGCACATGCAGTTAATTTTTGAGAGTAAATCCTATCCTAAGTAGTAATATTAGGGCCTATTGATTTTGTGTATTTGTTGAATTTCTGTGTGTAAAAAAAAGAGTCCAAACTGATCTATTCAGCAATTTAGTTACATTTTCTTGTTCTATGTGTAGTTTTTGAAATGCATACTTGTTGTACTACTCAAAACTTGGACCTTGGTAACTATTAGCATTTTGTTAACAATGCTAAATTTACATTTTTTTACTGTAACCATATACATCTCTCAGAGGGGCATAGTCTGGGGACCATTCATAGCTCATATTTGTTTTCCCCATGCAGCCCCACATGTGGTGAACAGCTGTAGAAGTTATAAAATTGTCTTTACACATTGCACATGCTGTTTAATATAATATCCATACACATTATGTATGAAGCAAGTCCTGAAGCAAAATAATGTACTGAATATTTATATTTACTTATTTTGTAAATATTTGTCTTTATTTAAATAAAGACAAATGATTCCTTTTAAATTCTGTCAACAAAATAATAGCACTTAATTATTCAGAATTGCAGGTTTACCAGTTCTTACCACAAGCAAGCCTTTTAACCACATCCCCTATGGCACAAAATCAAATGCTGTCAAAAGTGAAATTGGCAAAGCAACTGTTACTATGGCATTGTGACCAGCTCCACTGCAATAAAATACAGAAATGAAAATGTAAATTGTTGCTTACATATACATTTTGCTCCAGGGTACTATAAGCAAAAATGAAACCAGCTGGCAGTAAGTCACCCTTCTAGATAATAAATATTGCTAATATGAATCTGATGTGTTGAAGGGTGGGATGAAGCTCCAGAGACTAACACTCCCCTCGTTAATATTCTATACCAAATTGAAAGAAAGGTGGGGTGGTTTCCCCATCTCTAGTGTGAGCTTAGTTTTCTGCACACAGCTAAATCAATCCCCACAGAGCTATCTTATCTGCAAGGCTCATGAAAAATATCTGACAAGTAAATGGTTAGCATTTGGAATGGACCACACTGAGTGAAGTAACAGTTATTTCATAAGAGATTTCCCATGGTATATATTCCCAAAGCCAACTACGAGGCCTTCACTCCCACACCCACCACAAATGATAATATTTGAATCCTGTGCTATACTATTAATACACTCAGGGCCATTTTAAGCAGCAAAGTACGTATAGCCAAGCACACTAAAAGCATAGAGTATTTCTTGGTTATTATTAAGAAAAAGAAAAGCAGATCTATTTCAACGAGGAACACTTCTCTCTGCTCCCATTTTCCATCTGCCAACAAATAGAGATACTGCACGTGGGACATATCACACACCAGAAAGAAAAGTGTTATACAAGCCCACTGTTAGAATAGCTATGTTAATATGAGCAACCTTTTTTTTTTTTTAGTATGCCTCTTTTTCTGCTTTTTAACAGTCCTTGTAACATGCTCAAAAGAATAAACATTATTCTGAAAATTAATATCATTATTTCAAAATTATTTACAGTTATTTATGATATTTTGATCAACTATATGCTGTAGAAATGTGCTATCCTTTGATTTTAAGGTTATCATGTATGAAAAGAGAAGCAATTGCCTATACAAATTGTCTGCAAGTCTTTCACACTTATCTACTAAATTTTTCTGCTTACACTAAATCTGGTCAGAGTAAATTTAAATATGTTTATTGTCCATTATTTTTTATAAAAAAGCAAACGTGAACTTAATCTTATTTGTGGATCTGAAAAAAGAGCTTACATTAGCTTGACAGCTGATTCGAGAAATTTTACAAAACATTTTCATTATAATATCTAATGACAGCACACTCTCTTTTTCTTGTTTAAGAAAACCAAAAAACCAACAAACTGAACTTTTACAAAGTGGTTTTACTTTACTACTTTTAGTATTACCTTATATTTGTTCTTCATGCCAGAACAGCACATGGATTATTATGGTGCTCTGATACAAGAGATCATTTTACCCATCTGTGCCAGTGAAGTTCTTAGGGAACTTTATCCATAATGCAGATCTTATGAAGCCCCAGTTCTACCATTACTGATGTATGTACCAATCCATTAATAAGTTTTTCCCCTCAGAGTTAATGAAATTGCTCAAGTGTGTGAGTTTTGTTGCCAAGGACTATGATGAGATCATCTGCCTGGAGAGATGCAAGTTGGAACCCCTTACTATTTCAATTTGCATGAATTCAGATCTCCTAGTGGAACTAGCAAACAA
This sequence comes from Onychostruthus taczanowskii, assembly GCF_017590055.1. NCBI lineage: Eukaryota > Metazoa > Chordata > Aves > Passeriformes > Passeridae > Onychostruthus > Onychostruthus taczanowskii. Next base: position 15,171,368 of record NW_024504786.1, read on the forward strand.
ACGCTAGCCAAAGACCAAGACTCAAACAAAGATGAGACTCAGGCCAAAATAAGCAAAGAAAAAAATACACGCTATGTTGTAGGGTGCTGCTTTTTCTTCCTTGTGGAATACTGCATAATTCAGCCAAGGTTCTGATAGCTCTGGTTATTGGGAAAATTCACATGTTGACCCAAGTGCCTGAATCAGGCCACTGCAGATTAAAGACCCTGTGACTTCTAGCATTTAGGCATAAGTTCACCAGACAATATGCTCTGCCAAAAGTTAGAGGTTTTTATTTCTGTTATCACAGTAACTGTCATGTAGCTAACCCAATGCTGTACATACAAATGAGACTGGACTTCTACCATAAGGATTATCGACGTACCTACTATAAGAGATCCAGAACCAGTTTCCTCAAACATACAGAGAATGGCGCTTTTTTTCCAGCAGAGATCTGGGAGAAAAGGAGGAGGGGGAGTTGTAGAGATCCTCCAACCAGGAATGTAACTTCCAATAATCACTTACAGATGGCAGAGTTATGTTCTAGGATCTTCCTATTTGTCCAAAGCTATTATTTGTAACATATGCAGAATGAAAGCCCCTTGCATAAGACTGTAAATAAGCTTCTTGACTGAACTAGTTGTGGCTCAGCCAACTTCAGCCCTTGGGACAGGGAAGTGCAAAGAGGGTAAAAGAAGCCTAATTTAGTAGTACCACACTCAGGTTTTCTTGTAATTTTGCCATTACTTTAGAGATAGGATGTCTTTAGCATTTAGATTCCAAATCACCACAAAACTATTGGAAATGCCAGTGATAAAGGAAGTAAAACCACACCCAGCATTATAGGAGAAAGGTTAGAATTCAGACATGGAACAGAAATGAGAAAAAATGAGAGTTTTCACTTAGAATTTATGAAATTCACTGCTAAAAAGAGAATTAAAAGCATCCAAGTAGGGTAGGTCATATATATTGAGGAGAGTTTATGTTTAAGTGTATCCAGTTTTCACAGTAAAGTGTAACATATAATTAATCATATCTCAGCAGTAAATGTTAGAATCCTGGATGCCTCATTTATTGGAAAGCACTTCCAAGGTTTCAATTTCAGATAGTCTCATTCAAAGTAGCTGCTTCATAGAAATTATTTGTATAGATTAAAATAACAGTTGATCTTCATGCTAGTTCTTAATTATCAGATAAAACACTTAATAGTGTGTCTTTCATGTAAATCAGGGGCACACTGGAGCTGATATATTTCTTTTACGCACGAAAATAAATTGTTTACAGTGTCTGTCATCACGTGTTCTTCAGAATCAGAGACAATATGACTGCATCCATTAGATTTTCATTAGGATGCCCATCAGCATTTTTTTCCAGCAAAAAGACACCAAAGTGTGGGCAAAAGCATCAAGCTGCATCTGGCACCCAGGTTTGCTGTCAGGGGAGCAAATCAGGAAAGAAAAGCACACCTGGAGTGTCCTAGACCCCTGTGTTGGAGATCAGAAGATGGGCCAATACTTCCTTTCCACAGCCCTAAGCAGCCAGAGGGGTGCCTGGCAGTGTCCCGCCCCTTCAGAAGGACACAGGATTCCTGGCAGAGGCCGTGGGAGCTCCAGCTCCTCACCAGCAGCACGGGGGTACCTGACCAACTTTGAGCTACATTGATGGTCCCAACACTGGAGTAGCAGCTTTTAACCCTTGGTGCTTCTACAGGCTAATGCAAAGGAGGAGGTTGAACTGCACTTTGCTTACACCGTAGGACCTAGGAAACACACTCAAAGCTAACAGGTTCCCCAAAGCTAACAGGAGTCAGGGCACTGCAAGGACCTCATTCTACATCATGGGGAATTACTGTCCTGGGCACACATTGTTGTGCTGGATGAAGCCCATGGTTCAACTGGTGCAGAGCTCTGCCCTTGGCCACAGCTGCCTCATAGAACTTCAAGGTGTTTTGCAAGAGGTAGTTAGGTCACACCTGCCTCAGGTAAGAATTCTTCTAGACCTCATAAGTCAGTAGCATGTTTATCTCTCCTCTAAAATTAATTCTTTACTTAGCAGTATGTCAAATCTTAGTAAGGATGGGTTTTAGGGTTTTTTGGTTAGGTTTTATTCATGGCCATCTCTTTTTCTAGATCCCAATAAACTCTAGATACCAAACCATATGCTGAAGTAATTATTTCCCCAGGGACAGTGTGCATTGCATCAAAAAGCTTCCTTTCAATTTTGCAGGCAAAACATTTCGGTTTCATCACTATTTTATTCACTGTGTTTTGTAAGATAAAGTGAACAGCCATTCCTTCTCTAACTTAGCAACATTTGCTATTACTTTTTAAAACCAGACGAGTTATGGCACATCTTATTTATTTAAGGTATATAATTATCTTATTTGAAGTTTTTCGCCTCTCTCAATTGGAAACCTTTTCTTGATTTTTATCATTTCTTTTGACTAAATTAATCTTGAGGTAGCCTCCTGTAATTTGGGGTGAGAAAGACATTGCAGCAGCAGGAGTCTTAGAAACATCTGTGACAGACACTCTGTCTTTTGTGTTCCTGTTACATTCATAGTGCACAGTCATGAGATGCAGGAAAAGCCCCTTGTGTGAGTGCACACAGGGAGTTGAGGATGCTTGCAAGCAGCAGCACTGGGCTTTCTGTATTCATAGATGTCAAAAAGACAAATAACATCTCTATAATTTTACTTAGAGGCAAAACATTTTGCCCAACAATAACAGAAGACAGTTTCTCTCTGTATTAACAAGAAGTAGCAATGCAGAAAAGTGAAATGTTTCTAGCACTGAGGTTAATAATTTTAGGACATGTCCAATAGCCCTTGTTGGAAACCTTATACAAATGAGGACTGACATTTGCCAAAACATTTCATCAGGAAGGTACACTGAAAGAACTGAAAGCTATTTCAAATTAATGAAAAAGTAAATGGCACATTAAAAATTTTACAGAATATGTATTCAAAAGAACTTCAGCAACACAATTCAATTTAGGTTTCCCAAGAGCGTCAAATAAAAGGAAAGTATTGAATAGGCCTTTATTCATATTTCATGAACTATCAGAATTATTTATGTTCCTACATAATTTTGCAGAAAGCTACAGCTAACTGAGCACCACCTGAGAAATTTACATATTCTGAGTAAAATCATACAGGACAAGATTGCTTCAGGTGGTAAATTGTACTTTTGTCATTGGAGCCTCACTACAGGACAATAATAACTGAACACAAGCAGATTTTGCACAGAGAAACCAGTCTGAGATTCCTCTCAGTGTTTCATTCATTTGGTAACATAGCCAATGAGCAGGGCCTTATTCTGCAAGAATTAGCTGCCACAAGCCTCATATTTACAAACTGCTGCAGCTGTAATGAAGCTCAATCCCACCTCTGTTCATTGCACTCATCAACACTTCACACTTCTCAAAATTTACCATTAATGCATGCAGTACAAAGTGTTCATAGAATATTTTAAGTATCCTATAAGACTCCACTTGAGCTCCTCAATCTAGCTATTCAACTACACATAAATAAATTTGTTCAAAAGTATTACTGCAGTTTACAATTATGAAGCTTTAAAATTAATGAGATGCAATATATAACAATAAATCAGATTTTTTTCACTTTTCATATTTTCCTAGATCATAATTTCAAATAAATAAAAGAGGGGGCAAGATAAAAACCTGAATTACCTTTAGCAATAAAAATGCTTCTATTAAAAAAAATCCATATTCACATAATCATTATACATATGGATTTGTTAATGTCTTTTCTTTCATTCTAAGCAGTAAAATGTCTCAGTTATGTCAAAATTATGCAAATAGAAATGCAGAGTATCTGCCATACTACAGAAGTAACTGCTGTCTCTGTTCTGTGGCAGCCATAGAAAAATCTCTGTGAAAATGCAAACAAACAAAAAAATCTACCTCCTTTCCAACAATTCTCCAACAATTATGTTGCAACTGCAATTCAACAAAATATGTTTTCAAAGGGCAGTAATTAATTTATTATTCTACTATAAACCTATTTGTGCTGCCAGCCTAAGGTTTAAGCTTGATAGAAAATTATATTTTTATTTCTGATTAACTTTTCACTTTAGATATAATTCTAAAGTAAGTTTTATATTACTAAATTGACCTTCGTTTCCATTTCAGTTGTCCTCCTATAAGAAGGAACAGAACAGCAGCACCTGAAATAATCTAAGCTATCTGGTTAATTAAAAAAGGTTTCATAAAGCAAGTTTTACCATGTTAAATCTACCTGGGAGTTATTTCTTCTTCAGTGAAAAGAAAGATATAGTTCATAATTATTCATTTTTAATTCTTGACTAGTGAAGTCAAGAGCTGTGGTGCCCCATGAGAGCTGTAAGAAATCCTAGGCTTGATCCAGCTCTTATTAACTTTAACAAAAGCTCCAGTTTTCCCTTGCTATTTCTACTGTACTGCAGGCAAACAATCTTTTTAATTTCTTTTCTTCTACCCTTTCACAGATAATATATTTGTTTATAATGAAGTAAAAAACTATTTTCTGCTTAATATAGGGATATATTTTCATTCATATTTTGAGATTATTAATTTTAATTATTAAGTTGATTAATTGGATTAATCAAATGCTCGAATGAATACAGAGCACTTACACGTTTCACAGAACTACAGGGGTTTAGATCTATTTTGGGACTAAACTCTAAACATATAACATTCTTTTACAATGCAACTGCCATTTCATCTGGCACTCAGCATAAGAACCTACAGAAACAGCTGAAAACACACAAAGTACCTGGATGGATTTTTTCCTCCAATATGGACATTGTACAAATGTATTCACAATAATTTGTACACAAAGTACAGTGGGATTTGTCCCCTGCTGAATAGGGAGTGCTGAAAGGTCACACTGGTAAAGAGTCAAGTAATATCTCTGCATTTAGAACATTCCAGTGCTGGATGGATACCACAGTGGATTTATGTTTTTAAGAATCACCTGGAAAAGGTATAGGCAGAAATGAAAACAAGTTGCACAGTTTCTGTTACTCGGAGGCAGAAAAGGTGTCCAGAACAATTTGCTCTTAATGGCTGTTTTAGCTCAAAAGAGGCCCTGAAGTGAAGAATAAACAAACTGTCACAGCAACAGAGCATAAGTCTCTTAAGATCAGGGTTAAGGTTCATTGGTACAATTGCTCTTGGCAAAACATTACTGCATCTTGGATTAATCTTGGCATATAGACAAATATAAAGGTACAGCACTAATCTACATTTAATACCTTTTCTGTAACCCCTGCACATGCTATACAGCCAAATGCATCATGCAAAATACAGCATATTGCGAAAATGAAATAGGAATTCTAAATATGTTGAAACAGAGGTTTAGAAATTCAGAAAGCTAGATAATAATAAACAAAAGTTAGATAAACAGGCTCTGCTGTCAGTCTTACACAAGTTGTAATACTCTTGTTTAAGCTAAAACAGACTCCAGCCAGCCATTTATCTCAAAAAAACCCAGCTATCCTATCTACAACTTGCTCTCAGCTTTTTCCCCCCCAAAAAAGCCTCAACTTTTTTTTTTAAAGATTATTTTAACATACTTTGACCCTCCCATGAATAAAACCAACAGTAGAGTTTCATGCTAGAGGGGTAAATCCTCCACATAATTATTTAAATATTATTATATTATTGGAAAATCTCTCAGTTTTACATCAGTAAAAAGAAAGGTTGTGCCAAAATCCCCTTCTCTTCTGTCTCATTATTTGTTCTCACTGAGTACCAGAGTCCTGAATCTGGGCACCTCTCACTCCCAGAAACATGTCTCTCCCTACACTCCCCTGCCTATTCCAGCTAAAGGCATTTCAGCCCTTGAAGCTGGGTCAGAAGCACTCAGGATGCATTCTCAACCTGAGCACTCTGTTCTCCTTTGCCACCTTCAAAGTTCAAAGCCCCTGTAGAGATTGTTCAGCTTCAGGCAGTGGCCACATGCAGAAGCTGGGACAGTCCTAGCTGCAAGAGCTGGGATGCAGCAAGGACCTTTCTAATCTCCTCCCATGTGAGGTTTCTCATTCCCTTTCTACAGACTGTAGCTTTAATTATCACACCACATCAACCCCTGGAAAAGTCACATATCACCACATTGATACAGTGATAAACATTTCCCACAAGGACTGTTAATATTGCAAGAACAGAGCTGCAAATCCACGCTGTTTATCCTTCCTCATTTATTTGCAGAGCATAGCTGAGAGGATGAAGGAGGAGATGCCATTCTGATAGCAAGCATGTGCATCCCAGTGCAGCGTTGCGTTATCCTTCCTCCTCCCTAATAAATAATGCTGCTCAGCATTACCTATTACAGCAACAGCAGTGACAGGCTGCCGGATTGCCGGACTGGGCAAACTCCCCAGGACTGGGCTGGTCACTTACTAAGCCTCTCCATTTGCTGATACACTGCTCCCTTCACAGGCTCCTTGGCATAGAGAGCTGGAATATTCCCACTGGCTTCAAATATTAGTTCTTTTTTCCATTAGGATATTTTAGTGACTGTTGTACTCTCCAGGAGTTCTCTGGCCTGAAACAAAGTTAGAACCAGCACTGGTAATAGAGGAAGGCCAAGTTCTAACATTATTTAACTGTCCTTAACATAATGTGCCTGTGGACACTAACAGCAAGAGCTGCTGCTGACATGCACTGAGCAGGGAGTGTTTAGCAATGGAGAAAAGTCAAGCCAGCCTTGGATGAGTTTTCCACAGAAGTGGATGCAGAATGCACAGGCAGAAATAGCAGGACAAGTTCCTTGCAGAAGGATAGAGGCTTAGGAGCAGGACCTCATGCTTGTGAAATCAGTCACCAGTCCGGGGACAAGAGCTTGCACACACAGTGTCATAGTGGCTTTTTTACCAGCTTCAGCACCAGTGCCACTGCTCTGAAGCACCAACACCCACATGCTCAGCTTCAAGTCACTTCACATGAGCAGATATAAGTGTCAAGTCTGGGAATGCAGAGTTCTTCAGATATCCATTACCACGGAGACTGACCTTTATTACTCTAATTATCAGGGGCTCACATAATTTCACTATAGCTATTTTAAATGTTTTAAGCACATAAAGGTACATATCTTTTCAAATCACATTTCACGAGAGTTATTTTCTCTGTATGTGAACAAGCACCTAGTAGGCTTAAAATGGTTGGCTTTAATGGAATAGTTAATGATGTGGTTTATTATTAAAACGCATTGCTATATGTGTTCTGCACATGCAGAAGAACCAAGGAACGAATTACTAAGCTTTAAAAAACCTGAAAAATGTCACAATCATCTAAAACCTAAAGTCATATTAAGTCTGTAAAACATATGGTCACTTTACACCTAAAAATCTCCCTAAATGTGTAAACCCATAAAGCCTGTGACAAATTAACTGATGGTTGTACAGTTAAATCTAATTAAAATTTTATTGAAAGTGTTCAAGCCCTTATGGCTCTCCTCAGAAACTCACTTCCTACACCCCTTGGAAGTAGGTATGCAGGGTAAATCTCAATTCCCCACCCATCTTGAGCCAGCCCCAGGAACAATGGGACTTTCTGGTTGCCCATACCAGCCCCCTAAACAAGCAGGCTCCCGAAAGCACACCATATAAAAATACCTCTGGGTCTACAGTGCAAGGTTTTTTAACTCAGTCTAATTGAGGGCCCTGGGAACACTGATACCCAAATGGATTTTTGTCACCAGCATCAACCTTCAATGGAGTTCAACAAAATCACCTCTTGCCACTGTCAAACATTTACAGCCAGTTCTACTGTCCTTGGCCCTCAGATGTTAAAAAAGTTCCATTTGTTGAGCAACGGCAATAGTGAGGAACCTCCCCACCTCCAAAAAACACCCAGTAATGACACATAGTAAGGAGCAAGGTCACTAGAAACAAGTTTTTAAACAAACAGGCAGTTAATATCCTAATGACACTGGAACTGTGCAACTCAACTTTTCTGAATTTATTGTATTGACATCCAACTCTGCACTGACTTAGGCTGCAGTCTGCAAAAATTAGGAATAATGTTTTCTTGGAATTTACATATCCATTTTTTCTTTTTAGAGGATCAAGTGGGAGCAGATATACCATCTATAAGACACTTACCAGTTCAAAAGCCTAATCTCTGAAAATAATTTATAAATTCTTATCTTCTTATCTTCTTATGAATTTAGAGGAGACACATCATTAATCACTTAACAGATTCCATGGTGCTAGTACAGAGAACTGAATTGCCAAGACAAGTTTTAATTTTAATTTATACATGTATTTTAAAATTTTGATTTGTAACCTACAGAAGATAAATCAGCCTGTGATAGCTGCCTGGCAGCAGTAGGTTAGTGTCAGGGAGCAGCAGGAGCTGGCTGTTCCACCAGGCTGAGCAATCATAAAGCCAGTGGTGGCAGTGGCCTCACCAGCAAGGTCCCCATCCTGAAGTCTCCAGGCGTGGTGAGAAGAGCAGCTCTGCCAGCAGTTACCAGGGTCAGCTGATAGTCCAGTGATTGTCACAGAAGTTGGTGGTGACCAAGTAGGTCCCAGGTAAAGCCAGGAAGCCAGCTGAGGGTCAGCACTAGCAAGGATATGGGCAGCAATGGGTACAAGTACCACATAGCTCAGGCAAGGGCACAGACCTGAGCCAAAGGAGGGAGATCCTGATGATGTTCCTCACAGCCCTTTCTCACATTGCTCTCTTCCCCATTCCACCCAAAGCCAGACAGCTGCACTGTGTCAGGGCAGGAATGAATGCGGGAACAAAACTGTTGGTTCTCCCAGATGTCTACAACATGGCTTCAGTCTATCCCAAATAATGTGACAGGACGTGGGGGGATGGCATTTAAACTAATAGAGGGGAGATTTAGTTTAGATGTTAGGAGGAAATGCTTTACTGTGAGGGTGGTGAGGCACTGGAACAGGTTGGTCAGAGAAATTGTGAATAGCCCAACTCTGGAAGTGTTCAAGGCCAGATAGAATGGGGCTTTGAGAAACCTGCTCTATTAGGAGTTGCTCCTGCCCTTGGCATGGAGGTTGGAACCAGATGATCTTTAAGCTCCCTTCCACTCCCACCCATTGCATGATTCTGTGATCCCAAAGCCTGGGTCCCTTTACAGTATCGCACAGTAACTGCAGCATTCACACACCTGTCGGTGTCCTTGTCTGTCCTCCATGCCCTATGCCTTCTGCATTTCAAGAAGAAAATGCCAATGATTTCACCAAATACCTACTCCACAGCATAAACAACTCACCTACAAGTGTGAGTAGCCTACCTACTTCTAAAGCATGGATTTGAGCAGTCAAGACTCAAAAACACACCCATCAGGATATGACAATGGGCTAAAGTCCCACAGGGAACAGCAAACTTTCCCACACCACAGCACAGCTCCATGGCTGAGGCACTCAGATCTCTGGGGTAGACCTCCAGAGTCCTCAGGAGAAAGTGGGAAAATACACTAATAGCATGTTTCTATCCCTGAAGCAGAAATTTCTGAAGGTAAGACTGACTGTCCCATGCTTGCTCACAGAACACCCTGAAGCATGACCATGTGCCAAGAACATGTAATGTCTTTCTGCCTGCCTGCAGAGCAGATGCCATCAGGCAAGCCAAGGCAGTGCTACAGTGCCTGTCTGCACAGTGTATAGAGAAGTACAGCTCCTCCTGCTCCAGCAGGTGCTTGTATGTGCCATGTTACGGGGAACACCAGGGGTCAAAGGTTTGCCTCTCAAATGCTCTTCCAGCAACGTATAGAAACTATGACCATATACACATACTAGTCCTGCAGTTCTAAGGAAAGGGGAAAAAACATTCCCAGCAGCAATCATATCCCTCCCTCAAATTGTCTCACAGGGATAACCAATTTACTGGGGCACAGACTCCTAGGAATGCTCCAGTAATTTTGTTTCTGGCAGCACAGAGGTTGCCACAAATTACTACCACCCTCTGCAACATGGTGTTCCTTTCCCCTGCCTTCTTAGCATAATCTAGAACAGGAGTTAACTTGAAATCAGAGTCTGATCTTGAAATATTTTTCCTTAAAGTTTAATAACTGACTACCTGGCTTTATTTTTTTTCAGTCACAGTGAGTTCAGTCTGAATTCTCTCTTTACAAATGTCCAAGTGTGCAAATGTCATACTGGTCATATGTTCAATGTCTGAATAGCAACGTGATGCTCTCTGATGTTCTGAACAAGCAATCTGATATTGACAGTTAAGGCCAAAGTCACAGAACCACTGATTCTAATTACCTTGAAACAAGCAGAATAAACTTTCACCAGTTCTGAGCTGACATCTACTGGCAGAAAACTGCAACAGTGCAACAGGAAACAGAGAAATATTTTCTGAAGGAATCTCTAATTGGTACCTGGCGAATGATTTGGGATTTGAATGGATAAGAGCTATGAAAGTATAAATTTATCCAATTCTGCTGCAAGGGTATAATCTTTCACAGAGAAAGCAGGCACATAGCCTGGGGATGTAACTACTCAGTCATCACCTCAAGTTTTCCATTTCAAGTACAACTTTGAGCCAATTTTAGTCATGGAAATGACTGCTGAAATTCATTTTAGTCAGATCTACTTTGGGTTAGCTTAGATCACCAAGGGTATGAACACATAATAGCTTGCAACTGCATTAAAGCTGTTCAGAAAGTTCTTCGGTTTCAGCTCAGGCACAGTAATTAATAACATGTACGTTACCCGAGCCAGCTGTAATATAGAGCCACCTCAGCTTGCACAAAGCCACCACTGAAGAGGATTTAAAAATTCAAATTATGCTCAGAAAAAGATTGTATTCTCAGGGACTCAAACAACTCTAAGAACATTACTTCAACAAATTAAATTCAGTGAGCAGACAAGGCTGTGGATGCATCTTTACCACCCTGTTTCTCATACAGCAAGCACAAGAAGAGCTTGACAGCATGGGGAGAACCCAAACTTTGATACATATGGAAAGGCCACTCACATTCTTTGGATTCAATCATATGACAGCAGCAAGATCCCTAATTTATGGCTAAACACATAGGATTTTATCATATACTGTTGCTTTAGGAAAACAGTAGAGGACTTCCTAGAAAAAAAGAACAGCTTATTTCCTGAAATATATATTAAAAGGCATCACATGAAGGAAAATAAAAATGTGAAAATCAGACTTAGTAAACTGTTTTCTTTCTGTTCTTTGCACCCTAGTTAGTTCTAATAACCACAAATTTAGTGCTGATATTGAGTATCAACATCCTGGGGAGTACAAAAATATACTGAACAAGCCAGCCATTTTCCCTTGGCAAGCTATTTAAATCTTTGGTTGTGAAAAGCATGCTGAGAATTTCATCCTGCTAATTTTACACACAATAAAAAGAGTTCCCTTTTCCACATCAGAGGAATTTGAAAATTTTTTCCCATTCTCTCTGTAAGATGGCCAAAGGTCATGGGATGGGACAAAGAACTGACATATTGTTGAACTTTTCAGAATAATGCATTAAAGTCCTATACAGAGAAGCCTAGCAACTGAGGGCTTATTTCCTGCTCAGTTTACAGAGGAATGGAAGTTTTCACAGGATACCTCCCTTTCAGAACAGAGCAGCCCCCACATCCACATCCAGTTATGATCTCTGAAAGCACAGAAACAAACTGGCCATCAAAAATGAAGGCCTGACCACGGTGAAATTATTTTGAGGACTAAATTAATAAGGACCTGTGGAAAAAGAAAAAACTTAGAAGGTCCAAGGAGTAAGCAGATACTTCTTACCAGTACAATGCACAATGAGGCCAGGCAGGAGCAGAGCAGGTGGAGAGACACATTTGTTTTGGGCGAGAAGCTGGAGTGCCAGAAGGGAGAGCAAGGAAGAGGAGGCTGCTGATTCACAGGCTGGGAGACCCACAGCAGGGGTGCAGGGAGCATCTCACCAGCTCAGTGTCAGAAATTATTGACTCAATTGTAATGAAAGAGTTTAGAAACTCATTTCCAGAGAGAGAAATAGATACTTGCCAGCTGCATCAGGTGATGATGTAATATCTCCCCAGTCAGGCATCATTCTGCAATAGCCCCTTGGTTGGACACTAGCTGAAGGCTCAGTGAATGAAGTGTGAAATTTCACTGGGTGTGAGAACAATCTAATGGGCGAGAGAGCAAGAGCAAGCAGGAATATTGCAACTTTCTGGGATGGATGAATTTTTTTCACTGTCATTTCCTGTACATGCCTTTAAAACTTTCATGGGTACTCTGCCATAGAGTCACAGATGAATGAAGTTATAAATATCTAGGAAAATGATACAGTGAGTTAAAGAGCACAAGGAAATGACATTTTGCTGTTGTTTACCCTGATGAAAACCTAAGGCAACTCTGTTGAAGTTAAAAGGGTTATTCCAAATTTAGGGAGCTACCCAGAGTTGGCCTAGGCATAAAGCAGTAGCAATTAACCTCAATTTCTATGTCTTACTGTGATGCAAAGCTGACTCCTATAATCATGTTTTATTTGGGGGGACCTTCAGTTCCTGCTACTGTTGCCAGTGGTTCTTTAAGTATTTGTTGCTTTCATAGTTGGGGGTCCTGCCATACAGCATTCACTAGGTGCAGCAGTGCTTTAAATGCTCTCAATAATTTGAACATGCTGAAAGTGAACACTTTCGGGAAATACAATTCAACTCTTATAAATTAAAATAAATCAAAGTCTTCAATCACAAGGTTTCAATTTCATTTGTGTTTCATGTGTTCATGAGAGTGAGGCAGCAGTCTTAAAGCAACAGTCTCAAAATCGCCAGGACATCTGGGTGGAAAAAAAATAAGGGAAATAAAAAAGAATGCAGATTAATTATTTTCATGATGAGAATCCAAGCAGTTTTTGATGCCAAAAGAAGACAAAGTTGGGGCATAAATGTGAATGGCACAACAAATTGAATAGAAATCTAATTTTGCAGACCTGCCTTGTACTAGAGCATGCTGGGGATGAAGATTTTTTGGTGTACTGAGAGAATAAAACGCTTAGTCAATAACCAAAATTCAAAATATGCTGGCTAAATTCCACGTATTTGTGGTTTTAATGACAACAAATTAAATTTATTATGAAAAAACCTGGTCCTCATTTTTATACCTCTGTGCATTTACTAAATAGATTTGGGTTTTAATTTAACTAATTAATCTGTGGAGTGAAGGAAAATATGAATACTGTACCACTCCTAACCAGACATACTATTTATGCAATCTTCTTATACCATAACCCAGTGTGACCCAGGATAATTGATAAAACATAAACATTCCCATCATGTCAAATTTAAGACTTAGAAGTTAAGGTAAGAAAACCAAACCAAAATTCACCTAAGTATATCCACTCCTCTTCTTGCATCCCTCTACTCTGTCTTATTGGCTACCAAGACAACAGGTCTGGCACCAATAATCCTCTGGTGTGCTTTAGCCCTTAGCAGCTGTTCCTATTTTATGTTGATAACTTCCCAATGAGAACCATTGATAGGGCAGGTTTAGCTAGGGTTGCAGGTGTTGGATGGAGTTATTGTCAGAGACTAAGATGAGGGTGTGAGTAGCTTATAAAGACTACTCTGTCTGCCTTCTAAAACTCTCTTCTTCCATCATCTTTTGGGAGGGGAGGAAGTGAGTTGTGGCTTTCCCTAAAACTAAGGTAAAAAAGATGACTGATCTGCTTTGAGGATGGAAGTCTAGTTTTGAATTGCCCAAGAGTGTTGGTGTTGGTTATGGTAACAGCTGTAAGTCAGTGTTTTCTCAAAACCTAGTATTTATATGGGTTGTCTTTAAAACTAAGGTTTGTTTGATGTATCCCAAGAGGGATCTTAAACATACAGAAATGCTGTTTTATGGGTGTCTTTATGGAAACAGTTGTCCTTTTGAAAGAGATGGTGCTACTTGCAGTGAGTAGGCTGTGCTCAGTTCTGTGTAGCCTTAATTTAATTACCTAAGGGAGGTTCCAATATTATTTATGAATGTTCAGTGTGATTTGGCAGTCACCTAAAAAAAATTTGTTAAAGAAGCTTTGAAGAATGAAATGTTCTTAGTGCGTAGAACCTGCTACACTGTCTGCCTTTGTTCTGTATGTGGTATATTAATATTTCTCCAAGCTGCTGTTCTTGTACAGTATATGATGTATACAGGTTTTATAGTAAAACAGAGCTAAAACAAGAGGAAATAGATGCCTTTTCAGCCAGGTCTTTCACGCATGCTTTTAGAGAGCACTCACTAACTGCACATAATCTCTTCTTACCGAAAATAAGGAAAAAAAATTATTCTCACAAGAGATGATATTTTGCCAAAAGCCTTGACTTCTCTGACAATGTAATTAATTATAAGCTATTTGCTTTTTACTCTTAACTAAACTAAAACCACATTTCTATCAGTTAGAAACTTCAAACTGGGTCTTAAGGAAACACTCAAGGTTTCTCTTTTTAAGACTACTTGGCCTTTGGGACCCGACTCAGCAGCTCAAGGACACGTGGGGCTGGACAGGGACGGTTTGAAAAATATCAAAAAAACTTACCTGGTTTTCATCTGATCACACTTTTGTTTCAGTATGCAAACACAAGTTTTATTTTAAGGTAGGGAAGAGTCTTCTGTGATTGTGGAGATGGAGAGGGAGGTAGTAAAGGAGGGATTGAAAACAGACTTGTGTCTGTCTTAGAAGGTGCAGTCTTAGCTCTCTTGTAAGCATGGAAGGTAGTTTTCACAGCATAAATTACGGTTTTAAAAGCTAAGCATCTAAGCCTAAGACACTGTTATGTACACAAAACTTCAGTCTCTTGGTTTCCTTGGCACTCTTGAAGCCAAGTTTGAGCTTTTATTCTAGACTCTACTGTACTCATTTACAAAATGTTCAAGATATGTTATATTATGTCCTTAGTTAAGTATTAAATGTTGTTATTTATCTGCTTGTTGCCATAAGATTTTTTGATAAGTTTAAACTGAACTCATTTGCTCCTGTCTTCCATTTCTAGCTTTCTCAGAGCTTTGGATGGGGAAGGTGAACAGCTTGCACTTGATATCATCTAGTGTGGGGTTTTTGGCAGAAAAAAGCAGGAAAAAATGACAGTGTATCCTAATAGTTGAAAATAGTGTATGATGGGCTTGGCTGAGTTGTGTGGTACTTAAAACTACCTCAGAACTTTTCTGTAAATGCTGGCCGGTTACAGGAGATGCAGAGCCTGTATGTGTCTGGATCTTTCCAGATAGATATTTTGGTGGAAGGATTAGCAATTGGTTAATGATATGTGGTGGTACAAATAGTATTCACTCTTATTAGCTAAGGTGTAGGCTTCAGGAGCTAAGAAGAGGTATGCTTTGAATGCTGAAATAAACAAATGAAAATATAAGATGTGGGATCAGTAGTATCAGCTGGGATGTTACAGCTGTTGTAGAGAGCGGGCCATATGTACTGCTCTAGCAGTGTGCTGGTTACAGTAGCTCTCTATCTCACTATGACCTTTTTCACACCTCATGCAATACTTCCTTCTGTTAGGAAAAGCAGGCTATCAGATTTTTTTAGGAGAAAGCTAGCATGCATCCCTGGACTCTAGGTATGTCCAAATATGCACTTTAAAACCAATGTCTTTGTTAGAACACAGAGCTATGCCTGTCATTACAGTATGGATGTTCTACAAACAGAAGTGAACAGGTAAGCAGCATTAAATATAGGTATCTTCACTGAAAGCTTCTGTTTTGTTCCCTTCAGGTTAAATGTGTAATGATCTTTGAACAAGTGGATATACAAACTCGCTCAAGATGTCTGCTCAAAGCCAGCACTGTGCCATTATTATGAACCCTCCTCCACCAGAGTACATAAATAACAAAAGTAGTGGATGTCAAACAAACCAACTTCAGTACTTACAGAGGGTGGTCATGAGAGCCATGTGGAGACACAACTTTTCCTGGCCATTTCACCAACCTGTAGATGCAGCAGCACTGAATCTGCCTGTAAGAACCATTTTGGAGCTGGAGTATTAATATGTAAATTATGTCAATTAATGTTAAAAAGGTTTTTTTTCTAATGAAACAGATTATGGAAGACTATTTGCTATTGAACTGCTGTCATTAATCCAAGTCTACAAGAAAAGTGTTTTCTTTCTAGAGAAATGTTGCATTTTTGCTCATTTTTCTGATCTGAAACTAGTAAATCAGTGTTTCTAAGGGATAATAATAATGCTTTAACAGGCCTCTTAAAGTTTCTGTACATTGGTGTTCAGACTTGTCTTCTGGTTTAGACATATTTATTAACACTGCATATGATAAGTATTTTTTTTTTTTGCCTTTGAGTATTTTTTTAAAATATTAGGCAGCCTTAATGTCAAATACTTTATGATGGAAAATCAGATCTGACTGACTCTGAAGTAAACAGGCAAATCTGGAACCATTTTGTTGCAGAGAAGTTATTACAACTATAATATTTGTCAATTTCAAATCATTTTGTTCTGAAGTTTCTAGAGGAAATACATATCCCTGCAGAAATAGTGAAATAAAAAAGCTATGGTTCTCATCATACCATAGTGGAAGAACATCTTTCTATGAAATAGAAGATATAATGCTTAAATTAGTTTTCTGTTCTGCTGTGTGCATGTTATTTAAGCAACAACTTAACTGCAACAAAATAGATGACTATAATGTCTTGTGAAACATAGTTTTTATCCAGATATTTTTAGACTCTAGTTTTGGATGTTTTTCAGCCAAATGAAAACATAAGTGATTGGCACAATGGTACTTCAGATTACCTGTAAGATACTGCTCTTGGTAGATAAGTAGAAAGGTGTTAAATAAAACCATTCCTTGGATTATTTTTTCCACCTCCAACAGCTTAAGCATCAATATTTATTTCTCACAAATTTGCAAAACTAATTCTACTAACTCACTTGTTCTGTTTAGAGTAGACAAAAGCATTTATGTGTGGCTGTTTCTTGTGATAAACTTATTTGGCCAGTTTGTACCAAAGCACAGTCAAAGTACTATCTCTCTGTGCCTTTTCTTACCCTTTTTCCTTCTTGGGAAGAGCTGTCAGTTAAGGTTAAGGGGCATTCCATCAGAGTTGTGGCAACATTTGCAGCTGGCTTCAGGCCAGTTCTGCCTCTCTGGATTTCTAAGGCAGCCTCTTGACTTCTCAGAGCATGTGTTAGTTCAACCATTGCACAGTAACAAGCAAACGTCTGGCTCCATGGCAAAGACAATAAAAGTATTTGCCCCCTTTGCATTTCTCCTCCAAATGTTAGAAGATACAGAATGGACAATATTTAATTATTAGTTGCATTTTTGTTTTGATAAATTAAAATAGCCTGCACTCTGATGTATGTAGCTCTTGTATTTCACAAAAATGCTGTTGGGATAGCTTTAGAACACTCCAGAAGTAGTAGTTACTTTGTACAATTACCATGTATATGTTACAATGTATATGTGAAATTAGTGGGGATATTTCCATTCCAATTTCTTAAATGCATCGTCAGGGAAACCACCTCATGGTCTTACTTGCAAGGTTTTAGGTCTGCTACTAAAATAATAATGACAGTTCCCATTCCAGCTGCCTTTCAGTCATATTGCCACTTCTTCACTAGGCCAACCCCAAGAGGAGAGCCAATATAGCCAGGGATAAAGTATTTCAACAGCAATTGTGAAAACTTGGCAGCTTCTTTTTGTTAGTGATTGAGACTTTGTTGAAGTTTGGCTTCTTTTTCCTCTGTTCTGTAAACTCGAGTGCTGCTTTGTGTAAATGGCTTTGAGACAGCAAATGAGAAGTGCATATACTTTTAATAAGTACTACTACCAGTAGAGCTCTGGAACCTGTTGAAATAAATACTCATTGGGGCTTTGAATGGTATATGTTACATGAAAGAACAAGGACAAAATATAAGGTGAAGATTTCCTGAATGCCTACATTTTTGGTACCTATGACTATAGGGGAAGCTTTTCCTTTAAGTAAAATACTGCTTCTAATATAATGCAATTCTCTCTTGCAATTTAGCTTTCATAACTAAATGTGTAAAATGTATAAAAATCTTCATGTCCTAATATGTGTGACTTAGTCTTTCAATACCACAGGATTATTACACTATCATAAAAAAACCGATGGACTTAGGCACCATAAAAAAGCGACTGGAACACAATTACTACACAAAAGCTGCAGAATGTATTGAGGACTTTAAAACTATGTTCTGGAACTGCTACATGTACAACAAGGTATGTGGAACACCAACTCTTAGCAGTAACTGGTTCTACTGAATGATACAAACAAGTATAAAACAAGCACATGGTTATTAGAACACCCAGTAAGTTGGTTGACATTTCCATGGTTTTTTTGAAACTATTTTCTCTGAAGTGTTGGGGAGGTTTTTTATCTAGGATTGACTGAGGACATATAAGTGAAGTCTTGCTTACTGTTCCAACAACTGAGTGCATAGCTTTTTCTGCACAAGGACTCCACATCCGAAATCTCTGGGGTTTAGCTGCAGAGCTCATGAACAGCAAGCACTATGTCACTGTACAAGTCCAAGGCTAGCAACCCTGAGCCATGCTCTGTTCCTTCAGCAAGTCCAACCTAAAGAAGTATGAGCATCTCCCTGTGCTTGGGTATTTGTTGGCTGTGTCTTGCCTATCTCTGAGCTTCAACAGCTTCTTCAGAATACAGGGGTAATAAGGGAGTTGCAGATCTGCCCCTTTAGTTTTTGCTGTAGAAGCATGCAGAGATAAAGGAGAATTTTTCCATGGGACAGTAAGAGAGTATTTCAATGGTGACATAATTTGCTTTGAAGTGAGTTGCAGGGGAAGGGATGGCAATGATTTCTAGACCTCTGGTAGTGGTGGCTTTTATTAATCTCTCGGGGCAGGCCTCTAGCCTGGTTGTTTTATGAGCTAGCTCCCATTACTGCAGCCTCTCCTTTACTGAATGGTATTGACCACATTTTGCAGCCAGGGGATGACATTGTGTTCATGGCCGAAGAACTAGAAAAAGTGTTTATGCAGAAAATAGCCCATATGCCACCAGAAGAAAAACCAGTGAGTCTCA
Source organism: Onychostruthus taczanowskii (assembly GCF_017590055.1). NCBI lineage: Eukaryota > Metazoa > Chordata > Aves > Passeriformes > Passeridae > Onychostruthus > Onychostruthus taczanowskii. The sequence continues at coordinate 15,190,338 of NW_024504786.1, forward strand.
ATAAAGGAAAGAGAAAAGGAAAGAAGACAGAAGGTAAGGCCGGTATTATATGCTGATTTTATAATATATTAAACAAGCAGAACTGAAAACAGGAAATCTTATTTGTCACAATTCAACCCAGGAACAGTTTGGATGTTCTCTACTCTTTCCAGAACAATCAGACAAATAACAATAATGCTATAAGGCTTTTGAACTTTTTTTTTTTAATTAAAAATGTTCCTTTTTTTAGAAAAGGAACTGAATTCCAATTCAGACACTGTCATGCTGCTCAACATTGTGTTATATAAACTAATAGGTGTGAACATCTGTGGGAAGTAAACAGAGTAACAGCTGAAAAAGACATGAATAATCTAATCAGCCAAACCAAACACTGAAAAACATTGGTCTAAACTGTTCTCAGATCTTGGTAGTGGAAATCTGTAATACTGCTAAGCAATATATGCAGGTATTAACTATGCTTAGGAAACATGAATCTACATGATGCAGTCTGCACTTTTTGCTGCTTGGTCTTTGTTTTTGTAGAAAACAACTTGATACTTTGCCTGGCAAGAACATTTTTACAATATACAGAGTACAGTATGATGCCTCTTTAATCTTTGGTCTGAAGTTAACCCACGCTTCCTTGAAGCCAAGTAAGGTGTAACTTGGCATGATATTCTAGCTGAAGCACTAATGGTGCGAGTAGAGGAGGATACCAATGTTGCTGTGAGTAACAAATGCTCTGGTTTGCATTTATTTGTGGCATTCCCGTATAGACGAGTGGTTGTGTTGACAGCTGGTCAATTTGATGATGAAAGAAATTAACTGCAACATTAGGACTTAACTTCTAAAATTTCCTGTATTAAAATAACCAGAAACATGGCAGCCCAACCCTGGGATTTCAAATGAACAAAGCACAAATGAGAAGCAAGCTGAAAGCAGTGAGCAGCCTCCAGTGATGACTCAAGGGCGACAGCAGGTTACACTGGCTCCTTTGTCTGCAGCTCAGCTCACTGCTTTAATGCCAGCTGCAGTCTCTATAACAAAAGTAAGTTTCCTCAAATAACTTTCAGAAAGAAATATATTGAAATTTCTCCTTCAGGCACTTATGTCAAAAGCGTAGGAGCCGTGCTTATTGCTGTATGTTTTTGAAACTTTTGTTATAATAGAAGATCATAAGAGAGCTCTATTAAATCTTCTATGTCTTTGCTAAATACCTGGGCCAGTACTAATTCTAGAAGCTAAACAGAAACTGGGATGATTGCTTGGCACATCTTTTTCTTATAAATGTGGTTTTAAAATGTTGCTCCCAAAGAAAAAAAAAATTAAGTTGAAGATGATCATTCTTGAAGTGTATTACTATATATACTTCTGCAGGCTTCACCTTCAGGATAATTGTTTTCAAACTACTAAAATAAAGCTCTAAGTTCTATTTAATAATTTCTCACGATTTTTTATGTAAATCAAATACTTGTTTCTTCAAAATTAGCATGTTTGCTTAAACACTGTGTAACCAGCCTGGGAGGTGTTTGTAGCTCACAAAGCAAATTCTTGTTACTTCAATCTGAGTTGTATGTGAACATCTGAAAAACTCCTGTATTGACTTAGTTTTGGTTTTGCTCTTCCAATGAGGAATAGACACTTTTGCCAATCTCTTCTAGAGTGTATGTTTACACTTCACTCATATGAAGTCTGAACACTGTTGACAAAGCATGCATTGTATGGCTTCCAAACCAAATACTACACAAGTTATAGAAAAACAGAGATAAACCATGTATATAAGGCCCTCAACCAGGCCTAAAATGAATTGCAGTAGTTTTCCCCCTTGCTGTGGCTGTCAACTTGCAGGTAATTTCATAACCTGCCAGCTTCCTGGAATCTTCACAAATGGCTAAAATCTGACCACAGCCTGGCCTGCAGTATATCTACTTCCTTCCTTTACATCTAAGATGAAGCTTGGTATGCTAGTCTTGTAATACCTTGTAGGTTTTTAGTCTAAGCTTGTGGAATTGCTGCATTCTGCTCTGACTTCAATAGCTGTAAAAGTTCTGACGCTTTTTTTGAGCTACACACACACACAAAAGAATAATCTAAAACTGACCATTCTCTTACTGTTCTGGACACTTGTATATTTTCTTTTTTCTTTTCTTAGGCAAAAAAAGGTGTAAAAAGGAAGGCTGACACTACAACTCCTACTACTTCAATAGTCACAGCAAGTGGTGAATCTTCTGCAGTGTTCAATGAAAGAAAAGCTGTTAAAGCATTTAGAGGTGAAAGCGAATGTATGGTAACAAATAAGCTTCCAAAGAGATCCTCTTCAGATTCTCAACAGCCACCTGGAATTATTAAAAAGATTCAGTTGTCAGGACAACTAAAACATTGTAATGCCATACTTAAAGAAATGTTTTCAAAGAAACATGCAGCGTATGCGTGGCCTTTCATAAAACCTGGAGATACAGCATCTTTCTCCACTGGTGGGAACCAAGCCGTTGCCAAATGTCCTACAGACCTAGCAACCATTAAAGTAAGTATGTTTCTGGGGAAATTAGGCTATTCGTGTAATTAAAAGGTTTTAAATGTGTGTCATGAAAGTTCCTTCTCCTGTGAGGCCTAGGAGCCAGATACATTTCTGTTTCTCAAACTTAGCCAAAGTCACTGAAGAAAGTATTTTGAGTCTTGTTGTGGCACATAGTGGCTAATCTACCTAACTGCTGAAAAAGCAAATATAAGTAGTGAGGGAATTATGATCTCCATGAAGCCCTTCCAAGCATGCCACATGTTAAATATCTGTCTGGACACACAGTGCTGTTGTTAATACCCTATAAAACAAAATGAAATTCTGTCAACTGCTCCTTTTCCCTCAATTTCAATGTTCTTGGTGAAGTGCCCTAGAACTTCTACACTGGATGTTTACATGACACATTTCATATTTTTAGTGGAAAGCAACTATTCTAGATGGAGATATGTGGACAGCTCTCTGTGGATGCTGAGTGTATTTGTATGGGGTAAAGTATTTAGTCCAGTTAAGCTCCACTTTTTTGGGGAATGATAGCTTACTGAATTATCTTGAAAGCTGACTTGCACAATGCAAAGGTTATTTCCTGGTTTCTAGTCCATTACTTTGACTCCAGCTATTATGGAATAAGCTTTGTGTAAATACCATGCATAGAATCAAAAATAGATGCTGAGTTCAGAACCAAATAAAACCACCCAAAAATTGTTGCCTTGACCAAGTGCTGAAACTAGTACTACGAAGTCCTTTCAGCAATTACAATTAAATCTGTTTAAAAGAGGAAAAAAAAAATCTCTGACTTTGTTAAAGAGACAATGTTGAAATGAGACACAGGTATTTCCATAATGTTTTTATAATATTTACTGTCTTGATATAGACTAAACCTGAATATATATGTTAAAAATTCTTGTTCCTCCTTTCTTTCTGCTACTTCATGGTGATACTGTCTACTAAGTGTGCCTTCAATTTTCTTTTCCTCTAGAAGAAAATGGATAACTTTGAATATAATGATATACAAGAATTTGCTACAGATGTTAGATTAATGTTTGTGAACTGCTACAAACATAATTCTTCAGACCATGAAATAGTTGCTATGGCAAGAAAACTTCAGGTGAGTTATCTTTTAAGTCAGACTTGAAAAAGAATAGTTCATCTCATGCCCTGATGTAGAATCTACTAATATTACTGAACTACTCTGTTGCTGTGTAGTTCTGCAATAGTAGCTGCATAATGCTTTCAGAAATCTGAAAAATATGTTGTTCCCAAACCTAACTCTTCAGGATGTTTTTGAAATGCACTTTGCTAAAATTCCTGATGAACCTGTTGTGAGTGATCATCTGCCACAGCCTGTGAGAGAAATGACAGAAGTGTATTCCAGTGAAAGCAGTAATAACTCTTCAGAAGAAAAATCATCTGAAGACTCTGAAGAGGAGAGAAAAGTGAACCTCAAAAAGCTTCAGGAGCAAGTAAGCATTAGTGCTTGATGTGTGTGACTTAACATCTCTCTGGTAATGCCACTTCCAATGGTCTATTCCAAGGCTTAGTAACAAAATCAGTTTTTAAAAGATTCTATTAACTTGTATTTTAATATAGAACTTTATTTTGGAAGTGCTGCCAAATGTTAAGTGAATAGTGTCTCAACAAATACAAAGTGAGCAGTAGTCCTACTCTTGCCTACCACTTCTTCAGAGGAATCTCAAACTTCTTAAAAAATAAAACCATGTTCCTGTGGCACAAGAGCCTCCAGGCACTCCACATGCAGCTTAGTTGCATGTTCTTCCAACAGGGCCATTTCTTTCATGTGGTCAAAAAGCATTGTTCTTACTCTGTCTCTTTTGAGCCATACAAAAGCAAGTCATTAATTTCTTCTTCAGAAAGCTTAGTATGAGAGAGAAAAGAAGGTATCTCATGGTAACTAGTGAAGCAAAGCCATGCTTCATATTAGGAGTGGGATGGCTGTTGCTTCTGCTTGAACATAACTTTTTAACCTGTTGCTGCTGTATCTATAAACTCTGGGGAAAATTAACATTTCTTCTGTTAGTGAAATGAGGGACAGTTTTCAGTCCTTGTCAGATTAGCATCATCAATTTATTAATATAGGCAGAAGGATGAATACAAGTGTACAAGCCAGCCTTTACAGTAGTGAGATATTTGTGATTTCTAATCTCATCCTCTGACCATCTTCTAATTCCTGAGGCTTTAACAAAGCTGTGTTAAGCTCCTCTCTGAAACTCTCAGTATGTCTCAACTAGCCGCTTTATATTGCAAAATAAGATGCATGAACCCAGTCCCACTTGCCTAATTTAGCAATGTTGTAGAAATATAACCTAATAAGGTATTTATGTGCATCCCAAATTCCTGAAATTAGAGAGGTTGTTGGAAACCACTACAGTATTTTTTTTCTTTTTTTGGGGGGGTGGGGAGGTGTGTTTGTGTTTTCCTGACAGAATGCTGTCAGAAATATCTGCATGAAATAAACAGTCCTACGTCTTCTAGATGCATAATCTGTGACTGAGATACAATATAGTAAAATGTTTGGAAAATAAATCTCATTTGGAAAAGAGACATCCTATTAATATCCATTCAGCTGCCACTAATTTTCTGTGATCAGGACCAGTTTATTGTTCCTCCTACATTGCCCAAGGTTATCAACATTCTGTGGTGGTTTTTTTTTACTTTTTTGTTTTGATAGCTTACAGCTCTTCACCAGCAGTTGTGGGTTTTGACCAAAGCATGCTTATCTAGACCAGGAAAGAAAAAAGGAAAGGCTAAAAGAGAGAAAAGAAAGAACAAGGAAAAAGCTGAAATAAAAAGCTTGATTCAAAAGAAGAAAAATCTGAAATACATGAAGAAATCTAAGAGAAAGCTGTCTTTAAACATGTAAGTGTGGGGAGCTTGTGTGGGTGTCAAATTATTTTAAACTGCTGTTACTGCAGTATACTTTTTTCCTGCAGTCAATCAAAGAGAACCATGCAGCAGGTCTTGTTGGCACATAAGTCAGAAGACGAAGGTGGTGCCAAACCTATGAATTATGATGAAAAACGACAGTTGAGTTTGGACATAAATAAACTCCCTGGAGATAAGCTTGGGAAAGTAGTCCATATAATACAGTCAAGAGAACCTGAACTGAGGAACTCTAACCCTGATGAGATAGAAATAGACTTTGAAACTTTAAATGCTTCAACACTCAGAGAACTAGAGAGATACGTAGCAACCTGTTTAAGGAAGAAACAAACAAAGCATGGTATGTAGCATAAATGATGTTTTAAAAACCCATTAGATTTGCTTTCTAGTTTGCTTTCATGTTGACTTCTGTTTCACATGCAGCTAAAAACCCAACAAAGTCAAAAGAAGAACTTAATTTTGAGAGGAAACAAGAGTTAGAGAAGAGACTACTGGATGTCAATGGTCAACTAAACCCAAAGGAGGAGAGCTTCAAGAGTAATGTGGCTGTTACTTTTATTCATTTGCAATGGAAATAGCTTAAAGTGGAATTCTTCCCTTGGGCTTTAGTCCTGTTAGGTATCTGGAGACTTTCTCCTCACAATAGGTGAGGTCTTAAGCTTCCTACTGCTAGTCTCAAGATTTTTTCTATGCTGAGTGAGCTGGAGTCACAGCAGCAAATTTCGTCAGTTACTTCTCCTGTCTAAAGCAGCTTCCTTATTCCTGCACCTAATACTTTATTACAGGTAAAGATGGTAACAGTTTCAGAAATTAAGGGACACTGAACAATTCCCTTATGCCAATATATGAAAACATGGTGGGGTGTGGAGGGTTACACAGTTTATTTGTTTTGCAATTCATTTTCTCTGATTTAGAGACACAAGAATAACCAGTTACATGGCAGTTAACTGGTTACATGGCAGTGTCACTAATGCTGTTATGCTAACAAAACTTGTATAGCAGTGACAGGTGTGCTGTATTATCTTAGACTTAAGAAAGTGTCCTAGGAGAAGAATTCTGTTTTTCAGGCAATAATGCATTTCAAGATCAAAGCCAGAAATTCAGTGCATACTTGAGCTGTACACTTACTGGTGGTTCTCATCAGGGGCTGAGAATGGATCAATGCAGCTGATGCTGCTATTATAAGTCAAGCTGTTCCTCATTAAAATAGTGAGTGCTGTTATTGCCCTCCACTGGATATCTATTTAGCTCCTATGTAAAATCAGCTGACATGATAGAAGCAGCTCTGGAAGACACAGGAACATTTGTATCCAGCATTAGCTCAGTCAAGTCTTCCTGTCTGGTATGCATAATGGCTTGAAAATATCCTACAAAGAAAATCTTAGAGAAGCAGCTGAAATCAATTATCAACTATATGTTGTGAGGAGAGAGAAGAAGCTGACTAGGAAATCTTTACAACTGGTATTTGGCTTGTTTACAAGAGCCAAATCCGGACTTGTGTCCAGGGAAACAGGTATCCATGTAACTTCTCATTTTTGAAACTTCCACAGAGAAAAAACTTTGAAAAAGGCTTAACTCCAAAATCATTATAAGCTGAGTTAAATCAGCCCTGCAGATGCAAAATAGTCAGATGGTAGGGAGGTGGCAAAAGATGGCAATTTGGGAGTGCATATGGCTAGGGAAGGAAGAGCTGGCTGTAGATAAAGAACTCTGCAGGCAAGTCTGGCAGCAGCAACGTGCACACAAACTGGCTCTTGACCACAGGAAAGCTTATGGGGGAAAATTGCTTGAATTGTGTCTTAAGTCTACTGTTTTAATCTACTTCAGAATTTTAAATTGTGTGATTACAGCTTCTCCTTGGGTATTTCATTCACTCAAATAGCCTGCTGCTGGTAAATCCCACTCCTCTCCTCCCTAGAGGGAGGTCTTTTGTTTTCAAGTCTACTGCTAAATGGACAGTAGACAAGGAAGTGAAATAAAATGGACTCTTACATGGGAGAATAGACCTAACTAGGTTGATCATAGTCTTGTATAGGAAGAATGCTCCATTGCAGGTTGTTCTGAATTCTTTCTTTTTCTCCTGCAGTTGAAAAGAATGCTGAGTCAAGTACTGGGCCAAGTAGACTGAGTGACAGCAGCAGCAGCTCCTCAGATTCTGGCAGCAGCACTAGCAGTGATTCTAGCTCCTCAGATAGCAGTGACTCTGAATCAGGTTAGAAAGCTTATTTTTGTGTTTGTGTAGGCAAAATATCTTCTCTCTTAGCATCTACTGTTCCACATGCTTACCAAGGATTTCAGTTATCTTTGGTTTGGTTCGCTCCGTTTTGAAGGCTCAATTCCAATGCTATGAAATGAATGCCTTAATACTGTGATCCCAGGTAACACAAAACAACCAAACCCCCCACATCATCCATTCAACTTACCAGTGAAAATCTACAGGGACCAAACTAAGCTAGCAAAAGGTCTTTGTATCTAACCTGGACACTTGACCATAGGGCTATAACTTACTCTTGTAGCTTTGATTCCTTTTTGAAAGTGTGCTTCACTTTATTTTCACCTTCTGGTCTGCAGCATGAAGGGTGACCTGAGCAACAAAAGTGCCTACAGCATTAACTGTAGAGGCAAAATCCACCCTGGTGCTTGAAATGTTTCAAGTTTGTTTAAAGGATATTACAGCACCAGAACACTGAATGATGTTTCTCTGTACACAGAACTCTTTAGTTTTCTAGGACAGAATATATCTGCCAACCTGGAGGTCTACAGTGTAGATCTCCATATGAGGTATAAGGTGAGATGAATGCTCAACCCTCTGCAATGGTGGGAGGGGAGCAAACATAGTGAATCAATGGCAATGAAGACTTTGATCCTGCAGAAATCTGTGGTCTCTTTTTATATCTGGGAGAAGTTCTCTAAATGCATCAACCTCAAGTCAAAGTATTCAAAATAAGAATGTTCCTTTCACTGTGAGGTTGACTCTAGGTACAACTGCAGCTCACACCTTCTATGTGTGAATAATGAAACATATGTGAATGACTGATTTGGGTTTTTTCCATCCCCCTTTTTCTGCCTACCTCACTGTATTTACAGTTACAGAAACCTGTTCAAAACAGACTCGAACCAGGCAGAACTGTCCAGCTTCTATGGAAAAATCTAAGGTAAATCTGGCTAGAATTGATGTAATAATTTTGCCCTAAGGAATAACAAAGTTATTATACAACTAACTTTGTTCAAGTTATTTTTTAACATACAATGGTAATAGAAGTGATGCAACTTCATCAGGAGATAATGAATATGGCTTGAATGCTATTTGTTCTGTAGGACTGATTGATATGGAGTGTCCCATGAGCTGTTTTTAAAAATACTTTATGCATCTGTATAGGAAGAGATATATTGGGAGGCTTTTATCTTTTATTATCATTGTGGTGATTGTGTTTGATGAAGAAGGGCAGAATGCTCCACATATCCCACCCACCCCCAAAAAGGGCAAATAGTCTCCAAATTGATCTCTGAGTATAGAATTGACCTAACAAAGAGTGTAATTTTTTAAAATCTATTAATAACCTCACTTCTACGCCTGAAAATAAATACATTGTACAATGTGCCACTTATTTTCAGGATACTTTAATGTTGCTTACTGTTGTGGTATTATTAGAACCAACAGCAGTTTTATCTAGAAACAATTCTTAATGCCTCTTAGATTGAGTTGCTCTATTCCTGTATTACACAGTGGGTGTTATTTCTTGTCAAGGTTAGCTGCCTTTAAGAATTTCCCTTGAAGCTACCAGAGACAGAGACCTTGAATTTCAAAGCAAAATCACAGCCAAACCTTCATTCTTCCTGCAATAGACTGACTTTCCCTTAAAATACAGAAAACTAGGCTGCAAATTTATTATTCAGCTGCTCCTTCTGCATCTTCATAAGCAAAGATTCAGGGAAGGAATTATGCAACACCCTCTTTTTGCTTAAGAGTTTCAGCCTCTGCAGTGGCAGAATGACAGCAATAAACTTGCAAAAACAGGATCCAGGAAATGAGCTTCGGCTTGGTCAGTTGTAACAGCCCCTTACTGACCTTCTGAGTAGCAACAAACATCATACTTGAAATCCTCACATTACATTTTGTTCTCAGGGGTTTTCTGTATCTGTCAGACCAAGGCAGTGAGTGCACTTTACCTCATTGCTTTTTGTCATCTAAATGCTTAGAAAATGATGGATCAGTATCACAATACAAGGGGTACTGAATCTCATAAACAGTGGAAATGGGTAGTGGTGGGAAAAGAGGATCAAACAGCTATTAAAAAAATTCCGCTGTATTAACTACTGCAGTCTCTTTATAGAGAATACCATTTTGTTTGCAGAGGACATCCTGCAATGCTGTTCTGCAAGCACAGCCCTCCTCTCTTACTAGCAGCCTGCAAAATCATGGATCATCTGAACTGCAGGAGCAACCTCCCAATGTACTGCAAATGCTTCAGTGTAGATCACTTAATCCATCAGAACAAAATGCTCAGACTCTCTCAGGTAATACCTTTATGCCTACATTTCACTCTGAGAAAAGAAAGGTTGACAGGATGCCTGCACTGGCAAACAAGCTTATCTTGGAATTTTGGAGGTTAGCAAGTGGACAACTGAAAAAGTTATTTCAGGGTATGGATTACCAAAGAGCATGATGTAAATTAAAGCATGGGGGGACTGAGGATTGGCTGGGGGTTTCAGATTACTGGGACACTTGTGGTGGGGCAACGTAGTATTAAAAACAGGAGGTGTTCATGCTTTGTTCCAGTGAGATGGAAAAGGATACCTTAATGAACCTTAAAGGAGTTACAGGAAGCGTTGAACACCTCAAGGCAGGATTAGATGATGAAACCAATGCCCACTACCCAAGTTCATGTCTGAAATGCGTACTTGCTGAATGTAAGGCTTGGTGCCACAGGTCCTCTGAACTGAGCGCTGTTGTCTAGACACATCAAATACATGAAGTTGCTTAGGCACTTGATCCAAAGAGCTATTTTCCCTCCCTCATTTAAAAAAGTTTAATAATGTTAGACACTTCTGAGATTTTGGTAGAAGGCAACATGAACTGGTTGCTGAATAACTGAGAAATCAATTAAAAACTAATTAAAAATAACTCTTAAATCACGTGGCTAGAATACATATCTCAATACTGAGTTACTCCACACATCTAAACAGTGACCTAATTTTGAGATATAGGACTGCATTTTGCATGATAGGGGGAAAATCACACCCTACTTCTTTCTCAGGTAAAATCTCAGCTGTACCTGCTCTGCATGATGCTCCAGACCAGCAAACTCCTCAGAGCACTCCAAAGACAAATGAGTCTTCTCTCACCCACACCAGAAATGTTTTTCCAGAGGTGAATATGTACTTCTCTCCAATGAATTAATTTGAAACAGCATCTGTAAAGCATGTTCTTACCCTTTAAATAAGATGTAATGTAATACTTCATGTTTGAATTTGATATGATGAAGGCCATTTAAGGTTTACAACAAAAGTTTTTTAAAACCCCAATAATAAAGTGACGCTTATCCTTTAGCAGGGTATTACTTCATTGCCTATTGGCCATAACACAAAAGGAAAGTTTGGCTCATTGTGTTTATAGTGTACTATAAAGCTTATTTTATTTCTTTTCAGGGCTATAGCTTGAACTTAAGTAACCCTTGCACACTTACAGGTTAAAAGTCCACCCTGTAAACCAAAAGCTTTACAAAAGAGGCAGGTTATAATGTGTTTTGGTTTTGTAGAAATATCAATTTCAAAAACTCAGCGATACTGAGGGTCTGAAGGCCCTTTCCCTACTGGGAAAGTGTGTTGCTTTTCATACCTTTTCCTAAATCTGTGGAAACTGAGGCTTTCAGGGTCTAGATGAGGTTGTAATATATTTAATGACTGCTGAGTTCTGTCTTAATATGTTCTTGGAGAGTATCCTGGTTAGAAGGGCCTCTGTGGAGCAAAGGAAGTTATTGATGTTACTGCAGCATGATCACTTCCATCCTGTGATGATTATTAATCTTTCTGAACATGGCTGAAAATTTAGTTGCTTTAATCAGGCTGTAATAGCTTTATTTTTGGCAATGGATAGAAACTGCCTCTTGAATCTATGAGCACAAGAATGTGTCCTGCAAGTAAGAATGAAAAGCAGCTCACCCTTTCCTATTGGTGTCCACTGTCCAAGGTAGCAGGTAATGCAAATTATGACTCAGGTTTGTGCAGCACTGTCCTTACTTCAGGGGATTGCTACACAGAGTAATCTTGCACAGAGAAAAAATACCACTGCACTGAAGAGCACAGTCACCCTTTGCCCTGCTCCACAAGCAAGAGTGCAGCAACTGCCTTTATGACAACTTTATTCTGCTGTACAGTGTTAAGGGTTAAAGATCTTGTATCAGTTTCTCATGCATTTACCCACTCCATCACTTGGGATTGCTGAGCTGTGCATATTCTAAATCTGAAGTCTTGATTTATGAACTTGCTTTGTTTACCATAATATGAATGAAATCTATTTCTTCCTTGGTGTTTATAGAAGCTAGAGCTGCAAGAATTTACTGCTCTAAGCTTCTAAACCTTTAATCCTAATGCTGTATAATAAGAATCCTCATATGCTAAACACAAATAATATAAAGAAGTATTTTGAAGTCTAGCTTCTCTTCTAGGTGTCCAACACCATTTTCCAAGTTGACAGTGCTGACTGGAGTAAACAAGCTGAGCAAACAAGACATCTAGACAAATCAAATAAACTTCAAAACAAGACCAGCATGAGAATGGCTGATTTCATATCCATAAGTCAAGAACAAAGTATGTAATGTCATAATAAAAACTGTAGCCATTATCAGGGGTGCAAAGTTAAAAATGCACATGAAACTGGTTTAAAGAAATCTCATGCCGAATACCTTTTATATTAATATAAGTTTGCAGGATAATGGTTGGATATGCAGTTTTCCCTTGCTCTTTCTTTTTTATTTGCTGCTTAAAAAAAAAAAAAAAAAAAAAAGTGAAATTAAACTGATGTTTGGTTCTTGTTCTGTGTTAAAATATATAAAGAAAATTACTTTCTGATTTAAGAATTTAGCTTTCAGAATGTAGTACTAGGGATGATACATAACCCAGTCTTCCATGAAGTGAGAACTGATGCTTCAATCTGTTGAACTTCACTGGCTTTTGAAGTGTCTTCTGCTGAAGCTTCATGGACCTCTTTTCCCAGGGCACTTTGTGTGTATTTTGAGTTATTATCTTTGGCTCCTGGTGACAAGGATCTGACAGCCAATCAATGTCAAAGAGACTTTTGCTATGGAATAAACTTGCAATTATTACAAGAGCACTGACCCTCTGAAAGTTGCATTCTATACTTCATACATATTTCAAACTAAAGAATTGACTGAACATCCGTGCTTTTTGTGTCCAGCATTAACAGACACAATTGTTTTGTTTCTCCTCTACTCTTTTTCCTCTAGAACACCTTTATAGGGAGGGAAGAAGCTTCTGAAAACTTGATGAAATTAGAAGGCAGGGCCTATTCACTGATGAATTCTTATTTCGGCAAAGAATAAAGCTAACTAGTTGTAGTGTATTAAAGCAATTCTAAAAATGGAGATTTAATTCTCCATGAATTCCTATTAATTTTAGGGTCTCAACACACCAAGCCATACATCTACTGCCCCCTTTTGCTTAGACTTGCAGCAGCTGGAATTGGTACATGGCCTCAGCTAAGGATTTTTGCTTACAAAGTTTTGTGGCTGTGAGGTCTTTCTGAAAACCCCTTTAATGACACACTGGCTGAGGGTTTGATACTTTGAATCCAGCATTCTGGATTCAGGCAATCAAAAACTCATATTTTACGTAATTTTTTAAAAGTGTCAGCATATTACCTGAAGTTTTTTATTAAGCATTTACTTAAATAATGAAACATCTCAAAGTGCAGTAGAGGGTTACTGCTGAATGAGATAAAATGTGTTGTTTATCTCTACTTTAAAAATAGTGTTTGGGGATTTTTTTTCCCCTCAATAAAGAAGTAACAGCATGAAGTATTTGTATATCTGTAGGCTACTGGAAATGGGAGGACTAGCCCTTGATGGCTGACCTTATCTGCTTTTTTAAAAAAAAGTAAACAGGGATGAGAGCTTTAGTTGACATGAGTTTGCATGATCAGGTACTCCTAAAGCTGGAATCAAAAGGAAAGAGGGCTGGGTGGGAAGGGGAGGAAGTGAGTAACGGTGGCAAAGTGCTGTGTTGAGCCCTCCTGAGCAACCCTTTAAAGCATTCTGCTGGGACCTCTCCTAGAATTAACCAGGAATTAATTTCTCATCTATAGTTGAGCTAGCTATGCTGTTTCCTGCCCAAAAGTGTAGAGAAGGGTCTAGTTCAACTTAAGCTTAGAAAATGTTTGGGAGAATTTCTGTCATTCTGAACCAAATAATAAACTGCGCTGTAAGCTTTTAAGTCAATTCCTTGAAATACGAAAGTTTTATCATTTAAATTTGAGAAAGAATAGTCCTATAAAATCAACATGATCAAAAAGTCTTTTTTCATTCTTCCATCAGGTCATTGTACACCCAATGATAATTCTAATGATAAAAACATACTAGAGCCAATGTCTGAACTTCTTCCAAGAAAGGTAAGTGATGCTCAAGTTCTGTTTGAGAAGAGGCTGAATGTATTTACTAGGTTGAATAACTCCCTGACCTAGGATCTTCTCTAAAAATCTGTTCTTTTACAATTAGAATATTTAGTGTACAATAGGCCTCTGTCATTGTTATAATCTGTACAGATTTATCTCATTTTTAGAGCTAAAACCAAACAAACTACTCACTTCATTGCAGAAGGTAAGGCATATAAGATACATACACACACACACACAAATATACATTAAATATGCCCATGTTGCCTTATTAAAATATGGCTTGTTTCATCTAGTTTTAATATTTAAACAAGGAACTAGTGTTTCTTGATCTAGTTCTGCTATCCAAGTTATTAGTGTGCTTTCCCTTACTGATTCAGTAAAAAAATAAGAGTAGTGTAGAATATAGTCTTGGTGCTATTGGAAAACCTGTTCTGAAATGAGACACAGCAGTTGTGATGACTAAAGATATTTATGACAGTTGAGAAAAATCTTTCCTAGCATACAGTAAATCATCTTAATTGGAAGGTCAGAGGTATTTTCTTATCTACTAAATTGTTCTCTTGTAATCAGCTAATTGAAAACATTAATTCAAAATTACTAATATTATCACGTGAACCTCTGGACATAAAAAGTTTTCTATATCATCTGTTGAACTAAAATGTTTCTAGGATTTTTCTTTAGGCACTTAGGTTTCAGGAAGCTGTTAACTAACATGTTGAATTCAATTCCAAAAATATGTATTTCCTTCATCAGCACATGCTTCTACTAGAAGCAGGATTTCTTAAGAATGCTGTTTTTATTCTGATTTATGCTATGAAAAAAAAGCCCCAGAGGAACAAAAAAACCCTCACAAGCCTAATATAAAACTATTGTTGTGTAAGGATTGCGTATAGAAATTAGATGGATGTTCTCTGTATTAAAACCTTGTCAATGGACCTTGTGTAAACTCAGCCTTGTGAATTCATGTTTTCTGAAATGGTAGACTAAAATAGTCAGAATAGCTACAAATGCTAACAGTTGTTGGCATATTGCCGATGACTCTCAAAATTGATGAGAAAGCACATTAAAATCTGCTCAGATTGCTGTATATGCATTAATATCCTGCCAAAGATGGAGCTACTTCCAACAGGCCTAGTCAAACAACATTGTGCTAATGTAAGAGCTAAGCAGGTAAAGTAGTTGCAGAGTATTTTTTTTCCCTCTTCTGTGTTTTCCTTTTTCTGATAACTTCAGGATACAGCATTGAAGACTGTAGATTCTTGGGTAAGCCTGTGTAAAACGATGAAGGTTCCAGCTCCAATAAAAGCATCTGCTGAGAGTTTCAATCAGTTCAGGGATGCAGTATTAAAGAGGAGCGGGCAAGTGCAGGAGTCAAAAAGGCCTCTTGTGCAAGCTGAGATGGAGCTGCAAAATCTTCCACAAGAAAACAAAAGATTTGTAACCACTTCTGTGTAAGTATTATTCTGGTTTTTGCCTGTATGACACTGGGAGGCTTAGTTATTCAGGAATAAGGGTTTTTGGTTAGTTATTTGCCACGTGTCAGGTGAAAACCTGGAGCGTACCATGCTAAGCAACACTGCACATTCAAAATGCACAGAGCAGCTTTCTCTTCAAATCAGTATTATTTCAGCAGTCTGAGAAACTTCCCAGGAATTTCTTTCTTTGTTGTTCTGTTAGTTTGCTTCTGGATTTTTTTTTTTCTGGATGGAGGGGAGTTTGGTTTTTTTTGGGTACTAAGGTGACAGGTTTTGGTCCCCTGGAGCACTCATGATCAGAGTTCACATTTGTCCTGTTTATACCTATAGCCAGGAATGTCCTCATCTTAGTGTTCTGCTAAGGGGATACAGGATAGTCCAGTCTTTGAGAGCATATTGTTAACATTGCTATACAGGGGTTCCAGTGTATATACCACTTCATACAGCAGAATTCTTTGCTTTGCTGTAGAAAAGCACCTTCAATAAGCCCCTGCTTCCCTAGCTGTTGCAGCTCCTGTTTCAGGCAGTGCCTTGAGGTCTGTGGCCATGCTGAATGGGATAAATGACTGCCTACTAATTACTGCATTGCAATAATATCCTGGAGTTTGTTTGCCACCTTTCAGAAACTGTTAGTAATATTCCCCTCTCCAGTAGTCTAATTTTTTCCCCTTGTCTGTTTCACCCTGTGAAAGATAAATCTGAGCTGGTTCCTAAATTCTCCTGCACTTGCCCATTGCTAGTTGTATTAGAATAAGTCAATTGTTTAGATTGTTTTATTTTAATACTCACAGCATTTGAGAAACTTAAGAGTATACTCCTGGTTCAGAAAGTAGTGAAATCTACCTCAAATAACTAATTGAAGAGGAAGAAGGTAGAAAAAAACAATCACAGGCCAAGAAAGTAACAGAAAATAAAGAATTTCAAAGCAAGTGTATGTAAATGTTGTGTAGTATATCTACAAATCCCACATGCATACAGATTAGAAATGGGACACAGGAAACATGAACCTACCACAGCCCAACAATTGTGCGCACATAACTCTTGTGAAGGGAAATCACTATGAAACAATGTGAAAGAGACCCACACTTTAAGTGCTGGGCACTGATTTAAATTATTTGCAGAATTCTATCAGGTTGTTGTGGAAAAAAAAAACAACTTTTATCCTACACTGATTTCTTCTCCCATCTTTAAAGGGGCCATGAAAGCACAGGATCGGATGCCATGGCAGTGACAGACTGTGAGCTTGACAAAGAAATACATGAGAGTAAACTGCCTGAAGCTCAACAGTGTATTCTTGATCAAGACCGTAACTTGGCTAGAAAAATGGAACAAGAACGCAGGAGGAAGGAAGCAGTAAGTTTCTGACTCTTGCTATATTTTTTCTTTTCAGCTTTATTAGAGAGTAAACAAATATTACCTCATGTCCTTATTTCAAATGATCTGAATGATTGAAAACAACAGACTATACTACCTGAAGAGTTAGTGCAGAAAATGCAATAGGAAACTTAAAGTATGTCTTCAAGTGACATCATACGAAAGCTATCTGCTTGGTCCTAGTACTCCCGTAAGCTTAGAATAATTGTGTGGTAAAATTCAATTCTGAAGAGGAGTCCCTGCCCTCTAAATAATTTCAAACTTGAGTGTTGCAAGCTGTCCATCCTTCTTAATGTGTTCCATGTCAACAAAAGTGCTAGTCATACTGTTCTGGTGTGAAACACCAGGCCTGAGCCATTTTAAAACTAACTGGTTTTACTGGAATTGCTACCTTTTTTAGATTAAACATTTTTTAAAAAATCATAGTGTTGTACAATGGAATGTAAGTACCAGTGTGAGACCATGCTGGAGTCAGGTAAGTTCAACTGAAGCTTTCATCCTTCAGCTCTTTTCTGAGGGCTTCAGCAACATGCACACTCAAACTTAGAGTCATAATAGAGAACACATATATTTTTTGAGAAGATGCTTTATAGTTTTCTCTTAAATCATTAAGTATTTGACCTGCATAGTATCCATTAATATCTGACTGCTCTAAAAAGACACTCGTTTGCTTTCTTGCAGACAGCTTGGATAATTGATGTGAATCTGCAGAGAGATATTATGGCATCTTTCGAAGAATATCTTGAGTGAAAGCAGTAGTTTATATAGAATTTAACTTCAAATTACTAAAAGCAGCACAGTTTTGTACTAGTTAGGATCTTAAATATTAAGACTACTTTAAAGATCTTCTCTAAAATGCTTTGTATTAAAAGCTTGTTCACTAATACTTGAAGTGTCACAAGATTTATTTCTTTTCACTGCTTTTTTATAACGTGTAATCTGTTCTGCTACACAGTGGAACGGAGTTATTCATTTGATTACAGTTTCATCTGTTGTGTATATCTGTTATTACAAAAAATCACTTTACTGTGACACAACTGTACAAAATCTGGGCTGACAAATAGATCTCTCTAGAAGTGTCTAAGGGGGGGGTGTAACATGACTTGTAATCACAAAAAAGGCTTCCATAAACTCTTTCATTTCATCAGTAAATCTTATCTACTTGCATGTATTTTAAGGCCTAGATGTGTTTCATGTATTTTATGTTAACATAACATTTAGCTAAGGATGCAAACATGTTTGCCACATAGTTCTAGCTCTTCTCAGGAACAAATTATGGCAAACTGGCTTCAGTTTGGAAGATTTTCTGATTGATGCAAGATATTATTAGTGTCGAAAAAGTGTCTGATAGAAACCAGAATGTAAAAACCACACATTCTTGTTGATTATATATGGTACGGGAAATAAATACAGGACAAACAAAACATTGTTTTATGGTATTAGCAAAATACAATGTGTATTGCAGAAATGCTGGGTGGAAGGGGCCCCCTTCGGACAATCTAGTTTAGTAGTCTCCAACCCTTTTTGTCATGTACCCCATCATTTAAATATTTAGGCACGGACCCCAAGACATGTATATTTATTAATTTATTAATTATATACAATGTTCCACTGTACTAGTATATTTTTTACATTACATTATAATATTTTAAAATTCTGTTTTATTCTTAACCCTGCTTATTTATTATTTTATTTTGTAATTTTAAAAATTGTATTCAATATTTTATTCCTGCACTCCACTTTGGAGACTACTGATCTCATTGAGCCTCCCACTCAAAACTCTGAGAGCTTCAATTTGTCAAGTTCCTGGATGAAAAGCAAAGGTAACACTGCCAGTTGTGGTGAGATTCTGCCACAGGCAACCAAACTAAGTAACCTAAGTGAACAAAACTTTCTACGAATAACTGAATTTTCAGAGAAGACAATAAATTGCTTCTAAATTCAAAAATGCCAGCTAAAGCATGCCCAAAAATGGTAGCCTGGTCATTCAGGGAGCAGGCTGATGAGTTAGTGCTAATTCCAATACATTTATTCAATATAGTCATAGATATTCAAATTCTGCCATTGCTGGAATGGTAATATTTCATTCAATAGCACAAAGAGTGTGTGTGACAAACACTCAGATTGGGCTAGCACCCTGTGAAATGTCCAGGGATGTCGTGGCCTGGAGGCATGTTCAAGTGTACACTGTTTGGGAGATTTGAGGACCTGGCTAGGACAGGGATTTAGGATGAAAGATGGGTTGTAATGTGAAGTGGTGCTGTTAGGATGACTTTCATATCCACACCAAAAGTGACCTGCCTTCATTTGTAGTTACACATTGTTATGAGTTATTTGTCCTGCAATAAAATGCTGCTGTTCACATCCAGGACTCTGTACCTTGCTGTCACTTGGATATACTTTTTCTCTGGGTTAATGCAAGCTCAAGATCTCTTGCTTTGGAAATATGAGGGACAGAGGGACGGGTAAGAATTCCTTCTGAGCATTTCATCCATTGGATACAGCTATATGCACATTGCTGGTATGAACTGGTGCTTTTGTCCCTTCAAAAACTAATTCCAGCTTCCATGACTCTTATACTGTCACAACAGCTTAAAGTCACAATGTCAGCTCTGCTAATGCTAATCTGATAAACCCTTTATTTGCAACCTCCAAGGCACTTGGAGAGGATAATCAGTTCCTGTCCCCACACAGAAGGCTGAATCCAGAGGTAAGGGAGATGGCCTCCAAATGTGAGTAACAAGCCTCTAAGGACTGCTTGCCCAAAGCCATGAACGTGCTCAAAGACGCAGAAATGCCTCTTGGGTACAAGTTCTGTTACACCATTCATTTACCTTTGTCATTTGTGGAAACAGCTGCTTTAATGTGTCACTTGCATACTTGTGTCTATGGTAGTAGATTGTATCTACATATGAATGAAAGGTAAGATAGTTATTAGCTTTAAGAAGTTCCTCTGTCACTAATAAATGGAATAGGGTAAATTTCTTACTATCAACTATGAGTTGGTCAGGCTGGAGGCAGAGGCAAAATCAGTGATGTGCAAAGTTGTCCTCTTTTGTATCTCAGAGAACCAGGATTAGTTGAGCTGACAGAAGATAAACAGGCAGATGGCACCTTATGGAAGGCAAAGCACACTGTCAAAGCACGTAAGACCATCTGCCCTGGGGTTGGTTTGGTTTGGCACCCATTACAACAAAAATTTAGAGCAGAAGATGAGAAAATCAAAATGTAAAGAAGACAGAAAAATAATTGTTGGGGCTCTCAATTTTTCTTATTCATATGACAGATAGAAGATTCTAAGCTTTCTTGTGCAAAATCCTGGAAAACATGTGGAAGGTATTTGCCTCATACAAACACATTTGCTACACATATGTGGACAGTGTGGTCCTAGAGTACAAAGTAAGTGTTCCTGAATAATAGAGGAATTCTACGGCTTCCTTGGAAAACAGGACAGCTAAGGTGGTGCCCAGAAATCCTGCATTAGGTGTGCAGCAATTTCATTGTGCAAACACTGCTCAGAACTGCTAGATCACCAGCACTACCTTCTTCCCAGCTCTGATGCCAGATCCACATCCACTACCTCAAGATGGCATAGCTAAACTCTGTAGCCAAAAGGTTTGTATAACTTAGAAGTTAAACATAACTATTGAGGTAGTTAGTGATGTATAACATAAAAACAGACTTGGTTCTATTCTTGTGAAAAAAATTGCTCTGCTTCTTTCTTTGTACAAGAACTACTGTGTTGCTTGGCAAAATGCCTTTGTATAATAAGGCACATCATGGTTCCATCTTTATTCCTTCTTGTATTCTAGATAACTACAGGAATTTTCTGATTGCCCTGCCTAAATCTTTCATCAACCTTTCTTTGAAGGCAAGTGAAAGCTTGTGGTCTGTTTCAGGATTTCAAATGGGTTTTCCAATTTTTCTTAGGGGATGTTTTACAATAATTAATTCTGATTACTGGTTTATTAAGAAATGTGGTGGCTACCGTGACGTAAACAACCACATTGGTTGTTTTGCTCCTGCCAAACTTCCTGATTTATCTAACTGGGTCATTGGTTTACTGAGGTGCACTTCAGGGAAAATTCTGCTGCTGCTTAGTCTGATATTAAGAAGTTGCAAAGGCTTCTTCCCTACAAGAAAGGTCATTAGCACGAAGTCTGATGCATAAGAAATTAGCTGTATGCTAATCCTAGGGTTGGCGGCGTGAGTAATCTGAGCACGAAGGGAAAGCTCAGGCTCAGTACGTGTGATTCATGCAATGCTACTGGAGTCTGCAGAGGTCGGTGTCTGAACTGAATCATCTGCATCTGATGTTCCTTCTCTTCTTGCCCAAAAGAATGAGGAAGCCTTAAACAGCCCTGCACCTCTTTCCCCAGCAGACTGATAAAGCTCCTGACCTCACGTTTGGAAGGCTTGTGTTCAGACAAGGAGCAGGGACCATGAACAGTGTTATTCAGCATTGGCAGCTGGTGTTGGTTGCTGATATTTCATTTGTGTTATCTGTAACAGCAAGCTTGGCAGATTTTTACAGCTACAAAAAATATTATCTTTAGTAATAGAAAATAAATTCATATTAGGGCTTAAATTTGTTTAAACTTTTACATTTATAAGCATGCAGTTACAGCCCATTCTTCATAACATTTCTTTCTGCTGCTTTAGTTCATTTGATTTGATTTTTCTAAGAAAGGAAAAATTTTGACCTTATTGAAACCAGCATTAATTCTGTCACTGCCTTCAATGGGCCTAGGATTCAACATGAGTGTCTATATTTGTAAGTCTGAATTTAGAACAAGTAGGAGAAAGCATTTGGTATGTTACAGACACAAGTCATCTACAAGCTGTGTTCCATGCATAGTGAAAAATTATATATATTCTGTCTGCATGCATGCTTATCCAATTTTTTTTAAAACTAACTAATTGAATCACACATCTTAGAGTTAACAGATGGATAGTGTCTTTGTACCAGCTTCTATTTGCACTGCTGGACAGAGCAAAAACCATTTCTTGGAATTTAAGTTCTAATCCTACAGACTCATCTGGACCAAGAACAAATTTTGTTTTTCATAGAATTTAGCAACCCTGCACTCTTCAAATGGGAAGAAGCTGCATGTAGGCCCACACATGAGCTGTGACTCCCACGTGGCCTCCAAAGTCTTGAACCTGCCCATATCCTCTAGTCTCAGAAGCAAAGGGTCTAGGAGTAAAGGTGAGTAGGCCATACAGCGAGTTAGATCACGATTTGGCATATAAGCTCATTACACTTTTCCGGCAGTCAGCAAATACCATGTCCGCATTTTGCTATCTTCCAGAGCTAACAAACTGTAATTTCTTATAATACACTTTTACAACCTGTAAAATCAATTGCTTCATATAGTCACACTTGTATTTACAGTTTTGGATTACGTGAGCCATTCTAGTTTTAAATTCCCCTTTACCCTGCATATCAGTAGGTTAGTAAGAGACAGACTGGTGACTTTCTTCTTACCCCGGCATCTGTGGCCTTGTATGAGACAGTGACTCTTTGGTGTACACTCGTAGTGATGTGCTAATGGGCAGGAAGGGACTGTTCAGCCTCTATCAGCCCTCCACAGTTGAGATATCGATACAGACTTCAGTCAAGTTTAGGTGATTTATCCTTTTAAGAAATATTCATTAGTATTATCATATAATAACTAAAATTGTAAATACAATTACCAAATCACCTTTAAATGGGTAATAGTGAAACGGCAGTGAAAGAATCCGGTCTTGAAAAACACTACGGTGCGAGCACACAGCCCCATGCCTGTAGTTATGCATATCTGGCACGGCAATAAGGTAAGGGCGCTCAAGGGCGCGTTCGGGCTGTGCAGTGCGATCGCCGCCGGGGCCTGGGGCAGGCACGGCGGCCGCGGCCGCTGCTCCCAATGACATTCCGAGCGCGTTCCGATGTGTCTGGTGGCTCTGCCGGAGCGCGCAGGTGACACAGTCGCACCCCGCCGCCCCAGGGACGGCTTCTCCCTCTTTCACCGCCAAATATCTGGGGAGCAGAGCCCTCCTTGGCCAAGCCCTACGCGGGCAGGCGCGACCCCCGCAGCAGCGCCGCCACCCCCGAGGCACCGCCCGGGGCCCGGCGAGCCCCGGGACGTGCGGGCGGCCGGCGCTGTGCCCGCGCTGTGCCCGGCGGCGCCCCTCCCGGCCGGCGGGGACGGCGGCGGCGGGGCCCGATGGCGAGACCCGGCGCTGCGTGCCCTCCGCCCGCCCGCCGGGTGATGGTGGCCGCACGGGCGCTGCTCTTCTGGGCGTTGGTTTACAGCTACTGCGGGGTGTGCGCCTGCATCGCCGGGCTGCGGCTGCTCTGGAGCATCGGCCGGCGGCCGGGCGAGACCTTCCGCTGGGTGGTGCGGGAGAACCCCCCCGCCTGCCTCAACGACCCCTCCCTGGGCACCCACTGCTACGTCCGCATCAAGGTGAGGGCGCGGGCGGGGGGAGCGGGCCCGCTGAGCGCGCAGGCACTCACCCCCGCGCTGTACGGCATCCCTGCCTGCCCTGCTGTGCGGGGTGCGCTATACGTGGCATCCCTGCCTGCCCTGCTGTGCGGGGTGCGCTGTGCACGGCACCTCTCCTGCCCTGCTGTGCGGGGTGCACTGTGCACGGCATCCCTGCCTGCCCTGCTGTGCGGGGTGCGCTGTGCGTGGCATCCCTCCCTGCCCTGCTGTGCGGGGTGCACTGTGCACGGCACCCCTGCCTGCCCTGCTGTGCGGGGTGCGCGGACAGCCCGCCTGCCCTGCCGTGCGTGCTCACACAGCTGCGTGCATCCGACACCTGCCTGCGCTGCCCCGGAGAGCGGTGCCGTGCCCGACCCGGCTGCGGAGCCCGGCCGGCCCGGCTGCGGAGCCCTGTGTGGGCGGCGAGGGGCTCGTTGGCCCCGGGTATCCCGCAGCCCACCGCTCCCTGCACCGCCTCTGCTCTCTCTGCTCTTTACAGTTGCACCGGGGAGCTTGTTTCGTGCATCACTGTTACAGGGAAAACGCAGAGCAAGAAGCTGGCTAATTGCTATCCCTCAGGTTGTACAGTTTAAGCCACCAGTCAATTTCCATACTTTTCTCAGGTCTCTGTGATTTGCTTCTTTACTGAATGCTCTAAATGAAATTGTACTAGCTAGGTTTCTTTTGCAGCTATAGGTGAGCAGAGAATGCAGAGCAAGTTTTATCCAGTGCTATTTTCATAAAATAAGCATAAAGATCTCTGTTCCCAGGGTTCTGTGCAGATGGTTTTGTGCCAGGCAGTACTAATATAAATTAGTGAGCCTCAGTTTGTCATGATTTGCTTGTTTTCTTTTGCTAACATCATTAGGAGGCATGTGTGGGCTTTTTACTCATATGACATGTTCTTTTTTTCCTGTACCACAAAGCAGTAAATGAACAGGCTGCTGGGGAAGTGAGAGGGGTATGACAGTAATAGAAGAGCATTTGGGGGCAAATCGAATTGCTGTCAATATGGCAGTTGATCATGCATTTCAGGAAACAAGAAACTCTTGCTGTTGGATAACAGCAGGCTAATGGATTACTTTTCAAACACATATATCCTACAAATCTATTCAGATTTCAATAAAGCTGCCAGTGTTGGAAAAGGTGGCAACATCCTATGTCTGTTCTGGGGGGTGGGAAAAAGGGAACAGCAGCAACTGAAAAAGTCGATGGGCTTAGTTTGGGCCATGTGATATCTAAACTGCTGCTGTACAAGTGGGGATAAAATTTTCAAGAGGAAAGGGAGTTCCTTAAAGCAACAAATGTATTAGAATAAAAACATGGAGGGTGAATCCCAAGAGGACTGAAAGAAGCAGCATGGAGGAGGGCCTACCTATTATTCACTAAATGAGAAACTGTGGAAGAAGACTGAGAAACTTCTACTTTTTTAAATATAAAAGGACTAAAGACAGAGTGATCTGGAGAATTATTCAGATGATGTAATGACCCCAAAATTTACTAGGAATTTCTTTTTACCTCTAGGGACTTCAACTTCATTGGCATCCCAGAGGTGAAATATCAGTGTAATTAGGGGCAAAACTGAGAAAAAGTCCCTATTATATCCAGAGCAAATATTAAAAATCCAAATAGTTCCCTCATCAGAGCCCTTTCAAGAATGAGGATATAAGTTAATGGTTTTGGAGCTCATTAGTGACTTATGAGTGTAAAGATATCTCAGAGCATTTGAAGCATCTTTGGCAAGAAAACCTTTTTTCATGCATTTGTGGTCCTTGCCCTGATATTAGCTCTTGATGTGTAGCAAAGGCATGGGGTTTTTCTTTCTTTTTTGAAATAGGAGAGACAGTGCAGGCTTTGACATTTATTCAGGAGCTGTACAACCTTTCTTCCTGCAGTTTCTTTCACATGACTTCTAAACAGTATTTTGTGAGCTAACTCCCAACTTCTGTATCTACTTCTGTGTCAGAATTCAGTAAAACCTCTATGTCATAATGACAGTTTATTTAAATTCTACTGGATTTGACCTTCAGTCAGTGTAAGCTTGTGTACATCCATTCATTTCAATAGCATTTCAGTGTTCAGCTTCTACAATAAGTAAGTTGCCTGCCTGTAATTCTCATAAGACCCAATTCCTTAAAAGTTGCATCAGAAACTGACTATTGACAAGGCAGAAAGAAGATTATAACATTAAAGCTTAATTTTCTGAAGTGAATTTGAAACCTAGAATGATAAAAACTAGCAAATATATCTTGCTTTCTGGTGACTTAATTTTGATTGCTTTTGGTTGTTAAGAATCCACGTGGTCCTTTATCATGCCAGAATGCAATGTGATGGTTTTAAATAGTTGCATAACCTTACCAGCTAACTGAAAGATTGGAAGTGCATTTAAAGTATTCTGCATTTTAAAGTCTTTATAGAAAGCACATGACTGGTGTCAGTGTGAAAGCAATGTGCTTGCTGTGACAATAACCTGCATTTCCCAGTGGCTGCGCCAGGCACTGCTCTGTCAGAAGTGTTTGTGTGCTCAGGGCTGGGCTGGCACACAGGCACAGCCTGGCAGGTATTGGGGATGGTCCTTCCTGGAAGAAATTGTGGTGGGTGTGGAGGATGTGGGACACCCAGCATTGCCAGGGTGTAGCAGATACCTGATCTCAGAAGTAAAGAAGGATTCTGCTTCAAAACTGATAATTTGGTATTTTTTTAGGTGCAATGTATTGTTTCTCAGAATATGGTCTGAAACCATCATCCTTCTCAAATCCCAAAGCAGCAGTTCTATGCAGCAATAAACATACTTCTCTTTCTCTTATTTTAGGATTCAGGGTTACGATTCCACTATGTGGCTGCTGGAGAAAGGGGCAAACCACTCATGTTGCTGCTTCATGGCTTTCCAGAATTCTGGTAAAACTCCCTTCACCATTTTCTATTATAAAAGAGGCTGCATAAGATACCCAAGGATGAGCACCTCTGCTTAAAAATCCCCAGTGTGATCCCTTATAGGTATACTTTATGAATACTAATGGCATGAAGTTTCCATAGGCAATGAACCATTGAAACATTTTTTTAATTTCTGCATCCACAAAAAAGTTCCTTCAGACTAACACAAACCAAACATCTTTTTTTTGTACTGTCAATCCATTTTTCCTCAGGTATGTACCCTTTCCTGCAAACTTTGTGAAGAAACTGCTAATTTTAAACAAATTTCCTTTTTGGATAGTACTTGTACTATATGGCTAAACTTATGAATTATAGCAGAGGGTGTTAAAATAAGGATCCATTATATGTTAAGTGCAATCAGGATTGCTCCATTTATTAAAAATACTACACATTAATTTTTAACTGGGAGAGGGGAAGAACTATGAGTTCTATAGGCTATTGTGCAGCCTAATTTCAGAATGCTACTCAGGGAAAAAGGTTCTATTATTAGTTCATCACAAGATGAATGATGAATCAAACCCAATCCTAAATGTTTGTTTATAACAATGAAAAGCAGTCATGTGTCCAATGATTTAACCAAATTGCTCAGGCTGTCGTTGTCAGGTTTAACTAGTGAAGCATGGCTTACAGAACTTGCACAGGAAAACCAGTAAGGGAATAAGGGGAGTACTAATGCCAGAAATACAGCAAGGTAAATGAGCCTTTTCCTTACCAAACTCAGCTGTGGGGCTAGAGGCCACTGCTGGAGCTGTGATCTTCCAGTCTGTACTCAGGTCATACCATGCTAAACTGACCCAAGTAGAAGAGAGGTCAGTTCTCTTCCCTCAGCAATTTCCCCTAGGTACTCATGCCCTTCAGGGTGATGGGTCAGAGTCACATCTCTGTTAAGTTAAATTTTCAAAGAAGGACATTATTCTAGTAATAAATTGCTATCTAAAATTATTAAAGCTCTAAACTTTGATTGAAAGGACAGTTAGATGGGCCAGTGCATGTTCTGTTCAAACATTATGCATATCTTGCATAAAGCACATTCTAACACAGGCAATGAGACTACAGCTGATTTCCCCTATGGGGGAATAGTAATGGAGAAATTAGCATTTTATATACAAATCCTACTGAGATTAGGTATATTATTTTTAAAAAGCAGAAAGTAATTCCTACCATTTAGAATAGTGAGTCATCCTATAAGTGGCAGCTACTAGATTGTATTGTCTGACCATTCAAAAGGGATGAATAAAAAACCTGTTATGTAGGTCACTGGGACCACCAAGAGTTTCTATCATTGTTTTTAAAAAGAACACTACATGCTAATAGTCTGTAAACCAATCATATTACCAATATTTGTGCTGGGTTGTTCATTCACTCAGTGGATACGTTTTCATTCAGAAATAGTGATTGTTCTGAGAGCACAAGATAAAATAACCACAATTTAAGAGAGATGTAAAGCAGCATCAAATTTGTGTTGTTTGTCTAGGAAAACAAAAAGGATATTATCCACAATTACAGTTCTTAATAAATCCTCTGCCTTCAAATGTCTCAAGGTTATAACTAGGACAAATATAACCAGAGAATACTGACCACTAAGAGTGACAGAGAATGTCTGAAGGTGACAGATCACTAAAGAATATAGCACACCAGAGCCAATGAGGGTTTTAGATGCATAAGAACTTGAAAATCAATATATTGTGGAAGGTCAATAATAAAATACTTGAAACTGGACATAATGTGTTGAGGCAGCTGAGTACTTAAAAGTATTGTGTGAGCTGCAACATTTTATACTACTTGCCCTTTAGAAAAAATATTATCAGAAAGTCTCAAAATAGAGTCAGCCTTATGAACATGGAGGCATTCACAACATTTCCAAATTCTGCTTGCAAAGCAGTTGTCCAATAGTTATATATCATATGGCATAAAAGGGTTTATTTGAATATAAAACCTACCCATTTGATAGGTCAGACATTTGGAGACTGATGGACTGTTATGGAAACAGAGGATGAGAATAGCTTGTAGACATTTTCAGAAAACAAAAATAGTTGATTTATGTATTTATGGGCCTGGTTCTTTCTTCTTACTGGAGTATATAGAATAGCTGCAACAGTTACCATGGCAAATTCAGCTTCCAAGTCATTATATAACGCCTGTAAAAAATTCATTCCCAGAGATCTCAGCTAAACCTTGTCTTTGCATTATATAGCACTGAAATTAAAATGTTCTGACTATGAAAACAGATTCATATCGCTGAGTGTTCCTGTAACCTTATTTAATTTCAAAGTCCCTAATAGGCTGGAGGCAAAGGTAAAGTGGAAGAGCCCATGGCCTAATACAGATGTTGTTTGGATTAAGGTAGAATTCTGTGCACACTTACAACCACTGATGATCCAAATGTTATATATCCTTTCTCTGAAACTGTTGAAACAAGCAGAAGTAAAAGCTAGATCCTAGCACAGAGGGATACAGTCACTGTTATATATGTCCAGAAGGATCATGTTTTTCATATATCTTTCTAGTACAGTGTAAGATGAGACGATGTCAGTCTTGGTACTGGCTATTCTAAAATTCGTTTGGTTTCAATAACAGCTGAAGGACAGGTAGTTCTTGCAGCTTAAGACCCACCATTTTCTTTTTATTTTTGCTTCATAACACACATCCAGCCACTACATACAGTTACAGAGTGAGGAATAGCCCAGCCCTTTGCCTGAGTTCTTGCCTTTGTCTGCCTTTTGATGCATGTAATGCTATCGCTCTTTTCCGTAGAAACCCAAGGATGAAATACTTTGTCTAGTAACAACACATTGAGAGAGCTTGTTCTGCAACAGTTCTGGTACAGAGACACAGATGAAAGTGTACACAGGATAAATCCTATAAACTTCACCATGATAATTTGTTATTAACTAGATTTCTTTCTTTGGTTTATTTAGTGTATGAATTATCTGACATTCTTTTTGTGAATAGAAAAAATTGGCAAAACATGGCTGTGAGTAAGCCAGGGAGAAGAGAAAGCTTTTCAGATCTTACTTTTTTGATGCTACCATGACTCCAAGGATAAAACAGAATAGTCCTCCCTGTGCTCTGGCTTATGCCTTATTGCCTTTGCAGCAAAGGGACTGTGCCAGACTCCAGGAATTGTTGAAAAACCCTGGCTCTGGCCATGTCCCCTTTGTGGCAGCTGCACTTTGTTACTGGGGGATTCAAGATGGGAGCACAAAACTACTGCAGCCACAAAGGACCATCAACACAGCACAGAAAGGAAGAAGAATCTCATAGCAAACAAAGCCATGCAAGTTTACCCTCCAATATCTGGGTGCAAAAGCATTGAGTGCATTTTTGGTATCATACTGCTTGACCTTGTAACTCCAACTTTTTTTCCCCTTTGTTAGGTATTCTTGGCGCCATCAATTGCGGGAATTTAAAAGTGAATATCGAGTGGTGGCCCTGGATTTGAGAGGTTATGGAGAAACAGATGCTCCTCCTCACAAAGAAAATTACAAGTTAGATTGCCTCATAGCAGACATAAAGGATATTTTGGAATCCCTAGGTACGTTAGTAGAAGAAAAACCTACTTGACTCAAAAATGACTTGATTTTCTAGGAAAAGAAACCCACAGAAATATCTAGCACCGTTTTGTTTGTGGTTTTTTAAATATATGCATTACAGAGGTGTATAGGTATAAATCTAAGGATACTAATATTTTTTGACAATTATAAATGGAAATTTCTAAATTTATAAATGTAATTTCTAATTACAATGAGTATGTCAGTATAAGCAATATGTAAAGATGATTTTTTCATCAGGACTTTTGAAAAGAAAATTCCTACGTGCTGTAATATGCAGTACAAACCTATGGTCTTTTTCCCAAAGAAGTCTTTCCTCCTAATCACTTGCACTTAATGGATAATATTCTGAGTTACAGTCTTAAAGCACTTGCAGACCAAGGAATTTATATCAGATGACATTCTTCTTGCACAAACAAGACATAATAAATATTGTGGGCTTTACAGAGATGGTGAGAGTGCATCTGCTGTATTGGAAAAAAAAAGACCTCTGAAAACACTGCCCTCTGCACAATACTACTCCTGTCAATTCTCAAGAGCTGAATCACTCTGTCTTACACAACAGTGAGAGCAGAAGGGAGACCAAGGGGCACACTGCCCTCTGTGGCAAATACACAGGGTAAAAGTCTAGAGCTGAAGTGCAAAATTCACCCCTCCAGTTCAGTTTGAAGTGTCCCTGTTTGGGTGATAAATTGTAACCCCTGGCAAAGGGTATTTCCCTTCCATACCAAGATTCGATTTTCATTCTCTGAGTAATTTTAATTCCCTGGATACTCTAGCCATAGTAAAACAACTTACTGCATTTCATATGGAGAAATAATAAAGCAGTGATTCAAGTTCTGAGATTTGAATTTAGGATTTGTTTTGCTTGTGATGTTTGAGTATTGGTAAAAGATTGGGCAGGCAGTCAGTCCTCACATAGTGTTGACATTTTCCAGCCTTTGCTGGTTGTGTTAATCTCCATGGTAATGCCATGGTTATGCTTGAGAAGTGCTCTCAGCATAATTCAATTTCAGAGGGATTTAAATTTTTTTTGGAAAATCACTTCAGAGCCCTGTTATCTTTGTTTGTCCTAATCCCAAGTTAAATTCTTTTGGAGGACTTGATTATATCAAAAGTGCTCCAAAAGATTTCTATCCAAGAGGGTTTATAAGGTTCTTTGACAACTGTGTCCAAATTTACGTCAGAATTCTAAACATCTTGGCTTTTATGTGTTTCAGTTGTAGTCTGTGTTCTCAACATTCCAGTCCTCAATGAAGAGGGTGATAGTATCTGACACTAGAGTATGTTGTTTTCCAGCAGTGGTTAAAGAAGGAGTGTTAAGCTTTCAAAACACTTGGTCAATATCCTGCCCATGCCCCTTCTATTGCTGCTAAAATACAATTTTTATTGATGAAAGAATAAGTATGTGAATGTCCAGAATTGCCAGCAAAACAGCTTATGGAGAAAAGCTACAGGCCTCCTAAGTATGTAAATGGGAGTGTTTGCACATGCTATATATATGGCTACTATATAATTCCCACCTTTTGCATAATGATGCCACTGAGTGCTTAAATAACCTCTCATATTCAGAGAAATACATTAGGATTAATTTTGTTCTGGAGGTGCTCAGGAGATTGCTCAGTCTTCTTGCCTGCAGTTTCAAATTCCAAACTCCTAAACACGGCAAATGTACCTGCATTATAATGACTGCAGACTGAACTGTCTATCTGACCCTGCACTGGCCAAGATGTGAACAGGGTGGCCATCTGCATATTCAGTGACTTTAGGGTGACATGGAGGTAGCAGAGTTAAAGTTGAATGAAGTCCAATTAAATACTTTGACATATTTGTAAATTTTTAAACTATAACAGTGCCCTATGTTTTCTGACCATTAGTAATGGAAGTGGTACACTATTGAAGTTACATTAATAAATGTTCTGAACCACCTATTTAGCCCAATAATGATTTTATTGTATGAGCTGATTTCTGTGGATACTAATTCCTTTGAAATAAAAGCCTGTGTCTGTGTTTGTGTGGTAGGGTACAACAAGTGTGTGTTGATTGGCCATGACTGGGGAGGAATGATCGCTTGGTTAGTGGCCATATGTTACCCTGAAATGGTGACTAAGCTGATTGTGGTTAATTTCCCTCATCCTTCTGTATTTACAGGTAAGTTTTACAGTAGTCTTTGTTAATCCAAAGTATCTGCATTTTGGTCATGATTGTGTTTGCTTTGAGAACCAACAGCCTGCCTCAGCAGATGAGCTGCCAATACTCTATGGCTCTCACAGTCTGGACTGTATTTTATGAAGCAGGAAGATAACAAGTATTTATTTGACTACTGGAAATAAATTTATTGTAAGAAGTGGGGATGCTTGCAACAAACGTTACAGATTTTTTTTAATCCTTGAGGGTCACAAACATAATTTTCATACACATTAATCTGTTTTGTTGCACTTTATCAAGAAAAAATTCCCAAAGAGTGATGTATATTATGTTACATTTTGATAAAGGCCACACTGCATTATTAAATCTGCATAAGCCTGTCTTTGTATGAATGTGAATCAGACATTACAATTACATCCTGATTTAGGTGACAAGTGACAATTTGTGATCTGGCACAATCTTCATTGGAAGAAGTCTTTCCAGGCTACTTAATAGATGCTCAGGAATATACCAGTACTTTGCTGAAATGGGACTCATTTCACTATTTTTTGTGTGATAGATTGAGTTTGTCTACTACCCAGAATTACAAAACATTTCAAAGGGATAATATCAACATTCAGTAATGAAAACGAAAGTACTATCTCACTAATTTGAATTTTTTCAATTGCTGGCCTTACCCTATCTCCATTTAAAAAGTCACTCCATTTCCCCATAAATAGCTAAGAATAGTCAGCAGAGCTTTAATTTTCATTTCAATTGAATGTAAATCTGACCTTACACTGTGGGATCAGCCACACCATCCATATTTGTTGTTCTCACTGTGTTCTTGGGCACCTTTCTAAGATACTAAAGGACATTTTGCCAGGTGGTAAATCCACACTTACCCATGGAGAGGTCTGTTTACCACAAGAACAAGCAGGAGATTTTGCAGTTTTCAATGAGAGCAGGAGCAAGGCTGTAGAAAAGATAATTGCATTTTATTGTAGTATTTGTTTGCATATTTGTTGTACTACAAAAATCTGTTCTGTAGCTTGATGAATTCTCCCTACATTAAATTTATTCTACTGTGGATTAAAAGAAAATAGAGTTTATAAATAGTACAGAAAAGTAAAGTGATCGGTGCTGACAATGGTCCATCAGGAAAAATATAATGGATAATGCAATTTAAGAATGTATAAGATATGAAACTTTAGAAGATACCTAACACTTCAATTGCTGTTGGCTTAAAATCTATTTTTATGCACTGTCAGAATTATATATTAGAGATATGTCCTGTGTTGGGAATGTGGGTTTTTGCATTCCTAAATTTGCACCTGTAAAGGAAAAGTTCTAGACTTCCTAGTACCGGCACACATTGTGTGCTTGCTTTGAGGAAGTTAAGTACTTGAATGTCAGTGCTGGCTCTTGAAACTCACTGGAGACACACATTTACAATTAAAAAAAACCAAAACCCAGTCAATACAAGTTTGTTATAGATAGATATAGACAGATTAAATTTTCTTTTGCTATATATGCTCCTATGTCTCTAAAAATGACTGTAAAAATCTTTGAAAAGTGACTGTATGTAATCTTGATTACAGTCCTTGAAATTGCCAAAAAGACACTGTTAGAAAAATTCTATACTTCAATGAACAGTAGTGATGCAGTCTTTAGAATGTCAGTGGATCATCATCTACAGGTTTCTGTGCATCACATCATTGATGAGAGAAATACTAATTTATGCCTTTTATTCTATATCTGGAAAAAATTGCTTTGGACTATCTACACAAATAGATCTCTAAGTGAAAAACTACCATGCAATTAAACTCTCCAGTGCTGCTGTCCTCACCTAATATTTGGCAAACTTTTGTTTTGCTGGCTGTTTCTACTAACATTTATAAAAGAAGTATCTTTTAATGGCCACGTCATGTATTTACTCCTGAAACAATAATCATCTTTTGTCACACAGCATACTTTAATGTAATATTTTTAAAACATTCCTTTAAGTTTAAAAAATAGTAATATTACTAGTAATTTTGTTTGGGCCATCAGTTTTCATTTTTAATTCATGGACATTTTTGTTTCAGAATACATTCTACGACATCCATCACAATTGATTAAATCTGGTTACTACTTCTTTTTCCAAATGCCATGGTTTCCTGAATTCATGTTTACACTAAATGATTTCAAGGTGAGCAAAATGAATGCTCTTGTTTGTATATGTAACTGTGAGTAATGAAATAATTGCCATCTACATTGATCCCTTCTGATGTAGTTATAGTTACTGGAAAAAATATGGAGCCTTCTGATTTTTCTTCTTAAGCTTTATATAAAGTAGCATACAAGTACACAGAGTCTCTGAGATTAACTCTTACTTCTGCATTCTGGGAGGTGCTGAGGGAGGTACTTTGAACCTCAGCACTGCCGTGCATTACTCCCCCTAGACAGTCAGCTGCTTTTACTTGTGCCCAAACCAGTGGGACACCGTTGGTGCCTGGGGAATCCCTCCTGAATTACCTGAAGTTCCTGTGTGCAGCGGGACATCCTCTTTCTCTCCGAGCCTGCTACGGGGCAGGCAGTGTGGGAGGCCGGGCACCGCATTCAGCCCCGTGATGAGCTGTGCCCGAGAAGCCAAGGCCAGCCCTTGGTATAACCTTACACGTGAGCAGGAGCCGATAGAAAAGGACAACAGCGCAGGATACACCCTCCTACACACCCACAGCCCCGAGCACAGCTCCCCGTGCTGCACACACAGGGCACAGCGGCTGGGGGGTCAGGAATCACCCTCCCTCCTGCCCTGCCGCCTGCTGGGGTCCATCCCAAAAACACCCATGTGCCTGCACTTGCCTGTCACAGGTAGCAGTCAGGATGCAGTAACTTGGTAATACTGGTATTTCTCTGTATGGATTATTCTGGAATAAGTTATACTAGAGATGTTTACCTTGTGCTTTACACATAGCTGTCTAAAAACTCATTTGAACCATTCTTTGTTCTTTGAACATAAATAGATTTTATAAGTATGCATAAACAGATTTTAGAAAGATGTGTCCTGTTGAAGGAGAGAAATCACATTTTCTAGCTATCTTACATAATAGCTTTTTCTTCTTGCTTTTGTAGGTTCTGAAAAGTTTATTTACCAGCCAGGCCACTGGAATTGGAAGGAAAGGCTGCAGATTAACTGCAGAGGATATTGAAGCTTATCTCTATGTCTTTTCACAGCCCGGAGCATTAACAGGACCCATTAACCATTACAGAACCCTTTTCAGGTCAGTATAATATTCCCAAGCAAAGGAAAATATTCTAGAGTCCCCTGGAGCTCAGAGGTGTTACTGTGGCTCCTCTGCTGCTGCTGAACCAGGGGAAAACCCCAGGTGTGCTCCTGAAGGCTCACCAGGTGGGCACAGGCCCAGTCAAGCAGCCAGAGGCCAGGTGTGTTCTGAGAGGTGTCCACACAAAACAGTAAAACACGCAGAGGGCACAAAAGGAAAATCTTTGTTTCAAAATCTAATAAAGCAAAAACTCTTCTTCATTCACAGCCTCCACGACAATCCCAAAAACCCACCTCTAAATAATACTTTAAAAATTAACATCAATTGTTTGCATTACAGTTCATATTATGATAATATCTATCAAGAGCTTATTATTATATAATACTACTAGATGATATGGCATCCAAGTATGTTACCCTTACTTGTAACTTTACAAGACCATAGCTGGCACAATTTTATTGTGTTTAGGCTATTTCTGTTTATCAGAAAGGTGGGGGAGGTTTTTTATAACTAAGATAAACTAACGTAACTTTGTTTGGGTTTGGGATTTTTTTGTTCCTTTATTGGTCTTAGGAGACTCACTTCCTAGAGTAAAACAGAGATAGCATCATAATAGGAAATATTTTTGCAAGATTAATATTTATTTTCTCCAATAGCTTTCTAATGGTTTTAACTTTCCTGAAAGGAGTTGGCTTGGCCTTAGAGACAGACACGCCCTTTTTTACCCACCAAAAACAGGGCCAGAAGGTCTTAACTCTGCATATATTCCACTTATAGCACTAACTTGGACTGTATCAAGAAGAGTGGCATTGAATTTGTTTTTTCCTTTACCATCTCCAGTCTTCAGCAGTGATAAATGTCCTGCACGCTTCTCCAACAAAAGACCAGGTTCCCAATATCCTTTAAAACAGCAATTCCCTTCTTTCCCTAAACTCAGGCAGTAGATGTTTGGAGTAGAGTAACTTTTCATCTTCCATGGTCCAAATTTACTGCTACCTTTATTGCTCTTTCTGTGTCATCCACGCTGTCACTGTCAGGAGAGCAATCAGCAGGGAAACCACTGTGAGGAAAACAGGGACCTGAGCTAGGTGCTGCCTGGTACAGGCTGAGACAGAAGGGGAAGGAGAAAGCAGAAAGCTACCCCCAGGCACGGCTGACAGCGGGGAACAAATGAGACGGCTGTGCTGGTAACAGCACACTTATTTAAGGCTGTGCAGAGAGCAGCCATGACCTCAGCTGGGTGTCGAGGGCCACGGGGCTGCTGCGTGCCCAGCGCCCCCCGGCCCTGCAGCAGCCCCGGGCAGGGCTCATGAGGAGCTGAGAGGCGCCCGGCCCGTTCCGCGGCCGCAGCACCTCGCTCCGCTCCGTGCGCACGTTAACCAGCCGCTCCATGAGGAGCTGAGAGGCGCCCGGCCCGTTCCGCGGCCGCAGCACCTCGCTCCGCTCCGTGCGCACGTTAACCAGCCGCTCCATGAGGAGCTGAGAGGAGCCCGGCTCGTCCCGCGGCCGCAGCACCTCGCTCCGCTATTAATTCCTCTGTGTATTTTGTGTGTATGTTTGTGCATCGTTTGCTTTATTTTTCTGATGAAAGTACACCTGCACTGAACTCAGAGAATCTTATTTAGGTGCCATCAGTCACAACGCAGCAGGCTTTGGACTGGAACAAAAAGATCAGTCACTCAGTTCTTGCCACCAGTTTTGATGGCCGCGCCTTATGGGATGGGAACCATTAAATATGAAAAGTGGATTGGAATTTTCCCTTTCTCTCATTCTAAGCCATTAAGCAGCACTTGGATGCAAATTACTTGTATTCACCATAACTCCCAGGTGACCTACGTGTTAAAGGGTTCTGACTCATTACTATCCACTTGGAGGTTCATTCTTCAGAGCCTAATATTTCTGGAATGTTATTTCCAAAGAGTGATTAAAATAACCTGCTTCCATCCATCACCAGCACATCTTTTTATAAATAGCACAGTGGTCATTCCTTTCACTATACATTAAATACAAACACTTGGAGAATGAATCCATAGTTTTTATATCATGCTTAGTTAAGAGAGATAGGTAAGAAGCTGGAAATTGAATTTCTTCTGATGTGCCATTTGTTTAGACAATAGCATTAGTTCTCTTGTAACAGTTAAGAAGTATGTCACTGTTTACAGAGAAACTGTATAACAATGTATGAAGGTCTGAGTCTGTTTTTCAGACTTTAATATTTCATGAATGGAACTTCCCTTTCTAAATGAGAAATTTGTGCATTGATTGTTATTAAAGGCGATTTCTGGAAACTTCAGGAATTATATCATTTCCCAGAGTCCAGACTGAACAGAAATACAGTGTAGGTCATAGGCAATGAAAAGTGACCAAAAAAGCCTGTGAAAAAAAGCCTGTAAAAAGCCTGATAGAGTTTACCTAAGTGAGGCTGCACACCTTGCAAGGCACAAAACAGTAAACTGTACAGTAGTGAAAAAACACATGTGTTAATAGTGAAGGGATCCAGGATAATGGAGTAAAAGGTAAAGAGATTAGTCTCAATGCGTGGAATCAGATATCAGATTATCAGTTTTTAAAACTGGTACTATGAATAAGCTGTGGTTCTGTGGGTGATGTCAGGCTGTTTGCCAAATGAGATTTAAATCCACTGGTAAAAAAGGCCATTTTAGTAATTTTTGTAATCCTCAGTCAAAATGAAATTATTATCTAAAGTGATCTTTTATTTACATTTCTTGACTTTGCATGTAAGTAGAGAAGAAGAATGTCTTCAAAGTCTCAATTTCTTTGCCTTGTTTTAAACTAAGACATGTCACCTTTTTAGTCCTGCTCTTTTTACAGAGCATCGTCTCTTAACTAACTCCTAAGTTTACAACTAGTACTTACATACGTCATAAAAGTTTATTTTGTGAGGAAATCTTTTTTTTTATACATTACTGGTTTAAAATAATCCTATTTTTGCATTAATATAATAAAGACTTGTATCTGATCAGATGGAATCTATTTTGAATTGCCTGAGCTCGTCTGTCACTGTATGTGGCTAAAAGTAAGCAATTCAAACGTAGATAAATTTTTTTGCATTTTTTAAATGTGCTGGAATAAATTCTGATAGGTTAATGCTGAAAAGTCTTTCATACTAGCTACTTGCATCTTTCATGTCTATAATATGAGGTAATACTTATAAAATTAACAATTTTAAATAATTGTATTAAGAAAAAAATTAGTGAAAGTTTAAGTAGGTCATTTTGATAGAACTTAGAGTCACAGTGTTTCTTTGATATTGCAGAAGATATTGTGGCACTTAGAAAGTTTACAATGAGATTCACTGCATTGATTTCAAAAGCTGTATTGAATAAAATATGTCTTGGTGATTTTTTATTAAAATAAGACCTAACTGTGTTTTATTTTTAAAGCTGCCTACCTCTGCAGCACCATGAAGTCATCATGCCAACCCTGCTGTTATGGGGAGAAAGAGATGCATTTATGGAAGTTGAGATGGCAGAAATTACAAGGATTTATGTTAAAAATCATTTCAGGTTAACTATTTTGTCAGAAGCCAGTCATTGGCTCCAGCAGGATCAACCTGACATAGTGAACAAGTTGATATGGACCTTTCTTAAGGAAGAGACAAAAAGAAAAAGAGAATGACTGTTTGTACATGTTTTAAGGGGTCTAAATAAAAGCTCTTTGGATTTAAAACCTAATTGTTATCAGGGCCATATTTCCAGCCTGCCTTCTATTTTGAGCTCTGTTAGAGAAGTGTTTTCATTGTACTGTACATTTGGACACTAATCGTACAGCTAAAAGAAATGAGTATGAGAATATATGATACCAACATTGGTTTTACCTGTATACTTGTATTTTGCACATAAAAACACCTGCCTTAAAATACATATGTATTTGTACAGAAAGAAAATCATGGAAAGTTGCTTGGTTTTGTTTTCTCCCTTGCTTTACAGTTGTAATGTGTGGTGCCTTTTACAAATTTATAATGAAACAATATAGTGGTGCCATACTGAAGAAAGTCACAAGTTTTCATTCTAGATTTGCCTGAATTTTTTTAATGTATTTTACCATTAAACAGTAACTCTTTTTATCTATATTTTAGCATACTGAATGACTGAAAATTTTCTGGGTACGTTTCTAGTCTTCAAGTGAATAATGATCCGTATCTTGTTGTATTGTTGAATGCAGCTGCTTTGCGCAATGTGTTTTTCTTTCTTGACTAAAAAATGGGAAACCTGTACACTCCACATGTCTGGACAAGAACAATGGAAAATTAAGATATAACATGTATCAAATCCACCTCTGTCTAATAAAATGCAACTTACAAGACTCCCTCTACTTTATCTGACTTTCTATGGAGAGACTTGCTGAAGCTGAGAACTGGGTTTGAATAGCTGAAGTGTCTGGTCTGGTATTCAGCCTGGACACTCATGCTATGATTGTTGTCAATTTTTGAAAATAATGCCTCATTGTTGGCATTATCCTTCCTATGTCAGCAACTACTGTTCTTGTCTCCAAGAACTGCTGCCAAGTTCCTGTGTTTATTAGGAAGAGATGCAGTGATTATGGACACAAAGGGTAGAATTAACTTGTGTGTGATGGCAGGGGAGAAGAAAACAGTTTACTAACTACAATGGGAAAAGAAGCAAAAATACGAGACCACAGAATAGGTGTCATCTGCCTATCAGGTTTTCAAAGCCTCCCTCTCCACCTGCAGAGAAGCACAGTGCCCTGGAATTACAGGTGAACAAGAGCCCGCTGAGGGAGGGCTCAGGGCCAGGTGTGCAGGAACCAGCTTCCACGGCAGAGTAGAACAGAGCTGAGAGATGCCGGGGAGTCCCAACACATCCCCACACTACCAAGAGTGTCTTCTCTTTCGAGCCACGGTGTCCCACTCGGTATGGGTGCAGTGTCACCCTCAGTGTAAGCTCGCCGGGAAGGACCAACGCTGCCTGCCCAGCGTTAGCTCACGGCTGGAGACCTGCTCGTGGCCCCTTCCGCAAATCCCCACAGAGTCTCCTCAGGAGCGCGGCAGTGGTGTTGAATTTCCTTCTCTCCATCCACCACTGGTACCTGCCTTTCAAGCATTTTTCCCTGAATACTTTCAGCACTTATGAAAGGAAATGGTTATGTGCTTCTCTTACTTACACTGTGAAGCTGGAAAGGCTCTCCCTTGTCTCAGGAGGTGGCACAGAGAGACTTCTATCGCCTGAGCAGCAGTTTTGCTTTGGCAAGACAGACAGTGCTGGGGAGTAGGGATTTTCCTGCGGAGCACCGGCTGCCCAAAAGCCGCAGCCCGCCCCGCTTCGTTCCCCGCGGCAGGTGCACACGGCAGGGGCGGCCGCGGAACGCCGGGCCCCTCACATGAGGGCGCTGCTCGGGGGACGCGGCGGGAACGGCCCTCGCGTGCAGGGCCGAGCGGCGGCCGGTAGGGGGCGCACTCCCGGCGGCACCCGCGCTCGGCCGGCTGAGGCGCCGCACCATCAGTGAGGCCCCGCCCCCAGTAGGGAAGATGAGGGAGGGTGGGGCCTCCCCGATATGGGCGGGGCCAGGCCGGCACCGCCTGCTCTCATTGGTGGAGGCCCCTGCTGGCCCCGCCCCGCGAGCGGCGCGGGGAAGGCGCCGCGTTCCGCACGGCGCGGATCCCGCGGCGCTCCCGCTCCGGGGCCGGTTACTGCTCGCGCCCCGAGCGTCGTCCCGGTGCTGTCCGTGAGTGCGGGGCTGCCGCCAGGGCACCGACTGCCAGTCCCGCCCCGGTGTCCGTCGCCGCGCGGGGCGGAGTGGCGGCCGGCGCATGGCGCGCTGCAGCGGCGGCGCAGCGCCGAAGGGCCCCGGCCCGGCGGCGGCGGAGCGGCAGCGGCTGAAGGAGGCGCTGGCCGAGCAGCTCCGGCAGGACCTCGACAGGTGGGCGCGGGGCGGCGGCCGAGCCGGGGCGGCGCCGGGCGGGGCGGGGAGGGGACACGCGGTAACGGTGCCGTCCCGCAGGCTGCTGGCGGAGGGGACCCACTCCGACGTGACCTTCCGAGTCGGCGACGAGGAGGTGCCGGTGCACCGGGCGGTGCTGCTGGCGCGGGCGCCGCTGCTCTGCGAACGTCTGGCGGGGGCACAGCTGCAGCTGGACGGCCTGGAACCCGCGGCGTTACGGGATTACCTGCGGTGAGTGCTCGGCAGGATTGACGGGCTGGTTTCTCATCACCTCTCCTGTGTCCTGCCTCTTCTTTTTCTCCCAGTGCCAGCACCTGTTTTAAAGCTTTTCCCGTTCAAGGCAGTACCCTCGCAGCCTTCCTGAAAAGTTTGCAGAGGACGTTCTGTAATTTGTTCCTTTTCCTCTGCCTTTGCCCTTCTGCTCATAGTACATGGCTGTACTCTCCACCTTAGCGTGCTTTTTTGTTATATGTAAAGGACTTGTAATAGGAAAAGAGAAAAAATACAGCAAAAATCCTTTGAGATTGTCTGTGCCTACTAAAACCTTTTTCAGGAAGATTCCCAGATGAAAACAGTAAATAGAACCAACTCTCAGCTCATATTTGAAAAAATTTGTGGATATCTAGGAGAACTTCAGCAAGTTGGATGAAAATGCATTGAGTTCAAAACTAGTCTTTTAAATCCTAGTGAACCAATCCTAGTGAGGCCAAACACAGCACAGCTTTGGTGCAAACTGGGATCCCGGGGGGGGTGTGTGGGCTGGCTACTCCCAGGGACTAAGTGCAAGGGCCAGCATGTTTTTGCACTGCCAGCTATTTTCCCATTGCCACATGTGCAACATCTCTCATGTCTTGCTCCAAACCTTAGGTGAGTTACATGAGGGGTGTTGGCTGGTGCTGCCACCAGACCTTGCAGTCCTCCTTCTTGTAAGTTCCTCTAATCCTTTTTTCCAAGAACTGCTTTTCTGTAAAAAAGCTCTGGTGGTGCCACCTACTTTCCCTAAAAAAGAGTTGGTGTTAGAGCTGACCGGCACTTACAGGAATGCACCAGGAGCAAAGTGGTAGAAAGAAATCCTTCTGGGATTTCACATGAATTCAGGATGTTACCAGAAAATGTAGGTACTTGCAGGCTCCTGAGATTGTTGCCAATGGCAATGGGACAGTGTTGCAGTTTTAAAGTTTAGTGCTTGAAACACAACGTAATGATGAAAGAAAAATTTCTGAGACCAGAGTAATATCTGAAACATAGAATCCTTGTAGTGGAGCAGGTTGATTATCAGGCATTTGTTGGCTTACTGCCACAGCCTGGCAGGAGCATTAACAAAACAAGTGGTAAGAAACAAAACAAGCATGGGTTTTGTCTTGTATTTCTCCTGATTTCATTGTTACTGTGATATCATCAATTTCTTTCACATTCATCTAAGTGGTGTTACAGAAGAATTTCATGGAGAAATATGATAATTTTTTTTAAATCAAATTAATTTTGAAACAATTATTCTGAATAATTATTTATATACTGTTATATCAGAGGCTTGTATTCCTAATAGTAAGCACTTAATATGTCACTGATACTTGCTTTCAGTTTTGTCTGGGTTTGCTGTAAGGCAAGGAATGATGTCTAAAGTTCTGCATGTTCTTCAAAAAGCATGGTATTGGAAAACACCTCTAAACTCAGCTCAACTAACTGTAAACCTTGTGTCTTTTCACAGTGAGTTTAGAATCTTCAAATGAACCTCCCCATATGTTCTAAGCTCTGCATGAAGTGTGCTTTGCAAGATAACTGCTTTTTCTTAACTTAGTTTTCGGTGCTGTTTGATACTTCACCTTTTGAGCCCTCTAACCTAGCACATTCTGTGGAGATTCATGATTACAGAGTGCACTGAAGCTTGAACTCATTTGGACCAAAGAAAAGATTGGTTGAAAAGAGCCTAATCCATTGTTCAGGTGATCAAGTAGTATCAGTGGCTGTTGCATCTCAGTGGTTTCTTATTGTTAAGAAGCAAATTAATTAGATCTTTGTAAGTGCAAAACAGTGTCTTAAACTAGAGCTTTAGTTTTACTGGAAGCCAGCTTGGTTCTTGGAGCATGTAAATTGCCATGGTAAGTTATACAGGAGACCTGTAGCTGCAGCTGAGCTCCTGAGAGAAAGTTATTTTCTTCTACAAAAGTTCTGTTTTTTTCTATGTATGGAGAAGTAGAATACTAGTAATAGTATTGCAGAGTTCATCAAAGCTATAACAAAATCTCAATCCTTTTCCGGTTTGTATTCAGCTTTGCTTTTATTTTCCCAAGTAAAACTTATCTTTCCATGGGGATTTGAGAACTTTATTTTCTCATGAGCTATATTTGGCCTGCATCTCAGTGAGGCACACTTCCTGTCTCCCTTCATCAGGAGAGCTGAAGTGGGCTACGTGTCACTTGTGCGCTGAAGGCTGTGCAGCTCCTCTTCCCTCTTCTTTTGAGCGGGAGATAGGACATAGTAAACTTCATGCTGATCTTTCTGCACAGCCTCAGCATGAAGTAGATGAGCAACTAAGCAGTGCTTTGTTTCCCTCTGTACACTTGCACTATCTGAAGACACCAGGAAGAAACTTCTGGTCCCCAGACGTGCAGCATC
Source organism: Onychostruthus taczanowskii (assembly GCF_017590055.1). NCBI lineage: Eukaryota > Metazoa > Chordata > Aves > Passeriformes > Passeridae > Onychostruthus > Onychostruthus taczanowskii. The sequence goes on from NW_024504786.1 coordinate 15,234,100, forward strand.
CATACTGTAGACACTGTGCATGCTATGTTTTTTCCTGGTGAAATTAATGTAATATTGAGTTTGCCCTCCAATAGCCTTCTGTCATTCTTCAGGACACAACTGGAAAAATGTCAACAGCTGCAAGTACATTGATGGCTGGATATGTCTTCCTAGGCAGGGTTCTGCAGTGTGCCTCAAGAAAAGAAACTCGGCATTCCTGAAGGATGGCTGTCTGTCACAAATCATTAGATCATTACTGTCTTGCCTGCTGAGAGGCAAACTGCTTTTTATTTTCTCTTGCAGCTGGACAAAATACTGCTTTAGCAATAAAAATCTATATTTTGTCTCTTAGTATTTCTATTAGAGGGTCTGATGCAAGGAAGGACAGAGAAGGACCTAACGACAGTGAGATCCAGTTAAAAAGCAATAAATACAATCAAACAAAAAGGAATACGATTGTCATTGTGACAGTTACTGCCACAGGGGTTAGTTTGCAATACCAGCAGTTGATTTAAAGACCAGCCAAGCCTGGTGACCGTGTTACAGTTGTAGAATTCTGTATCAGGCAGGACAAGGATGCTGCATCTTGCTTAAGTGCAGGCAGAAACCTTTTAGAAGGTAAAAAGCATGATGGCAATAACTTCTTTCTGTAGACTCTATGTATGCCCACCTTTCCTTGGCATAAAAAATCTTCAGCTATGGTAACTGCTATGAATACAACAGTTACCCTACAGCATTGTTCCTGTTTCATCTGCCACCTAGCCACACCTCTTGCAAACTCACTGTTGTTCATGTCTATCAGAATCTTTTCTGTGTACAGGGAAAAAACCCCAAGCCATAAGGTGGGGTACCTGTCAAAATTACACAGCATCACACTGACACCACAGAAGTGATGGATTAGCGCTATTTCCAGCATGCTGTTCTCTTGCATGTGAGGTTTTCATAAAGGAGTTACACCGAATAGAATGGTTGTGAACATTTTTTCTTTAAATACAATTCCCAGTTAGAGTTCCACGGGATAACACTGGATTATAAAGTAGTGAAAAAGGAAAATACTTCTCTAAATGAATTGTCTATGAGTTTCTTCTCCCCAGTTGCTGGATTGTCACAGTCCCCATTGGATAATGGCTGTTTTAGAGGAAACAAACCTGAGTTATGTTGTGTATACTGAATTCCTTTATGTTTACACCTCAGCAATCGTATCGTTAATATCTATGCTTGTGTATTGCCCCTAGTGGATTATGGTTGCAGACCACTTTATTTCAGAAGAATAGCCTGGCTCACATGTTCTTGGAGTTTTGTGGTTTATACAGACTGTTCTGATATGGTCCTTCCCTTTTATCACTTGTGCCTATTGATGTTGTGTACCTTACCATGCAAGGACTATCTTCTCTGAGTGACTGATTCATGGAACTTGAAAACCAATCAGCTGCAAAATCGGCTTTTTGTGACACTTGCATGTGGATTTTTTTGGCACAACTGTTCTTTTCCCTGCATTAAGACATAAGGAAGTCAGCAGTACAGCTGAAAAAAATCATCCCTCCCAAAACAACTAAAATTAACAAACCTTGGCCTACAAATGTGGCAATATGGGAGATGTGATGCAATTGTCTTAAAATTTATGAAACAATGAGTCCTGAATTGTGGGAATTAATTCACTGAAACACTTATTTTAAGAAATCCATTAAGTTAAAACAACCATCTTGACTGCAGAAATCAAGCAGGTGGTACTTTTAGCAAATCTAAAAGGAAATGGAAGACTCTTAAGTGGTTAGGATAGGTTGGAGTTGTGTGTATGAAATGCTAGACTTAGGCAATGAAGATGCCCTACTTTAGGTGTATTGCTGAAATAGTTTTGCAAGTCTACCAAGATTTAAACGCACTACATGAGAGTATTTGCTGCAGTTGGGTTTGCTAAACGTGGATGCATTAAGATTCTGGACATGCCGTGGTTCAGAGGCTTCCTATATTGGTTTCATTTTTATTAATAGAAGTAATTAGATTTGGGTTTCATTTTGGCATTTAATTGTGTTAACTGTTTAAGTAAAACGGTATATTATGGTATTTCACATGTGTGCAGAAGATGCTTTGGTGTTATTATGACATTCTTGTCGCTCAGCTTGAGGCTTGGTTTTGGCAGAGGGCCCATTCAGTGGATAAGGAGTTGGCTGGATGGTCCCACTCAGAGCTGTGGTTGGTTAACAAGATGCTCAGCATGAGCCAGCACTGTGCACTCACAGCCCAGAAAGCCAGCCCTAGCCTGGGCTGTGTCCTAAGCAGCGTGGGTGGAGGTGACTGCCCCTCTGGTCTGCTCTCCTGAGACTCCACCTGCAGTGCTCATCCAGCCCCGGGGACCCCAGCATAATAAACACCTGTTGGAATGAGTCAACAAAGGGGCAACAAAGCTGGTCAGAGGGCTGGAGCACCTCTCCCATGAAGACAGGTTGAGAGAAGTGGAGTTCATCAGCCTGGAGAAGAGAAGGCTCTGGGATCACCTTGTGATGATACACCTCTATCTGACTTAAAGAAGAGATTTATAACTTCATGAAATTGTTGTCCTTTGCTCTTTAGATAACAAAACTAGGATGGCACATTGAATGATGCCTGCTCAAGTGGTTTGGAACAGTTTTTAAAAACTATCCCTAATACAATTCTGCAGTAAGAGTCCTGGATTCTTAAACCAGCTGCTTTGAAAAGATGGTTTTACACTATCACTAAACCATCTGAGCTCCAAGGTCCAAGGATGCCAGATTTCCCCAGCTTTCATTATGCAGAGAGGCACCATTCAATACTCTGGAGGAGACAGTCTAGAAAACTCCACTCTGCTTTAGCAATGAGCCTATGAAATACAGGGTGCTGCCAAGCAAAGTTTTCTATAGCAGGTTATAGAAAATTGCAGAATCTTGTATTCTGGAAATATCTAATGGGATTTACAGAGATAGAAGGAAATTTCTAAAAGATGTGCCAAAATAATTTTGCTGTCTGTGAAGCAAAATGATGGATGTGTCCCATGAGTCTTTCAAAGTAGTAAATTTACAATCTGCATTCAGCAGAACTCTAATATTAAGATAACCTTATGATTTTCTGGAAGTAATAAATCCAGGAATGTCACTGGATTTTAAAGGTTAACTGAAAGAGTCAAAGTTTCTTGACTTTTTACAGGAAAAAACTTGCTTAAAATAGAATTAACTTTTTCAGAGCCAGAAACCAGTTACTTCGTTCTGGTTTAAAATGTTTTATTTACTGAGTTCCTAGTTGTGGTAAAGATGCCGTTTTTATTGACTGAAGCCTAGTGATAATAAAATTAATTGCATTCTTGAGGTTTCTTGTGTAGATTCTCTGAAAATACCCTGAGCATTCCCAGGAGATTGTTGCCTCATTGCCTAGCTTATGAGATTCCCTATGGATGTTTTTCAGTTACTGCAGAAAGTAAGACTATTAAAATAATTAATTTTATGCCAAAACACTCTATCTGTTGCTGCTAATTTTCTTTCTCCCTCAAAGCCAATTTGTACTGTCTACATGTTAAATATGCAAAAGCTCTGTAGCAACAGAAAGGTGACCAAAAAAAGGTCTAGTGCAAATTTAGCCTTATGTGTTCAATGTTTTTTTTTTCCAACAAACCCTTTCTGCACTTTTTTACATTCAGTATGTGACCAGTGTAGTTGTGTAATTGTGCTATTAGTTTACATGTGAAGATGGAGGGACGAAGTGTGAATTATTGGAATTTTTTGTTTTCCTAGTACTGGCATTGTCTATGTGACTTCAAGTGACAATTCTTGCAAGGTTTAACGTGGGCAAAAAACTTGAAGACAAAACTTCAGGATACTTCTGTGAAATTTTGAATTCTCTAGCTTTAACTGGGTTTCTACTCTGCATTTCTATTCATGATTCCTGCTGCCTTAGAGCTGTAAAACACAGATATTACCTACTGTGCAGCACAGTGAATAGGAAAAAATGTGTGGAAGTTGTGGTCTTGAATTTTCTAAAGAATTTCAAAATCTCTGCTCCATCAAGTAACTTTTGCTCCTATTCTTGGTAATATGGTATGTTTTTACTTGTCTTTCCCTGGTGCTATTATTATGCTAGGCTGGCAAGCACTTTAAATATGAAAAGCAATAGATGGTCAGTTCATAGGTTAGGAGTTCTGAAAGTACATACATATACAACAACCTTAAAATCACATGTAAAAAGGGTCCACTGATTGTACTCTTTCCATGTGAAATCTTATTGTTCCTGTTGCATTCTTTCCTGATGCTTGCTTTCAAAATTTAACAAAATATTAACATTCTTATTTCTTCTTCTCTCCTGGTGAGGACCTGTATCACACAGACCAAAAAAAAAAATTCTATGTATCTTAATCCTTTAAATACAAGACTCAAGAAGGAAGATGATTTCTTTGTATTTTTTCTCTGCCCTGTCAGAGCACAGTGTTCAAATAACACACTCAAAATTACTGTTCCCTGGGTATTAACAAAAAAGCCTCTTTGCCATGGAGATCTCCGAGTAGTTCTGCTACATCCAAAGGAACTGTAGCTCTTCTGTTAAACTTTGTTAACTTCATCTAGATGGTATGAAACCAAGGATAAAACATGTTGTCTGTGCTGGAGTGCAGTATGTTTCTATAAATGTGAGATCTTTGCAGTCACAGACTGCAGGCTTTGTTAGCCTTTCCAGATCCTGAGCCCAAAATAAGCTGGTGAAACAGATGGGAAAGTGGGAAGCTAGAATTACTAGATAGGCAAAGTGAAAGTTCTTGGGTAATCTTAACTGCAAATTTTTGTGCTTTAAGTGCTTCCTTTGAAATTAAAATTTATTTCTCCAATTCATTTATATCTCTGTACATTTTTTTGTTTATTTCATACTGTAATCTTGATGTTAGAAGGTTTTGATATTTTGTGGTGCTTGTTTATGCTTTTCAAGCATTTGCAGAAATAAGTTTTCTAGAGATACATTTTTATAACGGTTGGGTTTTTTAAGCACCAGAGAGTCCAACTCTGTTTTCTAGTCTTGAATTTTGTTAGTTAAAAAAAATGTAATTTATTTGTTTTCTTCAATTGAAAAATCATGAGACTAAAAATTAGTGTCATATTCTAGGATTCTATATACATCTGATATAAATCTTAAAGAAATTGAGGACATGTTTATGAGGGTAATACAAGAAAGGAACCCTACGACTCTTCACAATGCTCAAAAAAATGTAAATTGTCTTGGACAAAGCAAAAGAACACCAGTTGATCAGAATACTCCAAGTGGAGCTGTGCAGAAAGGAGTTGTTTGTTTGTCTAGTATTGAGGAAGAAATTCCAGAAGCAGTCATTGATGCAGAAAGCGACAAAGCCACTGCAGGTAGGTTTGGAATTGCACTTTTTTCTCTTTTTGTCTTTTAAATAATTGTGCAAATATTTGTGAAGTGGTGGAAATGCAGGCAAAATTAAAACTATTGTTACAGCACAGCTGTTCTATGGCCCACCTAATGATCTCACACTTTGAAGAAATGAATTGCTGCAGAAGTTAGGCAGGCACAGTTCCCAGCCAACGTGTGGTGTTAATAAATCTGGAACTGCCAGGCATCAGGCATGGTCATCACCATGTCCTGTCTTTTCCTTGGAATACAGTGAGTTCCACTCTTCACCATGCGGGACTTCCACACAGCAGAGTATCTCCCTTGTTTTCCTTTCCTAGCAAATGGCACTGTTTCCACTGCTGTTTTAGGAGGGTTCTGGAACCTTTCAGAATCTTCCATACCATAGCTCTGAATGAAATCATACAAGGAGGTGTTTAGCTGCATCTCCCCCAGAGGTGCTGGCTGCTACAGCTGTGTCAGTGACAGGGCTCGAGCAGCCCATCTGTTCAGGTGGGACCTGTGGCACTGCATGTCCCCACGCTTCCTCAGGGGCTGCTCTTCTTCAGTGCACAGGTGCCAGACCTCTGCAGAAAAGAATGAACTGGGTACATAATCTTATGAAAGAGTACCTGTAGCTCTTCTTCTGTAGGTACCAAATAGGGAGCATTGGTCAAGTTTCTGATAAGTCAAAATAAGAAGCAAAAGGCGATGTTTGGAAAATTTTTCAAGGAAAATGCTAGCTTGAATATGCAGTAATAAAAAACTTAATTATGTCAAATTCTTTTCAAATATTTTGTCTGTGCACTGTCAGTGGTCTCTTGTACACCTGACAAAGTGAAAACAGCTTTTTCTCCCTATGTGCAGGTAATTCCAAAGTAGAAACCGCGTCTGTGTTAGGAGAAGACTTACTGATGCTCTACAAGAAGTGCTGTTGTCCAGATATTAATATTTGTGTAGAAGGCAAAGATTTTCAAGCTCACAGGTACGTAAGTATTTACAGTAAAACGTTTTTCAATCAATAACTTTTGGTATAAAATGCTGCTGTTACTATTATCTGTAGGAAGTTATTGCTGGTGCTGTTCTCTAGGTGTGAACTGTTACAGCTTTTAGGTCTTAATGTGTGGACTGGCTGTACTTTTGATACTAACGAATATAATTTACCATCAACAGCAACTACTTTCAAAACTACGCTTTCAACACTTCTAAGATTGCCACTGTAATCTCATATATTGAGTATATACTCATGGAAATACATTTTAGACTTTTTTCCTAACTATGTATCTGTATATATATGTATATACATATATATAGAGATACATAGTTCATATATATATACATGTATATATGTATATATATATGAAATAAAAAATAAAACTTTAGACTTTTTTCCTAACTATGTATATGTATATATATGTATATATGGAAATAAAAAATAAAAAATCTGTGATCTGTAAAGAAAACAAAAAATCTAATAAATTATTCAGTTATTAATGCTGAATAAAATTTCCATATAGGCAGAAAATTTCTGGAGTAGTAATTTTTGTTTCAGCCCTTCAGAATCTGTGCATACAAAATCTGGTTTTACTTTCATTACTTCAGTTATGTAGATGTAAAGATTGTCAGGAGCCTTTCCTAGATCAAAAGTCCAAGACCGTTTAAGAACTTTGGCTTATTGTACTCCTGTGGCTTGTGAAAGCAAATTAAAGTGTCAGTACCATTCCTTGTACCTTTGATGTAAGTCTGTTTTCATTTGAGATAGCACACTAGACAGCCTGTATTTTGCTCCCTTTGAGTATATTAAGTAACTGAGAGGGGCTATAAAAACCCTCCATTACTTTTAGTACCTTCGCAACACAAAACTTGGGGGACAGTATCTTTAGAGAAGCTACAGACATTACAGTATCTTTAGAAAAGGTAGATCACAATTGTGTGGCTGTTTGGATATATGCTACATTTTCAGAATGAAGTGTAGTAAAGAATGTTTGTTTCTCCTGGTCTACATTATATGTTCTCAGATACATAAGTTTGGAAAACAAATGCTTTAATGCAGAAAAAATAGTGCAACAAAGAGCTTCTATCAGCAGAGCTTGTTTAATTTAGGCCACTTACTGCCTGGAGCTATGTATCTAGTTTAACTAGCATCAAAAGATGCGGCAGTAAATCACAGAGGAAACAAGGATGTTCTGAAACAGGCACAGGACTTGAGCTCGTTTTAGCACTGGGTCATGTGAACAGTAGGAGCTAATAAGGGTAATGGAACTTTCAATTTCTTTGTGGTGAAAGCACCAGAATTATTTACTTACTGTAAGGGGGTTTTTTTAACTTCTCAAACAGGAGACAGGCTAGGCCCCCAAAGTCTCCCCCCACTTGTGTCAGTATTCCTTACTTTCTCATGAAGTCCTGTGAACTTCCAATAGACTTTAGTATTGTTGGCTTATGTCTTCCTAGTGTTGCATTCTTACAGAGCTCCACATGAAGCAAGTCAGATCTGTTTTGTAATAAAGCTGGCACTAATCATCACTGTAGGAAAGCACAGATAAATATATTTCAAAATGATTTGAATTTGAATTTAGGTACTGCATACTTGTCCATATTCTGCTGAGTCCCTGTCTTATTTAAAATGTGTCTTTGAAATATCCACTCTAACTATCCCCTTGAAGTTAACTGATCACTGTTCATTACTAAAATTTATTTGGAACAGAATAAAAAAGTGGAGATAAGTGTATTCCATACATGTATGATATTGTGTTATTGTATCTTATAAAAAAAGGTTTTGTGTGTGTACTCAGAATTTCATACACTTCAGGTTAGGATGTAATACCCATTTACATGTGGAAGTATTTCACTGATATGAAAGGTTCAGTAAAAGCTTTGTTAGTATTTTTGCTGGATGACTCATAGGAGGAATGTGCGAGAAGGTTCTAATTTAAAGTATTGAGACTTCTGAAGGAGGAGGAGGGAGGAGAGATGAGAGAATACAGAATATAAAATGACTGTAGAAGAGACCATAAATAGTATTCTTCATGCTTCTTCCTACACAAAGTGAGAGTGCTCAGAAACATTTTAAGAGACAAATACATGTAACAGAAAGGATTCTCAAGCCTAGTATAACGTTTTGCTTTTTCTGCCACAGGAAATAACATGACATAGGCTAATTTTAGAAATAATAGGAAGCTTAGAAAGTGTCATGAAAAAATTCTTTGTATGAGAATATTATCTGTGGCTGTAGTAAGCCAGATAAGATACATAAAGGCTAACACTGTAACTGGTGTGGATCTGGAAAACTGAAATCACTAAGTAGTTTTCATCCACGATCTTGTCATCCTCTCTGCCACTGCACTTCCACCTTAAGAATCCTGTAGCAAAGGTCTTCTTACCTGATATTTTCAAGACTGATACTGGTAGAGATACTGAGCTATACAGACTGCAGCTCTGGGGTTTCTTTGTTCTCTTTTATGAGGTAGTAGTAAACTGAATTAGCCCCATGATGGCCAGTTATATGCCTTTTAAATATAGAAGGACAGTAAGTGTAAACAGAAGTAGCTGACAGCTCTTGTAAAAACACACCTTATTGTCCCAGCATGTGTTAATAGCAAGTTTTGTTTGACTTTTGGCAGGTAGCAAATTCTGAATACAAGACATTATATACTTAACATTTAGATAAATACACATTTTGTAATATAAGAAAAATTTAAGATGTTCAGGATATAGTTATTTATAATAGGACTGTGTAACCTACTTATTTACTTTATTTAATGACTGTTATTTACTCTAATTTGGTAAATAAAGCAGGAGAAATAAATGTGATATTTTATATAAAAGGAAGATGCTTGTGGTAATAGATTTCCTCTGTGTGAATCTCAAAGTCATACTAAAAACAAGCTTTAACTGAAAAATTTATAGAGTACTGTTTGGTTTTTTCTGTAGCGCATTTTGAAATTCCAAGCATACTGGGAGAAAAGGCATGCAATACACAGCTGACACCTTAATGCATAAAGGGCAAAGATTTAAGTCAATGCTATCAAAGAGTCTCATCATGAATATTTGTATGTAGTGGAATAATGTTTGCTTTTTCTCTCTCAGGGCCATTTTATGTGCCAGATCTAGTTACTTTGCTGCTATGCTGAGTGGAAGTTGGGCTGAGAGCTCTCAAGAGCACATCACTCTTCAAGGGTAAGTGTTGTCTCTGCAAGTCGTGTGGGAGCAAAGGTAGGCAATTTACAATCGCTGCAAATATGTAACAACTGTGCTGTGTACAGAGCGCTCAAGATTGATGTGCCTTGACACTGTTCTCCAGCCTGATACATTTCCTGAGTACTGTTTTGACTTCAGGATGAAAGTCTGTGTGTAGTGTATTTCTTAATATTGTCAGATGATTCAGTAAAAGTCTTTTTCATCAGCAGAAGGGCATAATCCTTTTGTGCAGAGTATGTTTTAATATTCACAATCTACTCAAGAATTCTTTTCTTTCGCTTCTTGTTGTACGTGTCATGAAGAATACTGAGTGTCTGAACAGTGTAATTTTCATACTTATTTGTACAATAAGTATATTTACAATGTAAAGAGAAATAACATTTCCTAAATAGTGTTTAATTATGATATTTCAGCAGCACGTACTAAAGCAATTTTATCTAGTGGGCTTGTTCACCAGGGCTTTCTGCCTGAGAATAATGGAGCTGTCACTGTAGGATGAGTACTTAAGACTTCACAGATAAGCTGGGGACTGTTCTTTTCAGCTTTTCAGTATCAGAAAACTCTACTGAAATACATTCAATTTTCTTTAAAAGCAAAGGAGTACTGATCCATATACATGTTAGCTTTTTTTTTCAGGTATGATGTTGGCCGACTCAGTTTTCTTCAGAAAGAACTGTGTACCTTACAGTGCTGCAAAATGTAGTTGCTTTGTGTTAATATAAAATCCCTTGACCAAGTGATACTTTCTTAAATGTTGATTTTAGTTTCCTGTCAGTGTAATAATGCTGCTGCAAAATCAGAAAAGATATCTGTTGATTTGGTTATAACTTCCAAATCCTTATAAAACAATATATTTGCAATTTAATTTATTCCTTTGTTTTTGTGGTGTTTTAGAAGCTGATAGTCACCAATTATTCTGATGTTTACACTTAGCTCTCTGTAATTGACTTCTCTGTGGTTAAGAAATTTTATCCTTATTTTTCAGTGGAGGTATTCTCCTGAGAAGTACTGAATCCTTATATGAGACTGTTTTGCCAATGTCTCATAATTTCTGTTATTATGAGTCATATGCATAATTTTACCTTTTCCAGTTCACTTTTCTGCTCAGTGCTGGTTTCTGTGCTGTTTCCTACAACACTTATAAATGAAGTACATATGGCTTACTCTGAAATAATGAGAATTCTGCTTAATGTAACAGCTGTCAAGGCTGTGGGGAAACTCCTCCTCGCTGACTTGATGGCTGTTGTGTTCTGCTATACAGGGAGACAGCTGTGCTGATTTTGCTTCTTTGCATGTTGCAGCGCTGGGTTCTTTCCCTTTTGCTTTTAGTCACCAATGTCAATTGCTTAAACATGTCTGATGTTTTAAAGAGGCCTTATCTCTGCATGAATATTCTAGTTCACTAATGCACACAGCACTTGTGGGTCCTGAAGACAGCACACAAAAAATTACGTGCACAAGTACAAGAAAGAGTTGTTCAGATCATGTCCACCATTGAGGCACTCTGTGCCTTTCTGCATTAAGATGCTGGGACTGTGCAAACACTGCTGTGTAGGTCTGCCAGATTTCTTAATCTCAATAAAGACTAAATATTCTGAGTAACACTTCTGCTTAGCACTGTCATAAAACTACTAAATATGTATTTTAGTGTTGCACGAACAAAAATATATCATAAAATAAAGACTTCAAGTAATTACAAGAAAACCATTTTAAAATATATAGTATATTTTAGTGTTGCATGAACAAAAATATATCGTAAAATGAAGACTTCAAGTAATTACAAGAAAACCATTTTAAAATATATAGTTACTTAATAGTTGACTTATTGCTGATAAAGAGCTTGGCAATGATGAAAAAAAATCCTTCTTATATTATCAGTGTAAATAATATAGTTATTAGTATTAGTCCGCTTATTGCTTATTTTTAAAGATTTAAAGTGTTAGAAAGTTTCAGCAAATCTATTGAGTAGCTGAATTCACCCCAAGTGTAGTCCATTTAGATACTCCTGCATTGCAAAATCTTATTGCTTTCATTTTATCAGATCATTTGCCTTCCATTCACAGAGCAGCTGGATGATGTATCAGCTTTTTTTGCCAACTTCCTTTGGCTAAGAAATGTGCTGCATTTTATTATGGACATGTCTTTATTTGTATTTTTTCATTCTTTTTTGCAGCATAAGCCAGGCAGAAATGAATGTTGTCTTGCATTTTATATATGGAGCTATTTTGGACTTCCCAGAAGAAGTTGATGTTGGGTATATGTTAAATTTTATTATTATTTTTTCATTTTAGTTTGTGCTTGTTTGCTTATTCTGTATTTTCTCGGTTAAAAATCAAAAGGAAGACACACACACACACACACAAAAAAAGAAGCTGTTGAAGAAATCTTATTTATTTGACAGCTACTGGAAAAGGTGTGCCAGCTGGTTTTGGAATACTCTATGAGGAGAGTGAAAAACAGGATGATGTTTTATACCAAAATATTTCCCAATTGGCCTGTACCTTCCTTTTAGTTTTCAGACAATATATATACAATGTGTAATAGTATATAACAGTTAATATATAAAATTTATTTTTGAATAATCACACAAGATGATGAAAAGGTGAAGTAGTTAGTCTTAGATCCATGAAAGATGATGTATAGGAACCAATGTAAATGTTGGCATTTTCTTCTGGGATAGTTTTTAATCACAGTTTTATACATAATCCTGTATTAGTGAGGTAAAATCTGAAATTTGTGAATTATTCTCTGAAGCCATTTATATAGTAGGTGATGAACCCCTGTCACTAAACATTAAAATGCTACAATTTCCTAAAATTACGGAATTGTTTATAATGTGTCCGAATATCAATGTTTAGCTAATTAATTAATATAGAAAGTAAAATTATGGTTTTGATTATTATATAAAATAATTAATAGTTTGCTCACTCTGCTTTTTAAGAATGTCATCAATAACATTTTATGTAATCTTTGAGAAAAAAAATCTTTGGGAAATTCCAGAACTCTGCTGGCACAGATATTTTTTCATTTGCTATCCTTAAAATAGTGAAACTGAGAGTCTTCTAAACAGTTCTCAGCTAGTGACTGAGGCTTGTTTTTATCCAGGCTGAACTCGATGGCTGGGAGGTTATTATTAAGTCAATATACATTTCTGCTTTGGAGATTATTCTTTGGCAAGTGTCACACTTGGTTATCAGTCTCTTTCTGCAGTAAGTTCTGACTGAACCAAGAGGTGAAGTTAGCACGTAAATTGTCCTGTAAGGAAAATGCATATATCACAAGGATTTTTTGATTCCTGTCACTACTGCTTTCTCTTCAGTCACATGTTGGGCATTGCAGACATGTATGGGCTGGATGGACTAAAAGAAGTAGCTATCTACGTTTTGAAAAGAGATTACTGCAATTTTTTCCAAAAGGTATGTCACTTCTCGTGCTACTTGGTGAGCTATAGAGCCTGAGAATTTCAAATCTGTTACTTAACACAAAATCATAGTGACAAGATCTGTAAGAACTACATGATCAAGGTGCTGGCTGAAGTCAATAGTCCATGTTCTAAGGTGTGAATCTGGGATAGATGGTGGCAGTAAGGCCTGTGATATCACCTATTTATAGACACTTGGAAACCCCAGCTGATTAAAAGCAATATTCCACATGATTAATTCAATGTACTAAATTACACTCAGTATAGTTCAATATGTGCTATTGTAAATGTAACTGTTCTTGGTGGGCATGTGGAAATGCTGTATATTTGCATATCTTGTTTCATGGGCATATATTTAGAAAAAAACAAGTCTGTTCAATTAAAATTGTTTAAAAACAAACACCTGCTTGGAATTGAGCATGTTCACGCATTAGGCTCATGAGGCTGAATCCTGCTTTACTGACATGTGGAAATAGATGACTGCAAAAAGGCAAACAAATACCATGGCAGCTGACATTCCTTCTGAATCTTTGAACTGAAGATTTTGTATTTCTGTATGTTTTCTGTAAATCACATGTACAATAACTGTGATAATTTTCTAACAACTCTAGCCTGTTCCTGGCAAACAGCAGCCTGTACTAGAATGCATGGCTATTGCTCATTCATTGGGAGTGGAAAACCTATATGCTGCTTGCATGAAGTAAGTAAGATAAAATAAAATTGTTTTTATCTGCTTTCTCTTGAAATTATTTTATTTTGCAAGATAGGATTTATTTTGGCATATGAAATGTTTACATTTTAAATGTTTTTTTCTTCACAATACTTTAGAGGTATCACTTATGCTAACAAGTGAAGATAGAACATTTTTCATCTTCCTTACCTAAGAATGGCTCTCTTTTCAACAGATGGGTAGGAAAACATTTTGCAAGATGTTTTTCAGAGAAAAGCTTTGCCAATTTACCTACTGAACTTCAGAACAATTGTCTTGTTATGTTGATTAACTCTTTGGTAAGTAATGTGCTTTGTAGAAAAATACAGCAATGTGAATTTTTTCCTTATTTAGATGTACAATGTAATTTAAGAGATAATAAATACAGTTTCTTAAATCTGTAGTACATTTATACTATGTAAAATTTCCAATTAAAATAACAATTTTAAAAACTATTTTGATGTGAAATGTTATTGTTGTGCTTCATGACACACAGTCTAGTGACATCCAAGTCCACCATAATAACAGAAAATATGTTTATGAAACACAACTGTGACATCATAGTGCAACATCGTGGAAGTGTTCAAGGCCAGATTGGATGGGACTCTGAGAAACCTTGTCTAGTGGCAAGTGTCCCTGCCTAGAGCAGGGAGGCTGGGATTAGAGGACCTGTGAGGTCCTTGTCAACCCAGGCCATCCTGTCATTCTCTGATTATGTATTTGGATAATGAGAAACAGAAAATCACTGCATCAATTTCTGTGTAACATGGTGGCACACATCATTTGTGACTGCCTTCTCATCTTTACCTGTATTCGAACTTGGAAAAAACTGACTTCATTTTTTTTTCAGACCTCAGGTGGTCACTGGCTATCAAGATATTTGTTTACAGCAGGCTGACTTTACAGAAATAAAGTAGCAGTATAGTATCCATATCTTTTACTTGTCAGGTAACTACACTGGTCCCCCCAAAGCTCAGCTTTAGTTTTTTGTAGTACTTACTTACATTGTTCCAATTCAGACCTGCCTAAATTTAAGTATTTTCTAATTGTATTTCTGTATAAAACTATGCTTAGAGCTTACTTAAGGTAACTGTTTTGAACTAGACCTGGTAACAGAAATTTGGTCAGTACTCAACCTGTAAATACACTGAATTGTAAGAGATATATGAAAAGTATGTAGAAATAAAGGTCAATCTGTAGAGCTGCTGCCAAACATGACTGTCTATGTATGTAATTGTAATGTGTGTTGTCACAGACAGGTAACATTCACAGCATGATTTTGATTCTAGCACACAACCCAACAACTAAATATGTGACATGTATCTCACGCCGAAGTCCTTGTCCCCGTGTCTGTGTTACCCAAACTAAATAGCTCTGGTGTGGCCAAGCACTGTCAAACATAGCCCTGGTTCAAGAGCTGCACTCTTGAATGGTTCTGGCCAAGAACTACCCCTTGCTGAAAGGACTGTGAAGCCTTCTTGAGACTGTCTTTTTTCAGGATTTCTGTGATGAAGTACTTAAAAGTGCTGAAGCCAGCAGGTCAGCTAGGAGTGGCAGCTGCAACTGCATATTCAGGTGAAAGCCTGAAAAATGACAGATTGCAGACCTCTGTGCCTTTAGGTTGGATATTAGGTAAAGGTTCTTCCCCCAGAGGGTGTTTGGGTGCAGGAACAGCTCCCCAGGGCGGTGGTCACAGCACCAGCCTGGCAGAGCTCCAGAAGTGTTTGGACAATGCTCTCAGGCACAGAGTGTGACTCTGGGATGGTGCTGTGCTGGGCCAGGAGTTGGACTTATGAGCTGTGAGGGTATCCTTCCAGCTCAGCTGTGATTCTGTGATCAAGAGAAGCTTGAGAATATCCACCATTATAAAACCTGAACAGTTCCACCACAATGCAGAAACCTAACAGAATAAAGATGGCAGCTATAATAGCTCAAGAGTATGTCTAGTATCTCAAGATGCTGGGTGTTCTGCCACTATATTATATCAGCGTACCAAGCTGTTCCTAGAACATACACATAGCAATGTGTATCCTACATAGTATAAAATTTGAGAAGTTTTAAGTAACATTTTCAGGTACAGGTCAGTTCATTCTGATCTACAGCTGTTCATAGTTAAACCACCACCCACCTCCAAACTACCTCAGGTAGGTACTGCAGCTATGAGCACATGCAGACACAATTCTAGGTTCTTCTCTAGGCCCTTCTGCAACATTATTGGGACAGTTGAAAGGTAAATGTTTAGGCCTTCCTTCCCCTCTGTTTATTCTAGTCAATAAAGATGCTGTGGTTACAGTTTGTGTTGAAATACAAGTGCTGCTTTGCCAGCATTTGCAGAACAGCCATGGCACTGTGGTACTTGGTACTGCCCCCTTTGTGTACCCAGCTTCACTGGAAGGTTTTTGCAGCCTGGACTAAAGTGGGTCTTAGTTCCCATATTAATGATTTAAAATTTGTGTTGATGTGTCTTTGCAAGATTCACTGGTATTTTATGGACTGAAGTCTTAAAAGCATCTAGAGTTACAAAATTAAATGATAAATCATAAGCCTCTTCTGCCCAGAGAATGGTTCTGGTGAGCATTCATTTCAGTGTTTAAGACACCCATTCCAAAAACTTGTGGAATTCCCGGGGCGGGGGGGTTTTCCACAATCTGCAAAAATGCTTAAAGCCTGCTTGAGGAAGAAACGGTCTGACTAATTTTGCAGAGGCTACTGTATGATTTGCAGTCCTTTTTCTCTGCTGTTAGAGTTCTCTTCTGTAAAACTTTAAACATTTACACCCAGTTAAACAGTATAACTCTGCTGATCCTTTAATTTACTGGTGCTGGAAATGTAAAACCTAGTTAATGTGACAGCCCTTTAGAGGGAAAAAACAGGTGCAAAGAAAAGGAGATTATTGATGGGACAATCCCTGGGACACCACAATGATGAACACAGAAACATTAAAATGGGAGTATCATTGAAAACACTGTCCAGGTGCTTTATGTGTGCCTGTCCCTGACGTCTCAAATTCATCCAAGAAAATTACTGGGTTTTTAGATAAGTGGACTCCACTTTAAAATGGTTAGGAAAAAAGTACAATAAGAGAAGTAAAATTCAGTTAGAACCACTTCTACAAAGTGCTGATTTAATTAAAAGTCAATGAAGGCATTTTATATTTCACTGGAAGTGTCTAATGGGAGTAAATGCTTATTGCCTTGCGAGCAGGGGTTGAATTTGAGACAATTCAAAAAGCTTGTAATTGAGTCCAGTGGGAGCAAAATCAAACCATGAGCATACATGTAATTCTTAATTTACATGATCTGCAGAGAAGCAAACTGAGTTTGCCCAGAGATGAGTAAAATAATTTTTAAAGTGTGTTTTAACAATGGATGGTCAGATTTTATCTTTTTACTATAATTGGCACAAAGAAGGTACTCCCTGCTAACTTGCTTAGGACAAATGTGATTGTGATCTGAATTTGCAGTAAGGGTTTTTGTGTTAAATATTTATCGGAATTGTTGCTTTTTCAAGTGTTACTGCATAATTTATCAGTGTCCTGCTAGGTCACATTGAATGGAGCTTTCAGGCCATTCTAATGTGGATAGCCATAAATTCCAAGTTCTTTTCAAGTAACATGGTAGCCAGCCCTCAGGTACTGTGCTGATGCAAGGCATGAAAGAACCAAAGACACAGACCAGGATAATAAATATCAGCAAATCTGTTTGCATGTTTGAAATGTAGCTAGAAACATAACAGTTACTGTTCTCTGAGAAACTTTAGACAACAAAGAGGGCAAGTTCAGTTAAAACTCCATCTGGGAAGACAAATATTTGTTGTCTGACTTCTTTAAATAAAGCAAAAGGATTCATAATTATTGAAAATATTTTTCTGTACCCCAAATGCTAGGCCTTCCACACTCACCTATAAAACCTTAACTTAGCAGTTTTATTCAAGAATTTATTACATCTTTCAGTGACCTATGATCTTTTTCTCTATTCAGCTTCTCCAGCTAACATTTGTCTTATTTTCTTCGGGACTGCAGTATCTAATAATGCAGTCGAAAAAATATAATAAAAACTACTGAAAACTTAAAACTTTACTACCTAACTTGAGGCAAAACTGAACCAATAGAGATTTCTTTTTTTTGCTTTAGTTTCAAAGACACTTATAATATTAAGAATTATAAACCCCAAAATTTATTTAAATAAAATAATGACATGATTGGATCCCTGTGTAAAAGCTCACTAACTGAACAGATGCTATTTCACAATCAGCAATTCTTTAGGTAATTGCTTGGCAACAGGCTAATTTCTGTTTCTGTTTCAAGAACCACAAGAATGCTGCTTCCCGTCTGATGGAGAGTGACCGGCTGATCAATAGCCTGCCCCGAGTGAAATGGACGGAGACAGCTGTGGCCTTGGCATCGCGGCTACACGAGGAATGTGTAACCTTTATTGTTGCAAACTTCCTACACGTAGTGCAAAGTGAAGGCTTCTCTGTTTTGTTGCAGGTAAAAGTGCCCTCAAGTTCTTGTATGCTTCTAAATGAATTGAATTATATGGCATTTTGGAAAGATCAGGCTGCTAAATTACCAAAACTGCCGTAGCTTTTGCTTTGAAGTACAATTCTATGGAAAAAAAGAAAAAGAAAAAACCAACAAAACTAAAGAGTTTTGGGGGGTGGGTTTTTTCAGGTTTGTTTTAAAGCATGTAAATGCTTTGATACACAGTGCTAATACTGCATTCAGGTTATGTGCTTCAGTTAAGCAAATTTCCAATTAGTTTAGTGGGACAGTTTCTGTGTTGCTTCATAAAAGCTTTCAGACCCCTGGAAAAACAGCCCGGATTTACAAGATTATGAGTATGGGCAGTGCACTCAAACTTCTGCTGATTTCTGACCTGACTTGCAGGAATGTGGCAGTGCTGCAGCTTCTGGTGAGAACTTCCCTAGTCACCCAGCCAGTTCATTTCTCCTGTGAAATATGTTTTTTAATATGTACACAGAAGTGAAGAGAACAAAGAGGGAAATGTTAAAACAATTTGCCTTTGGATCCAGAGTTGCATAGGGCTGTAAATTCATCACAGTGTGCTTGTTCCTAAAATTTCTGTTAACGAGCGAGGCCTCAGGACAATTTGCTAGAGGCCTGGAGAGGGGTGGGGTTGTGGAATGGATACAAAAGAAGATGCTCAGCTTTGGAATACCTCCTGCACAGCTTGATAGCAGATCCTCTCTGCTCGGTAATGCTTTTGCATACAAAGTACACGCTTTTGTTTTAAACGACTGCCTTTTGTTGTTTCCTCAGGCACAGGCAATGAGCAGCAAACCTGACCTCCTAGAACAAATTTTCAGTGCAATTGAAAAAGGCATTAATAATGAAAATAGCTGCTTTCTTCTTGTAGCAGTGGATATGTTGTTGGACTTTGCAAATGTGAAGGAGATGGTAGGTTCTTAAATGTGCAGTGCTTGTGGAAAAACTATTCTGGTACAGTCTCATGTCATGGTTCAAATCAGATGATATGGTGTGAGCTCAGATGGCTCAGTCATGCAACTGGGGTCAAACAGAAAAGCATCTGCATAAATCCAAGGGTTGATACAGTTTCTGTACTTTTGGAAGTACAGAAAACGTAGGCATTTGTTTAAGTTTAATTTTGTTTATAGAGAAACCCCATCCTGGCAATACAAAAATTCCTGTGTATTTCTGAAAATGTAAGTCCTATGGGCAACACTGCCCTATTGATCTTTACTATCACTTTAAATTTGTGAAAAGAGAAAAACTTAGCAAAAGGTTGCATTACCTAAAACTTACAGGGGAAGAGAGCTTATTCTCTTCCTCCCTAAATATTTCCCCCCCTTTTTGTGAAGGTCACAGGTACATATGCTTTGGTTTTAAACTGTCCTCTAAAGCAAGGGCTGACACTTGATCCAGTGTGTGTTTTTTGGATTGGGTGGAGGTGTCAGGCTCCATGTGTGTAACATACCGTGTATATTCACACAATCTAAATAATGACATTCAAGCTGTTGTTGACTGATTCTGGGAACAATTCATAAATAGTATGACAAAGACTAAAAAATAAATGAAACATTAATTACTGCAATCTGGTGCTATTATAGATTTACTTGGTCTAAGCAATAAAAATTTAATCAAATACATTATTTTTCCCTGGAGTATTTGACCTTGTTGTGACACAGCTGACAGTGAAGAGCTATTATGGGGTTCATTTAAAAAAAAAGAAAGAAAAGGGAAAAAAGAGCAATGAGAGCAATGCAGTGTTTACTAGTGCTGTAATTTGTAGGTTTTAAACTATAGAAAAAATCACTCTGGTGGGCAATAATCCTTCAAAAACAGCATCTCCATCTACCAGACCGTTATAAAATGTAAGTGATGACATCATTGATCTAGCTTAGGGAGTAAGTAGATTCTGAAAGGAATAATGACTGGTTGCTATGACAATATGCCCCTCGCCAGCTGCTGATTTGTTACTTGAACACAGGGTTTTACGTGCAAGATCCAGGCGCTGCGTGATAAGCTCTGGGTCTTCCTGGTTCAGTCTTTTTATGCTGTTCGTCACACAGAAGGCTGGAAGCTGATGAGGCCAGACCATCAACAGAAAATACAAGCAGGTATGTCTGGCATCAAACGGCATTAGAATTTTTTAGCATTCTGTTCAGTGGATACAATGCAGATGGAATTGTGGAGCCTGATACAGATTAAAGCAAAATTTGTGCTGCTTTGTGTTTTGAAGTGGTGTTTTAGAACAGAAGCACGATGGCATGCTTAGGTAGTTTCAAACATGGGAATCAGTCAGTCATTTTCTGTGAGGAGTCTTCCCTGCTTTTCTTTTTAGGAGTATATATCATAGAACCCCTCCACCATCATGTAGATGGATTCTGTTCTTATTTACAGCTACTCTAAATTACTGAAAACACTGCAGTAGGATTAAAAACCTGATCTGCCTCATTTTTAAAGAGATAAGAGCTGGGGATGAATTAAACGTGCACAAAGCAGATTATCCATTCCCTGAAGTCCGTTTCTGTCCTTTATCGCTTTCTCCGTGATGAATAAACATTGCTGGTCTCTTGCATAACGCTCGTCCTGCCTGTGCACGGGAGCAAATGCAGAGAGCCGGGCTGCTGGGCTGCTGGGCTGCTGGCATTGTGGTCTTGTGTGTGCTGCTGCAGAGAGCCCCCAAGGAGCTGCATGGTGTGCTCTCAACATTTTCACAGACAGCACTTGCAGAAAAAGGAGTTCTTGTTCTGAATGCTCCTTTGTTTTGAAGTACAGAAATATTCTGAGGATGTGGAATTGATGATGGAGTTCAGGTTCTGGTTTAATATTAGCTTTGACAGTACAGTGTTGTAAAAGAAAAGAATGTTAAATACTGCTCTGAATTCAAATCACTTTTGATTCAAAGGAGATGTGAACATTTTTATATCCTTAAAGATATTAGTAGCAATTTCATAATTATATACCTAGAGATAGATGCAAATTTTATTCTACAATTACATGCTGAAAGATGCAGTGACAGTCTTTCTAAGCATGATTTAGGAATGTAGTCAAGTAATATCTCATACTACTCTGTAGAAGAGGGACAGGATTTCTTCTTGATTATAAAATCCTTCAGAAGCAGAGGAGTTTAATAAAAAGGGTGGGTTGTTCTGATTTGGGGTGGTTTACTTTTAAGATGCTCATGTCCCTATTGTGAACGATGTTTTGGCTACTTTACACTAGTGCTTTCAATAGAAAAAAATATTTAAAATCAAGGTGTGTCTTTATTTTCCAAACTCCATATTGCCAAAAATGATTTTGTTTTCTTTTAGAGTAAATTCTGACTGAAGTTGCATGCATTTTATATATGAAAAGGCTGAAATGTTTGCATGAATTATCTGGTTTTAATTACAGGCAAAGCAATTGTACAATATTGCTAGACAAATTTTAATCGTCAGGTTAAATACGTGTACGATAACTTAGATCAACTTTAATCTTAAAGATTTCTGGTGGTAGCTTTTCTCCTAGAAATTTAGCCTATATAGATTTAGAAGGCTATAACAGAGGAGGAAAAATGCCAAAATAAGAGAGATGATATTGTGGTTTTTTCATTTTGCAGCCTGTCTTGTGTTTTCTTAGGCACAAGTTTATAAGGATTTTGTCTTAATATATTGGTATGTATTAATATGCAGAGTCATTGCTAGAAAAAGGATTAGATCTCTGGGGTGCCATTTTCAGCATACCTTTTGTGTGGTTTTTAGAGACTTATATAAAAATTATTTTTAGAATCTTTAGCAGGAATTCAGCAGAATTTTTGTATTACACATACAAACAATGTTTCCATGTATAGTATCTCAGAACATGAGGCACTGAATGCTGAAATTTTTTTAATATATTTTTTGCAAAACCTTTTTTCCAGTTGAAATATGAATACAGACATAAATGAAACCTATCGATTCTGGGTCTGTACAGTGTCTATAAATATCCCTTTTGTGTTCTACAAGTGCAATTGATTCAAAAAGCTTTGTTGAAAACTGCTTTCCTCTCAGAGTACATCAGATGAAAAAAAAAAAGGCATTCACTGCCTAAAAACTCCACATGACAATCACAGGGATAATTCTCATGACATTACGCTGCATGCTATCTAAAGAGGCACTGTGACCTTAGTGTGTACATTTAGGTATTTTGGCTTTGCCAATTTTGAAAACTAATATCATTTACCTTAATGTAATTAATCTTTTCTTTATATAGCATAAATAAATACCTTTTCATTAACAATACACCTAAAAGCTGTTAGTACTCTAAATTTGAAGGTATCTTTTTGTAAATTTTGTACACTTTTAAAGGTCTTAGTGCACTGCTAGCTATAAATGAATTGAGCTTGGATAAACAAAAGTCTTGGTATGGACATGGGGAAACAGAAGAGTTCAGTAACTTGCTTATGGCCATGTGATGTCATTGCAGATCCCACATTTTTTTGTTCCAAATAAAACCATGTACTTCCACTTAACATTTGCCATGTCACCAAAATTAGGCTTTTGAGAGTAAATCAGGACCCAAAGAAGTGCTTTCTGATTTCACATAATGTAACTGAGTAGGCTGGCTTGATTTCTGTCCCCCCTCTTTCCTGCCAAACAGTGAAGAAACTGCTTGTTCCTTTTGCAGCTGCATTTGACAAGGGTGATGACCGAAGACTTGGCAAAAAACCTGTATTCACCAGTTCTCAGGTAAACATTTATACCCAAACGTTTAAACATTCAGATAATTGCAAACAAAACTATTTTCATTGTTTGTTTAAATTGATACTTAATTTCCCATATTGCTGAATGGAACTTGTTTTTGAAAAATCTGTATTTTCTTGTAAACTGTTTCTGCAGAATCAGTAATGACTACTGGAAACATCTTAGACTGTGTTCTGTGACGTTTTCAAACAGATAAGCTCAAATAAAAGGCAGGAATTTGTGTTCAGAACCTCACATTCCTCTCATGCTACATAATGAAACTCATCTGTTTCCCAGAGCAAATGGTTTGC
Organism: Onychostruthus taczanowskii; assembly: GCF_017590055.1. Taxonomy (NCBI): domain Eukaryota; kingdom Metazoa; phylum Chordata; class Aves; order Passeriformes; family Passeridae; genus Onychostruthus; species Onychostruthus taczanowskii. Next base: position 15,257,246 of record NW_024504786.1, read on the forward strand.
TACTGAGCTAATGAATCTCTGCTATTATTACAAGCCACCAAAACACTGAGCCTGTTACACTCCCTGCTCTGAAAAATATTAATTAGTGCCCTCAACAACTCTTCTATTGAAACTCACACTCGAAACTACATTATTAATTGCTAAAAAACCAGTATGGGTTTCATATGATTTGACAGTCTTGCACACATTGCAATGACACTGGTATCACAAAGATTCCCTTCCAAGCACTTAACTCTCCATGTCTGAGTTCCTCTTTACCTGAGAGAATCAGTATTGGCATTTCTATGTGGATACCATTGCTGTTGGCAATGGTTCAAATCATCACATGTTGTAAAATAATTTTTGGCTTTATGTTTGTAGTAATGCATAGTCTTTATTCCTTTTTGGAAGATATGCACATATAACTCAAAAAGAATTTCTTACTTAAGAAGACACTAATAATATAAATAAGTAAATATTACAGAGTAACTTGTCCAAAGTAAAAGTGAAACTAGATATTTCTGTTTCCTCTACACAGAGCAGTACTTTAATATTCTTGAAACCAGCAAACTGAGCCAAAATGTGTGTGTGTGTATGTATATACATAGATACATAAAAATTTACTTCCATGTTTAATCTTGTTGCTTTAGATTCATGTACTACTTTAAAAGTAGATGTGTTTCAGAAATTACAGGTTATAGATAGTTTGGTATTACATGCATGTTTTGTTTGTGTTTTTTTCTGATGCCATTTTTTTTCCTAGCTAAATAAAACTGCTACTGCATCTGTTGGTACAAGGAATACTTCCTGGGCAGAACACGGCAAGAAAGATTGCTGGGGAGATTCTTCCACTAATCAGGATAAAATGAAATCTGATGGATTAGGAGCATCTGGACACGCATCCACCAATAGAAACACTGTTAACAAGACTTCAAAGCATGAGGATGTAAAGGGGAAAGATGGCAAAAAATTAGTTTCCAAGATTACTAAGGATTCCAAACCTGGGGAAAAAGCTGCTTTGCCAAAGGCTAGAGTTGTTGTAAAGACAAAAATAGAAAATAATGGAAATGTGAAGGCTGAAAGCATGCTTACCAAGCAAGATATAGAAAAGGCATCGTCTGCAAGTGGACAAAAAAATTCAGGAAGCAGCAAAGGTCTGAGAAACCATGAAGGAAAAGTTGCAGGTGCCAGACCTAAAGTGCTGACAGTAACCTCAAGCATGCAGAACAAAACAAAGCCATTGAAAAAAACCACAGGGAAGGAATCTCCCTCCTTGGTGACTGTGGCAGCAGCTTCCAGCAAGTCAGCAAATTCAAACATGGATGTGCAGACTGCGGGTGAACAGACAGAGGAGCCCAAAGAGGATAAATCCATAGAGGAAGGGAAAAAACAGACTGGTAATTTTTTATAATTCTTTCTTTAAAGTCCTCTTCTGACTGGTCTCAGGCTGGTCATACACTGAAAACCAGCCAGGGAAGCTTTAAGGCAATCTACTATAAACTGATAAGAGTCACATTCTTTCCCTGTAAATTAATATAAACTGACTTTATGGTCAGTTAATAGCTATCTAAAACAGTACACATTTTACAACTTTAGCATGTATGGTCTTCTCAATAACTGATCTTCACATGTTAGATTTTTTTTGGTACTTACATGCAGTGAATTTCCCTCTGTAATTAACTTTGAATTTACTCTACAGTAGTGAAAACAAAGGTATCTGTGAAGGTATCAAATGGAGTCACCACCAAAAAAAAAAAGACTGAGCTTGAGGCTAATGCCACAACAAGCAGGTATGTTACATAGCAATATGCTGCTTCATAGATGTGTGCATGAGTGTGTGAGTTTGGGAAGAAAGGTTTCAGGTGAACTGTTAAGCTTACCATTAGATGTTCTTTTTACTCTGAGCATGTCTGTCTGGAGGATGTTATTTGCAAAACAGTATGAGTTAGCTATTGGCAACATTGCTGTAAAGATAGAACTGATTTGGCTTTTGTGTTGGACTGTTGCATGCTAATAATTTTTAAAATGTTATAGGTCATTCAGGATTTTGCATACTGGAACAGTTAATGACTACACAAGGTGTTGTAAATATACCATTGCTGGAATAGTTTAGATTAAACTGGACAGGAGACAGCTGAAGTGGAATTGTGAAACGGGTCATTATATATACATGTTTGTATATAAATTAAAAATATAGATATATATTTTTTATTTTCAGAAAGTTTACTTTTTAGGTTGCATTTTCAATGTTTATATATGTGTGCACATTAAAACACATGTATTTCTTGTTTAAATATAATTAAACATTGCTAGATCTAAGCCTGGAAATAATGAATGTAATGATTTCTTTGCAGTCTAACAAAAAAACCAACAGGAAAGGGGTGTAATGAGCAAAATGTACAAGCTGTTCTAAAGAAAAAAGCGAATGCAGCGCAGCAAAAGACTCAAAACACACCTACCAATTCTCCCAAGAACCAAGGTAAAGTTTCATACAGCAGTCAAATGATCTGCCACTATTATGCAAAGCTTTGAGGTTTGTTTGGTTTTTAGCACAAGTATTTGGAAAAATCTTCTGGAGAATTCTGGGTTTTTTCCATATTTCACTTTTGGTGACAATCCTAAACTGTAAAATGCAAATTAACGCGTCAACTTCAAAATACTTAAAAGACGGTCTTCACTGCCACTCGGTGTTTTCTTCCGCTTGTTTAATCTGCATTGCAGAGTCTTCCATTTGCTGATGCCCTGCACTTCTGCATTTGGAACCCTGACTGAGCTCAACAGAAATTCTGTACGTTGAGCATTTGTAATAAGCCCCAAAGATCTGGACTGCAGACTGCTTTATGCCTCCCAAATTAGGTGTTTTCCTATTTCCCCCTCTCAGTGGTGTACTGATACTGGCCCCCAAACAAATACTCAGTTTCAACAGCTACTGACAGAAGGGGTAGGAAATGACACCCTAGAACACAGAGAGGAAACATTGCTTAAGAAGGATATAAGGTGTTAAGGATGGAGCTCTAACATTCAAGTTTCATTATCTTAAATGCACTGTGATATAGAAGACACAGGTTCTGTCAATTTGCGGTCATTAAAGATCTTGCAGTATTTTCTGACTGAGCAGGGACATTAACTCTGGTGTTCTAATCACATTATAACTGATGTAATTATTTTATGCCTCTGTTCATTTCCTCTACAATGTAAATTGAATACAGTACTCATTACTTCCTGTGCTAAGCTGCTGTGTAGTGTTTGTATGCATTATTAGAGAGCTGCTGCTTTCTACTTTAGGAATGACTGCTTCAGTTACAGGCTGAAGTGATTCCTGTATGTACATTCTATGAATTGCCTTAAAGGTGCTGAGACAGTATTTTTGTCTACTACTTATTATTTCAAATCTTAATTCTTTAACAAGCCTTAAACCCCTTAGTTGCATTAAAAGTTGAGTAACTTGTTTCTTAACATAAACAAGCATTAACATGAAATTGGTGAATATACTGTGACTGGCACATACAACCTTTATAGTCTTTTTTACTGTTTATTAGGACCTCAGGGGGAATCACCAAATTCACTGAAATCAGGAATGTCTCCAAAACATAATGAAGAAAAAAATGTGTTACAACACCTGGTTCAGACAACACTCCCAGAAAAACATCCTTCAGCTAAGAAGAAGAGTATTAAACAATCACCAACACCTGTAACAAAAGCCACTTCAAAAATAACACCCAAGACTGTGGCTCCATCAAAGAATGCTGAGATTGTGAATAATAAAGACCCAAAACAGAAAACAGCTGTATTAAAATCTCAGTCCTCTGCCCAAAAGCACTCAAGGAGTGATTCTCCTGTTGTCCAGAAGAATATGCACACCTCTGAGCACAGAGGTTCAGGACAGAAACTTGAGAAAAACACAGCTGATGCTGTGGCAGGTCAGCTTCATGACAATAATGAACGCTATTCTGCAAATGAATCTTTAAAACCTGCCACAGAGAGTAGCAGTGACAATAAATTGCTGGAGTCCTGTCAATCCAATAAACAAAAATTACCAGATTCTTCTGCAACTGTGCAATATGAAATGCAATCCAAATCTTCTCCTCAAATTGCAGAAGAAACTATTAATAAACTGAATGTTTCAATACAAAACGACATGGAAACAAGACAAATCTGTGGAGATCAGACTGAAATTAGAAAGACTGAGGATCCAGAGAAAGATGATAATACAGCTGAATTTCACTGTCATGCACAGTCTTCCAATGATGGATATTCAGACTTTTCCAAGGAAACCAATCAAAAGGCCATTGTTTTAGGAGAACTGGTGAAAGATTCAAAAGAGGCAAAAGTCTGTAATGAAGAGAGTGACAAAATAAACTCTGAGACATCAACTTCTCAAATCCATGTGGAAGGATTTCTTACAGTTGATGAACTGTGTGATACATCAGCCTTGACTGAATATAAATCAGTTACAACAGATTTAGACGATGTTTCAGAATGTTCCACAGAACAAATAACAGAAAAATATTCACCTAATTACACAGAGCTTATAGAGCCCATGGAAATGCCAGAAAACCATGAAAATGCAGAAATTCGCTTTGTGGACCATTGGAGTACTGGTGCTGTAGATCCAAAAGAGAGCCCTGAATCCGATACTGGCAGTGCAACCACATCCTCTGATGATATAAAACCAAGATCAGAAGATTATGATGCCGGAGGCTCTCAGGACGATGAGGGATCCAATGAAAGAGGGATTTCCAAATGCAGTACTATGTTATGTCATGATTTTCTTGGAAGAAGCAGCAGTGACACAAGTACACCTGAAGAATTAAAAATTTATGATAGCAGCCTAAGAATAGAAGTGAAAATGAAAAAAGAGGGTTCTGATCTTTTTCGTGTTAATTCAACGAGTGATGATGAAATACCAAGAAAAATTTGGTCCCATCAAGACAGTTCACGGACCACGACTAGAGAAAGCAAAAGTTCTACTTTTGGTAATACACAGTTTACTCAGGAAGCAGACCAAGTTTCTTCTTCTGCCGACGAAACAGAAGATGACAGATCTGAAGCAGAGAACGTTGCAGAAAACTTTCCCCCATCAAATGTTCCTACTCAACAGTTCCAAGGAATTGATAATTTAGCTTTTGAGGATGCAGCAGAAAATGATACTGCAAGTCAGGAGTTTTCTAAAACTAAAAATTTCAAACGATCTGTTTTACTTTCAGTAGATGAATGTGAAGAATTGGGAGCTGACGATAAAGTGGAAACTCACACTTCACGTCAGCACTCAATAGATTCTCTTACTCCAGAAGTATTTGACAGTGTTTCTCAAGAGCACCATGGAACGACATTTTATTCAAGATACTCATTGGAAACTGAAGAGGCATTCCTGGATGGCAAACAGCAAAAGGATAGAGACAATAGACTGGATAAAAGTGGAAGTTCTGTCCTGCATCTTCACGGTACTGAAATCCCAGGAAAGGAGAATCAAGGTGCTTCAATGACTGAACAGAACTGCTCAGAGAAAGTATATTCAGCAGGCAGTCCACATCCAGGAGAAAACCAGCAAGTAAATATGAAGAATGAGGTGATTAGTGAATTTCACCAGTGCAATAAGTACTTAGACAATGATGCAAAATCTCAAGAAAGACCATGTCATCTGGATCTTCAGCAGAGAGAAACTAACTCTGATGTGCAAAAGAGCAGCTCTGCAAAACCTGTAGAAGCCAGTAAGAATCAGATGCTGACTCAGGAAAGTCAAGTGAGAGAGAGTCAACCAGCAACTACTGAATGCGCTAATACTGATTTACTTCCAGGTAATGTACAGAAATAGAAACATTCAGTCATTCAAAACCAAATTAATAGGGAAAGCTTTGGCAATTTGTCTGGGATTGAATCCTGAAGTAATTTTGGCTGAAACCATATTTAAATATTTTTAAGTATTTCACTTGGGTAGCGAATGCTTGTCTGTTTGAAATATCCGTCAATATTTCAAAACCTGCTGTTCAATGAGAAACTTGACTACAAGAAAAGAGATTTCCTGTAATGCTAAAAGAAAGATTGGATGCAGTTGTCTGTACTTCAGTTATTTTTGATCCAATCTAACATTGACAGCATCAACTTTTGATGGAATCCTAGTATTTGTTTTGTCTGCTTGACAATATAGAGTATGAATGGGATGTGCAATAACTAAAGTAATAACCTTAATTAAGCGCACTGAACTGTTTACCTGAACAGCTATATGCATTATTGTTGTAATTTATTTATTTATATACTATATACAAATTTGGATCATTCTCCCACTGAATATAACTGAATATTTGCCATATATGCCAGTGGGAGCAGGTTTGAACTCTGCTTTAGAGCTTATGAGATGTCTAAAATTCTAAATTTTACCAGTAAAAGGTTATTTCCTAAAGAGAGATTATACTTAGAACTGATGCTTATATACAAAAAAGGTCTAACTTGTTTCATGTAGCTAGATGAATACTTGTCTAGTTTTGTGTTTTGTCTTCTTTATATCAATAATTCAGTCTGTTTATCCCATCAAAAATATACAATAGTGTTGATTACAACTATTGTGTATTCGAGAGTAATGAAACACTGATGATGATCTATGTTCAGCCAGACCACAGAACAAGAAGACATTAAAAGTTGTACTATTTTTTTAAGTTTGCTTGCCCTTGCCTGCAGCTGCCCTTGCATGTGCAATGTAGAAATAAGCCTGTGGATAAACAATTTTGGTTTTAATTCTCTTCTAAGCTGACATAGCTTAAGTCACCATTCAGTAATCATTCTCTTTTAATTCCCTCTATGCACCTCCTGGTCTAAATTTAATTTATGTAGTGAATGAGAAATTTCATGTGCATTAAGTGTATATTTACATTGTCATTTTCTGTATCAGAAACTTAATTATGGAGGTTATTGTTAATTACCAGTGGTGATTGCTGCTTTAACTTAATTTATAAATCATACTTTGTTTTTTATATAGGAAATAAATGCCTCAAATTTTGTCATTTTTGTATAATCCTCCATCCCCCCCTTTTTTAACCTGATTGGATTGTCCTTCCTGAATGAATTAAATTTTGCTCTACACAGCCCTGAGGGGAGGATCATCTACAATTTTTACATTGTACAGTATTGTGAATTATTTCAGGAGACATAGATGATTATGACACAATGGCACAAACCTGCATGTATGAACATCGGCCTTCAAAAACCCTTTCTCCAATATATGAGATGGATGTTGGAGAAGCAATTGAGCAGAGGATGGATTCAGAAACAGCAGTTCTAGACATGGATTTTGAAGATCAACAGTTTGCAGAACAGGACTGGACTCTACTCAGGCAATTGCTATCTGAGCAGGACTCAAATATAGATTTCAAAAACTCTGTTCCTGAAGACCTTAACTTAGCACAATGTCTTATCAATCAGACACTGTTTCTGGCACGAGATGGTTCGAATCCTCAGGGTACCTCACAAGTTGACACATTCAGTAGGTGGACTGAGCTCATGTCTCCACTTGACGACTCCTCAGCAAGCATTACAGTGGCAAGCTTTTCATCTGAAGACTGTTCTTCCCCTCAAGGGGAATGGACAATTCTTGAACTGGAAACCCATCATTAAGGTTTCAGCTGTTTGCAACTGAACTCCAACCCATGCCCCAAATCTATTTTTGCTGAGTTGTTTCCATACCATAATGAAATACTGCATCAGTCAAGAACGAGCAATTCTTGATATGAGGCAATCTTTCTGATAAAATGAGGTAAATATGTTAACTTATCATCTAGATTTAATCACAAGTACAGTAATTTTTCAAGACCTAAATGTATGTCTTTTCTAAAAATGAACTTGAGCATGTATTTTCTAGAATTGTTAGAAAAACTAGATAACATGAAAGAAAAGTCTGGGTTTCTGCCCTCTCTTTTATCTTCTTTTTTTGACATTTAATGTTCTCATTGATCAAAAATTTAAAGATGAATGCACTATAGTAGACCTATTCCTCTCCTTTCCCCCTCTCCCCCCATGGTGACTTCATTTTACAATAATAAAGATTTAGAATGGTTGTGTCAAAAGGTGATGTGTGCCAACACTACTTTAAATGACAGAAAAACATACTTATATTCAAAGCAAATGTTTCAATCTGACTCTGCCTTGGGCCTTGTTAATATGAGCAGCTTGCTTAATCTGTTTCTTCCAGATTTGATTTTTGTATTTTGGTTTGTTTTGTTTAGAAGTTTTCAATAAATTTTTTAAATTGCCTTTTCTTCAAATATAAGACTTCAAAGGGTCTGTGCTGTACAAAGACCACTGTTTCTTTCACGAAAATGCACATATTTAAGTAAATATTTCCAATGGCATAGTGCATGAATTCAAAGGAGTTGGTAGAATGTTGCTCCTGCTCTAAGAAACAGCATGTCTGATATCTCCAAAAGTACATCTGAATCTGAAGTTGTGGTCAGTGTTAATCTGAAGTCTGATGTTAACTAGAATTACCTTCAGGCATTAATTAATTACACTTGCATGTTCCCATGCTGAAGTATAGCAAGATTCTCAGGAATTTGGTTTGTGTGTTTTCATAGATGCCACATTTTTGGGAGTGGTAATAGGATTATTGCATCTTCATTATTATCTCTAGTGTAGCTTTCATAAATTGAGACTAAATGTCACGATACCTTTCTTTTGACTCAGAGTGAAATAGGATATACAGATCATTTTGCTGCTTTTGGCTCTTTGGGTGTGGATAGGACTGATTATTGTCTTTTCTGATTGACAGGGAAGGAAGGAGTGAGAAACTCCTTGTAATTCTTACCCAGTCAGTCAGAACTCCTGAAAAATACAGGGTTTTTTTTCCCTGCAAAGGCTGGACCCCCCTCAGATGTCTGCATTATGGAAACAGTAGTGCTTGTCTTTCACACAGCTTAAAATCTAAAAAAGAAGTAGTCTACCTCCTCTCAGTCATTAACAGAAGTGCCTTCAGAAGTGAGTGCCATACAGGAGTAAAAGGCTAAGTAACATTCTATTTTAGTTGGAACTATAGGAGTACACAACTAAGCTGACTGTAACCACTAATAACATGGTCAGTTCTGCAAGCTTTTGCACAGTTCCAGCAGTGCACCTTAACTTGACAAACTTCATTTCTTTTTGTTCACAGGCAGAAACTCAGTTCTGTGGAAATATGAACTTGCCTTAGTGTATGATTAAAGAGGTTATGACTTTGGATTTGACAGAATAAAGATCTTTGAGGCAAATCATTTATCTAGCAAGGAATTTTGTTGAATTACTGATACATAAGTAAAAGTAATGTTTTATTCTCAAAATGAATGGAGGAAGAAATTTATCTTGTTCTTTAATATCAAGGTAAGGGAAAAAAAGGAAAACCTTCCATTCTGTCAGTGGAAGACTCTAAACACGTGGAAGGAAGATGTTCAGTCTCATCATAAAAATCTTTCATCTGCTCTTTTAACAGTAGGATAAATACTCTGAGATACTGTAATTCATAATATTATAAATGTAATATTCTGTATTTAACAAAGTCTTCATATTGAAGGAGTTAGAACCACCTTTAGAAGTGCAAAACATCAAGAAAACCTATTTTTCACCTTCAGTGTTTACAAGGTACACCAGTAGGAGATAATCTTTTGGGTAAAATAGAGAACTGTAGTACTGGCCATAGGAAAAGATGAAGCTCAAGGGAAGCTCTTACAGCAGGCCAAGGAATAGTGTTTTTTAGTGTCTGTGAAAGTAGAAGTTGTCTACCAAAAAGTTTAATCAGCTTTAAAATCCTGATGATATTCTGACAATGGGCATTCACATGTTAAACAAGATGAAGTGATGGAAAGGAGAAGTGACAGAAAGTGAAAGAAGGGATCCTTTTGTCTATTTTTTGCTTTGCCCATATTTTTAACTTCTTACTGAATTGATAAAGTGACACCGAAAATTGACACAAAATTTAAAGTGTATTGTATGAAATATAGTCACATATAGGGTTTTTTAATGGTGGTTTTTGTCTTTGCATTTACTTTTTCAGTTGTATCAAAATTAAATTAGCTTCTCTCTTCAAGTCCTCAGTGCTGTCGTTGCAATTCCTTTAACAGTTTTGCAGCAGAGCACTGATTAGGATATGGTATTGTTCACTTGGTACAGAGGCAGCCATAGAATTCAGCTTCCCACAGCCAAACAGTGTCTGCAGAAGTAGCAGGAATAGAAAGTGGTATTGTTTTTAATTCGCGTTACTAGAGCGCCTGCGAGGCTTAATCAGACCAGCATCCCACTGGCTAGACATTGTACAAACAAAGAGCAAAAACAAAGACTGCCCACAGAGTGGTCAGAATCCAAGATAAGACAAAACACACAAAAAAATGCACATGAATGGAAAAGTAAAATGAGAGTGTCAATATTTGTCTAGCTGATTAGCAATGGTTTCAGCACATCACCAGTTTAAATAGTCATTTTTTCTCCTGTATGCATTACAAGAAGGGAAAACTTTAGGGTGAGATTTGAAGGCTGGATAACAATGGAGCTGGGAGAACGTAAAATCCTGACCAGCCTTACGTGCTGCCTAAACTGTTCGACCCTGACCGCGTTCAGGGAAATGTTCAAGTTTTAAGCCAGATGTAGGTAACTATTTGTTTAATAGTATCAGTCACCCCAGTTCTTTGGAAGCCTTCTCACACCTCCTGGCAGTGATTTTATCACTGTATTTGCCTCTTCTCCAAAACAGGAGAGGATGGAATCAAGGTTTCTTTGAAAACTTGACAGAGAAACAAAGGTGGTGCCATGGGCTCCAAGTGAATAGTGATGATGAGGTCCTGAAAGAGCTCTAAAGCAAAGACAAGGTAGATAGATACATCTGAGGAAACAGTGAAGGGGTGTCAGTGAGGAAACCAAAACGATGGCACAGTCAGAATACTGCCCTTGCAGTAGTATTTGGAGTAAGAGCAGTGAAATTGATTTGTTGAAGCCTGAGAAGACCAGGCTGCAGTTAACAGGTGCAAGTGACAGCACACCTGAGACTGTTCTGTGAATGGGCAAAGATGTCTGTATCCCACAGAGAGTAACACCACATTTAGTAAACTATTAGTGAAATTTAAAGGAGAGGACATGGCAATCAGTCTCAGATAATGACCCTGATTTAGCCTACCTTGAATGACATGTTATGAAGGTGAAAAATAAGGAAAGATGTTTTACATGTATGAATGTATTAAGTTTAAAAAAAGACTAGACCTCCAAAAGTGGTATCTGCAGGCATAATTACTTTTTTTTTTTTCCACTTGGAAAGTTAGAGTCTAATCTGGAGAAGCAGCTCTGCAGATAATAGCTAAAATTATATTTGTGGAGTAAGTCACCAACAGACATACTGCAGACAGACAAGGGAAGGCCAGACACTTGGAACCATACAGGAAAGGCAGGAGGGGGAAGTTCTTCCTAATAATCTATTAAAAAAATAAATTAGGGAAGCAAAGGAAATGAAAATATGGAGGCAGGAGTCAAATGAGGATGAGAGGATTTAAGGAAAACTGAATCACTGGCATCACTGAACATAGCCCACAAGGCAGATGAGTATAAAATACCAGTTCTGAGGTTGATTATGAAGGTGTTCTCTAGAGGCTATGGTCAAAATGAGAGATTGGCCCACAGAGTCAAAGGCAACAGGACAGTACAGTCTGTTTGGTAGAGCCTGACAGAACTGCAGGAAGGAAACTGAGCCTAACCCCTAGGAGAGAAACAACAGTTAGAAAAGCAGATGAGTTAATAATATATTTTGGGTTGCTTTTTCAATGCATGAGATTATACCATGTTTAGGTAGTGTAGCCAAAGAAATGCAGAGGCTGAGACATACAGTGAAGATCAGAAGAGATAAGTAAGCATGAAATGAGATCAGCAGGCAGTCTGGACTGCTACAAGTGATCAGATAAATGCATAAAAAAACCAGACATCTGCTTTTGTGGTATCGGGGTAATGGAAAGGACACTTCATAAATTCTTAAGTTTTTCCCTTAGAAAAGCTTCCTCCAGAATCAAATAATTACAGAAAAACCACAGCAATACAGGAAAATGTAGGCTTGAACTGACCTCTAAAGGTCTGTAGTCCAACCTCCTACTAAAAGCAGGGGTAACTTCCAAGTTAGATGGGGTTCTTAGGGCCTCATCAATGGCCATAGCATATAAAATGACAATAAAGTCAGCAGACAGAAACACAATACTCATGGAAACAGATAGTTGAGATTAAACTAGTCTCATTATAATAAAACTACTTTGTGTGTGATTGGAAAATATTAGTAATTGAGTACAAGAAATATGGTTAGCTTGCAATATTTTAAAGTTCTGGATGTTATGTGACTGAACTGTACATGTTTAATAATCTTATTCCATACTTTTTAAGGTTTTTTATTATTTCAAATTATACTCAATTTTTGAGATGGCAAATTTTGTTATTATTTTGGAAGAACTAGGGCTAGAGAACTTCCTATATTTCTCCCAAAGACTGTCCCTAGGATGTGTTCCCCTAGCATTGTCTATCAGCTTGTTTCAGGGAATATGATTTAAAAAAAAACCCACATACCTGTTCTAGGTACATACTGTAAGAGACTATTTTATACATATTTCAATATATATTATTGCCATCTGGAAAATAATAAGTAGCATGCTAATTCTCCTTTGCTCCAGAAAACCTAAACCTTTGCATGATGGAATTAACAACTGCTCTCATATTGTTCATCTGTTGCTGAGAACCAAGATATTTAGGAATTCATTATTTTGCTCTCACTAATGTCAAAAAAACCCCTCTTTTTGACCTCAGGTGAATGAGGTTCAGGACTTGTCTATAATGATGCATGTACTAGAAATGCTATTTTTCCAATATATATATTTTGTAGTTTTCTAGTTTTATTCTACTAATAACATTGTACAATTGTAGGTATGACAAATTACAGCTAGAAAGACTTCAATTTAGGAGTCATAATTGTATGCATTCTGTTAATATTTCATGACTGGGGTGATTTAACATTTTTACACTGATGGATGACATTCTTGCCAGGACTACATAGGAACTGAGGACAGAAGATAAAATGAGAAGTATTGCAGCTTTATTACAACAGATGATTCTCTGGAAATGGGCTTTTAGATCTGAAATAAAATATAATTAGAAGCTTTCATCTCTTGCAGAAAATCCATACTGATTTTCATCTTTCTCTTTTGAACAAAAGCTATGTGTGATTTTTTTTTTAAATAAGCTTTAATGTTCAACTTTGGAAGAAATACAGCTCAAATGGCTTCTTTAGCTAATTTAAAACCTAGCTTCTTCCCATTGACAACTACTGTGTGTTTAAAGAAGCTAAACCTGTAACAGAAAAGTGATTTATCTAAGAACTGGATATCAGCTGGGGAAAAATACTGAGTTTGGTAATTTTTTTACAAATCTGGTTTTTTACATTTGATAACTAAAAGCAGAAGAAGCTGTACAGAGCAGGTGTGCACACACACCTGTTTATTTCTTGCATTTGACCTTCTCTTTGCAATCTGCACTGTACGCTCCATTAAGCCACAGTTCTGCAAACGCAGAAGTGAATCCACAGCCACATCTGCAGATTGGCTTTCAGCTTAACATTCTCTTTTCAGGGAGGGTAATGGAGCTGACACTGGGGGCAGGCACTGTGCATGCTTGTGTTTTATACAGTACTCAACTTAATGAGGTTCTAATCCTGATGAACCATCTAGATGCAGTTAAAGTATGAAATAATTAATAACAGAATTCCATTAAATTCCCTCCCTGTTCTCCTCAAATGATTGCTCAGAAGACTGTCCAGTTAGAGAAATCAAAGTCCTAAGAACCTAACTTTTTGCATTACATGCAACCCAAGTTCTTTTGCTATTGCACTGTAAAATATGAATACATGTCTTCAGTAACTCAAACCTCAATATCTGGAGGGGCTGACTATAACTCAGTAACTGGATACATTTAACAAGGACACTGATGGTCAAAACAGGATTTGTATACTTAGAGCTCATGACTGTTAACTGGACTAGAGTGTGTATTCTGGTGAACCTGAACAGCGTGCACGAATTTGGGACTGAGCCCAATTACCCAGGTAGTCCATCACACTTTGTATCTATGTACCTGATGAGCTTCCTTTCTCAGCTTCCACTGAAGTTAGTGTGAGTGGTATCAGATGCATGTTTATGAAGATGACATTATTTATGTGTCTGGTCAGAAAAACTAGTCACTGGAGTAAAAATTTTGGCCCATGTACCTTAAATGTATAAAACATTTTTGAGCCTGATCTCATCAACTTAATTCAACCTACAATACCCTCACCTATGCAATCCTTATGTAGGAATTCTTGCAATTTTCTTACAGTTTTACTTAATGAAATAATTTTTGTTCTTCACTTTTTAGAAACCCTCTTTTGAGTGTGGCATGACATCCTGCCAGTAGAGTTATATCAGTGTGCTTAAGATAAATACAGATAGGATAAACTCTGTGTACGTGCCAGATTCAGTGTAGGTAGCATAAAAGCATCATGTGACTTTGATAAAATTAGGTAATATCCACGAACAAGGGACCCACCTCTAAGTCTAACTTCCTGCCTACAACAAAATCTCCTGTATCTGTAGAGAAAAAAAACCCTTCAATCTCTATTTTTTGGATTATCATGTTCTAGTAACCAAGATTAATCTAATATATGTATAATGGGATGCATATGAAGAAAAGTTTGAGTCACTACCTGTAGTCCATGGCTTTATGGTCCTAGAATATTTTGACCACTCAATCCTGTGGAGGGGAGGATGTTAAGCTCTCAAACTGAATGCTTGCATGTTTCCCACCTGCTTGCTTTCCACACCTAGGTAACGAGCTTGGGCCTGAGTAATCCTATTTTGAAATTATTTCTTGTCAACGTAGTGTTCTGTTTCAAGAATATCTGTATGGTTGCATAGTCCCACAACCCTTCTTCCCCATGCCACATCCTCAAGGCTCTTAGTTGATTTCTGTATGACAGAAAATAATAAATCCTATGTGTAAGTTAAATGCTGAGTCACTGTACTTCATTCAACTTGTGGACTGCTGACATTTTATTTGTGCTCTGTAAATGGCAAAAAAAAGGTTACTTTCCTTTTCCATCTGTTTAGTGAACCTTCACTCCTTTTTGTCCTTTAAAGGAAAATACTGCTTTTTCTATGATTGTGTCATCAGAGAACAGGACAGTTGATACGTGTCTGACAATCAACAATCAGTTTTCATATAAAAACACAGAGAGGAAGATACCTATGTAACAGTCCCACAATATCAAACAATGGTGCTGATGTAGAACATACAGGATATGGGCCAGAAGAGCACAGAGAAACACTAATTTGATGATAGATTTTGCCTTGTCATAAATTAGTTATTCATTCAAATGCTTATGCCATTATCTTCATCATAGGGGAGTTCTAGTCCCAAGATGTTTCTATTCTTGCCTAAGTGGGGTTCTGTACTCTGCTTCCAGGAAATATTTGATATGCTGCCAGACCAGCCCTGTTCTTTCTCTCTTCTGCAACTTCACCTGCATGTGAAATGCACCATGTAGGTATGTGGGAAAGAAAGGCTTCTGAGATTAAAAGCTAGGACTAGCCAAATGTCAGAAACTGTCACAGCAGAGATAACAGTAAGTAGGAAAATAGCTCTCCTCAGAAGTCCCTTTTGGGAAAGGAAACTGTTGTGGAGGAGAATGCTCTGAAGAACACACACAATTCAGAAAAATCTATTTTCTTTGAGTCTGAGCTCTACTTAATGAGTGATCTGACATTCAGGCTCAAAAAAAAGAGAAAGCCAAGTCATTAAATACTCAAATGGTCTTGCAGAACAAACTTCTACCAGAACTGTCCCTTGGGCAGAGTCCCAGGGGCTCAGACTTGTACCAGACAAGCATGAGGCCAGGGCAGCTCTCACACAGGACACAGTGTAGGGTCCAGGTCCATTCTGCTCAGAACGGGCCCTATTTTTATTTCAAAAACCAGCTACTGTCAAGTGCACATGACAAGCAGAAATAGTTTCCAGTATAAATATTTGCCAACTGTAATTAAGCCACATAATTTACATAAGTAAATATATAACAACTGGAGTCAAAATACTGATAGGAAGCATTTTCTGTTAAGATTTGGGGTTTTTCTCATTGTCCCACACTTACCCATCATTGTACTTTGATGCTTCTCAAGTGATATTCTGAGTTCGGGGGTGTCCAACTTCATGCACAGTAAGTGACTATGAGGGAAAAAAGGTACCCATCAGGAGCCTAAATCCAGCATTTGTATTTCTTTGTAATTACATTTTTAAAAACACATAAATGAAGTTAGTTTCTTGTTGTTATTTTAAAATGCCCTAAAAAGTGAATAAAAAGAAAAAGCTCTTCTTGACCATGTGGAAGTGTTATTTCCTCTTACATGATTAAAAAAGAAGCTTCAGCACACTATTTCTTTTTCAGTGAAAGTGGTGCTGTCTCTTGCTTTCGCATTTTTGTCCTGTGAAACTTCTATGTTTATATAACTTCTATAGAAAATAACTCGGCCTGTTCTTACCCACAACCAGAACTCGGCGCCCACCACGAACCTTCCGTCGAGCCGCGGGCCCCGGCGCCGCGCGGCTGCTCCTGAGGGCTGAGCCGCAGGCCTGAGGGTGAGGCCGGGCCCCGCTCCCGCTTTGCGGCCCCCGGGCTCCAGCGCTGCCCCAGGGCAGGTTCGGGCGGGAAAGGGCTGAGGCCGGCGTGGGGAGCAGCTGGCACAAAGGCTGAGGGGAACCTCCCGGCCTCCTCTCGCTCCTGCCTGCGCTCCGCTGGTTTTTAATGAGCTCTTTAATGTGTCCCTGTGCTTCAAACAGCTCACCTCGTTAAGTGGCGGGAAATACTTGTCTCTTTTCCCAAACTTTTCAGAAGTGACACCTCAATGCGGAGCTATTAAACCGCTGAAAGATGGCAGAAAGCTGCGGGCAGGAGCAGACAAGGTGGATAACGACGGTCATTATGAGCACAGCTCTGCAGGTAGGATAGCCCTTCTCAAGGCCAGCAGCTGACTCTCTGGGGAGGCTGAAAGAATAAAATACTTCCATATACCGAATAGAGGAAATTCTATGTCAACAAATACCGTTTTTTCAGGATAAACCTGATATTAGGCTGAAGCTGGTTCTATCAGAAAACTGGTTATTTTTGTGTGCAACTGTATTTTTTCCTAGCTACTTCCATATCTGTTTAGTATTCTTGTCACCTGCTATTCTGAGTTACACTGCTTTAGGATATTCTCCTGACTCATCGTTTTTGCACTGCACTGATGCCTCTTTCAGTTTGCTTTATAAATAATTCCATCAGAAATGTTGCTGAATTTTTTCTGAATTTCTCCCTAAATACTTTAATTTTTCCTATGCAGTATCAACATGGGGGTAGACAATTACTCTGTAAGTACATAATTCAGTTTAAAATACTGAGTCTTACAGATATTACTATATATATTTTATCTGTTAACATCAGGAGCCTCGACTCTGTTCCCAAGTAAAGTGAAAGGGTATGTCAAGGAGCTGGTAATTAGCTTCTGCAGCTGAGGCCAATTTCATGCCAGCTGGCGAGAATTTAGAGGCAAGAGAGCTTTGATTCACAAGCAAGGATGTCTTATGCTGGCTTGGCTGACAAGGTTATCACCCCATCTCTGCTGTGTAAATGAGTGAACTGTGCTGAAGTAATTCCTGAATCACCTCACTTTAAAGCCTATACTTACTTACCTGCTCATTTTGGAGTTTACAGCCTGTAAACTGTGCATGTTTGTGCCATAACACAGTGGGAGGAAATGGATGGCAGTGATTTCATCAGCTATACCAGCATAACTCACTCTTACCCCCAGCTCTACTCAAAACTACTGCTCTTAGTAAGGTGTCCTCATAAGCAAAGCAATGAAGGTAATGAATACAAATCCAAGATGGCTTTTTGTCACAGCATATATCATAGTTGAGACAGCCACAATACACAGAGTATCACCATACAATTACAGTTACTCCCAGTTACCACATATTGTGGGCCTACAGCTTTTCTGCATCAGTTTTGGTTATGAGCTATCATTTTCATATAGATGTTATTTATATTTGTACAATAATTCAGCAGTAGCTTTGAAGCTGAGATTTTTTTTTGCAAAATGTAGCTAAACCTTACAAGCACTTGCCACTGAGTGTACCCTTTCCAGACCAATTGAAAGCGTGACATTTCTGGTTAATGTCTCCTTCAAGGTTCACTTGCAATCTCGATTTTCTGTTGTACTCTTCCACTAAATCATGGCACTTCCCTATGTAAGCAGGCTGGCTGTGTTTTGAATTAGTAGGTTAAAGAACATGTTATTAGCTAAAAAGTCTCAGTGATTTAACCTTTAATATATGTGCATTCCTGCAGCTTCTGTGGAACATACTGCAGAAATGCTTTTTGCAGGCTGAAAAATACATCCAAACACATTCCATTCTGTAGATGATTATGCTGCATGGTGCAACGTTCTACTTTTCCTGTGTGGATTGCTTTCTGTCAAAAAGCTTTAAAGAAAATCATGTCCCATACAAAATTTCTGAAGGATTTTCCAGCTGAGATGCTGACATCTGTGAAAAGAATGCAGCCTAATTAACCAGAGTCATAGAAACACGCTACTGTATGATCCTCACTACTGCAAATCCTCTTTTAGCACACCTTACCAAAACAGACTGGAAAATGTTTGACCTTCTTTATGCACTGTGCAAGAGTTTCCTAAGACAAACTGAACATACACACACATAATTGTTATTCAGTTTGTAACTTCCAATCAAATACTTCAAAACTGATCATGTTTAACATTTTAGTACGTTTTTTAAGTGGAATAAGAAATACTTTTTGAACAACAGTGCCAAAGGTCTATCTATAGTGGTCCTGCTGATGCTTTAAGAATATTTCTAACTTGTTGGCTGAAAACTTTTCAAAATAACCTTTTAAAATTTATTTAGGATCATGAAATTTCTACAGTTCTGCAGAGGCAACAACACCGAGTTCGATATTCAGAATCAGTGGAAACTGGATCTGTGATTTTTCCTCTTTCTGGTACACTACTTTAAAGTTCATGCTTTTAAATCATAAAATCCAAACTACAGAGTCAGGGCAGCCATTTAGTTGTGGGCTACACTAAATTGAATGAAATCTACCTTGTTGGGATGTCGTGCAGTAGTGGAAGGAGTTGTGCTATGATTGTATGTAAATCAGAGTGTGAAACAGATAATGTTGGGAATGGCTGTAAATGTAAGTGTGAACCAGCACCTTGGGCTTTCAACTTCCAAGTTGAATTTGCACAGCAAGTAGTGGCAGAGGAGGCGAGAAAATGATTATTTGAGTGGATTTGATTAGGAAGTCACTGAAATTGTAAACATGAAACAGCTGCTTTTCCTTTTTAGAGCAGAAGATATTCTAGACACGTAGATGAGATACTTCAAATTTCCTGAACTCTAAGGACTAGCACAAGTTGACATAGATTTTTGTATGCTCAGGTGTTAATCCTCCAAACCCTCAGCCTTAACTTTCCCTTTCAGAACAACTTAAATTGACAGCTATACAAGTTAATTTTTCATGGCAGACAGTTTAGCTAACTTTTAAGATTTTACAACTGTTTCTTTCATTTAGAAAGAGGACTTGCTGAGCTTTTCAGTCAGCCTTTGCATTTGCCCCAAATTCATTCCATTATAGCAGTTGCTTGTTCCTGAAGCATGTGCTCTCAAAGGCATTCAGATGTGTCTACTTGGAGTAGACGGAATAGCTGGTGGTTTTTTGATGTTGAGGTAGAAAAATAACCTGAGACATTTTTAATTTTATCTTAAAACTGCTAGGCATCACTGGCCAAATCTCCCTGTCAGAGATGTGGAAATTCATTCATGTTCTGTTCCATTGTGTTTCAAACCAATGGTTGCTTCAAGAATTATGCTTTCCAGTTTGTGGTGAGAACTTCATCCCGTTACTGCCATGACCTGTACACTTACAGCAATTTCCTCAATAGGCATTGCATTTATACTGGCAGACACTCAAGACTTGCTCAGGACAGGGGAAGAAGAGTTTTCCAAAAGAATTCAGAAGTTCATAAACATCCATCGGAACAGCTTTTTGGTTTTGTCAGCTGCTCTTCATGGACCAGAAGAATGGCGTATCATGTTCAGCATTCAGAGAAGGTATGATTTCAACATCAAATTGAAGTTTATATTGCTAAGAAGAAATGAAATAGCAGTCTTGGATTTGGAAATATTATTTTAGGAATAACTAGGACAAGAGACAATGGACAGAAACTGATGCACAGGAAATTTCACCTGAACACGAGGAAGAACTTCTTCACTGTGAGGGTGACTGAGCACTGCAGCAGATTGCCCAGAGGGTGTGGAGTCTGCCTCACTGGAGCTATTCCAGAACCATCTGGATGCAATCCTGTGCAGTGTGGCTCTGGGATAACCCTGCTTGAGCAGGGAGATTGGAGTTGACACACTATGGTTCTTTCCAACCTTACCCTTTGTGAATTATTTCAGGAATACACAAATTTTATTTTACTGATGGACTGTAAAAAATTTAAAGCATTTGTTTATTAATAGCAAATAAAAAATACCAAGTGAATCAATCTGACATATCACAGGTAACAAAAGAGGATGTTACTCAAAACATATCAAATAAGATTCCTTTCAATCACTTTAGGGCTATGTAGTATAACTTTTTTTTTTTTCCTAATTGGAAAATTAGACAATTTTCTTAGCTCTATAACCATATTTTCATGGTAATTTTCAAAATAGAGCAGGCAAGTTTATGTCATGAGAAAAGGCTTATTTTGTATTGTAAAGTGCAGATTTTTCACCAGCTTTTCAAATGTTTACTTGGAACAGTGTCTGTTACACTGTGCTAGAACAATTAAATAATCAATGTTATTTTACACCAAAAGTATAAAACTATATTAAAACTGGCTTGTTTAAAACTTTTATCTCTAACTTCTAATGGAGTCTGAAAACCTGCATATTTTAGTACATACCAGCTGACAACAGTGATCAGACTGTGCTCCATGTTTGTAGTCAGAACTATTTTCTTGTAGGTACAGTGGCCCTAACTGCAGTTGATTGTCACTCTTGGCCTCAAAGAAGTGACTATTCTAATGAAGTCTTTGATCTTTACCTCCTTAAGTAACTAGCACCAGTTCCATTAAATCCTGGGCATACTGCCAAATGCTGATGAATAAAGAGTGTATGAGATGAAATGTAAGAAATCTATTACGCGTTTGTGAAAATGTTATAAATTTTCATGAGAGGTTTTAAAAGTTCAGCCACCATTCAGCAAGACCATGTTATTCAGGTGATGGCAATGCTAAATCTCAATCTACTTTGTGGTTATGAACAGTGGGTTTTGTGCACATGCTGATGACTAAAATGTGGTATTTTGGAACTGTATTCCATTTGGCAAGTCAGTAATTTGATTAATTTTTTTTTTTCATTGCAAGCAATATCAAATTGATGTTGACAAAGGACAATTACATACATACATTTAAATGCATGTGCTTTTTTTATTACCTGGCAGCTTGAAGTTCTGCTACTGTTTGTAAATCACTGACTGAGCTTCTCCTGGAGGGATTGAAACTTGTGCCATGTTCTTTGAAACTACAAGCCACCTGTTGGATTTGTTAAAAAACAAAGCCCCTTAGTATTGTCAGGTTGTCTTCTATTACTGCTTCTTTTTGCTTATCTATGGTTTTGCTGCAGTTGGGGAAGGATTATTTTTTATTATTAACAAGAAAATTACAGGATTCTTCTTAACAACATGAACACTTGATGTAGAGCTGTGTATAGCATGGGGGAAGTGGGAGAGAAGTAGTGTTTATCATCACAGCTTAAATGAGCATTCCACAAAAACCCTTAGTACATCTGTATGGTGATTTTTAAATACCTTGGAGGAAAGGCCAGACGTGTTCAAATTACCAGTATTCTGTCTACAGAACACTAAATTTAGACCTGCTGTTATTGGAAGCAAAACTATTTATAGAAACAGATTTTCATGGATCTAGGTAAGTACATGTCATTGTTTCTGTGCTGCACTTTGTGCATTCATGCTTTGTTTAGCCCTTTCCAGTATGAGTAAAATTGCATCAATTGATTTCCCTAATCACAAAATGCAAATCCAACCCTTGTTTCTACATCACATTTTAGCAAAACTCACCAGGGACCCGAGTGCCTATGCTTAGAGAAGGACAGTGCCTGTAACATTTATTCTTGCTAATTAGAAGCAAGGGCAGACAAGTTCAGATGAGATACCTTACCAGCAGGAGGTCTTAATGTGAATGACTCCAAGTCATCAGACAGATTGCAGGGAAGAACAGGTGGCAGGCACAAGGGGAGGTCACAGGGGACTATGCAACTGAGCAGCTGGGCACTTCATCTGCATTATTTAAATTCATTTTGGTTATTTCAAATTCCTCATTCTTTGTTGTGAAGTCCCTCTCCTGTTTTAGCTCTACAACAGAAAACAGCAGCAAAGGTAACATCATTGTTAACCACACTTAAGGTGCAATTCTTAGGGAGAGGCTCCGTGCTTGCCTAAGCTTTGATGTCTCTCCTCCATAATTCTCACTGAATAACAACTCATGCTACTATTTTAAATCTTCAGATCCTCTTCTCAAGAATGAATGCATATTAATAACACTATTTATAGAGAGAAATAATTTTAGGTTAAAGTATTGAGTGAACAAGTCTTTATATGAAAGTAGTGGCATTATCCCATTATCTTAATCGTGTCTGGAATACAGGTTGTTTTATTTATAGTACATCATCACAAAGATTTAGTTCAAATTCTGAAGTATTTTTAGCAGTGTTTTTAGATACTTGGCTGTGCTCTTCCACAGCCATAAAAACAGCAAAACAACCCAAATATATTTTACTGCCACTGACAAGAGCCTTCAGCAATATCTCACAGAAGAGGGTTTAGCTCTCTCTGAATGTACACATGCTTAAGAAGTGCTGATTGATTGCTGAAGAGACCTTGATAAAGAAATGAGCCCTTCCAAATCCCACCTAAATAAGTGGTACAGAAATGGGACAGATGGCTTTACAAACAGCATGAATGCTGCACTTGCCTTTCAGAATAAAAGCAGCCTTCCCTGTAAGTAAAACTGCACACTGAAAGATGTTTACTTCATGTGGGAATGCTGTTTGAGTTTTATGGCATAACAAATTAAATAATATTCTAAAAGTAACCTTACTTATTTTGTTGTGCAGATTCCTGGGCAGCAATTTACGTGTAATACCAGTTCATAATCCTGCTGAAACTGTTAAATTAATGCTAACTATGGCTAAGGTAAGTCCAGTTGCATACGCTTAAAAATATTAGTGTATTACTTGGAAAAGCCAAGAACTATAAAATACTTGGTCTTCCTTAATGGAACTTTTTAGGTTATACTGACCACAATCCATTAATACACTAAGGTAGGACTGGTGCTCTGATGCATTAGCTGAGTCTTTAAACTACTGTTAAAGCTAACTTAATAGCTCTTAATAGAATCTAAGAAAAGAAATTAAACATCTAAGAGCTTGTTTGGCTCCTATTTACCATTGTTAAGTTAGGATGTCTTCACTTACTGTTAACTCCTGTTGAGATACTATCACCTCTGTGTACAGCATTCCTGAACACCTACTTGAGAACACACAATTCAAATTTCATTGTTAAATAATTTTGCATTTCTACTGTTGGAAAAATAAAATGTTGAATATTCTATCACCTAAAAGCCACTGTGTTCTACTCATGTTATTTTTCTTTTCTCTAAGGCAACTTCCAAGCCACAAGCAGATGATACTCGTTGCAAAATAGAAATGACAAAAGCCCAAATAATAGAAAAAAGTCCAGTTTGGAAGATGCTTCAGGAGTACCAATCGCACCATAATTAACTTACTATTTGGTTTTTTATTAATAAATAAAATGGCTACATTTTAAACAAAATATAGAATGTTCTTAAAAATATAGTTATATTTCAAAAGACTACATACAACATATGCATGAAAATTCGTATTAAATAGCTATACAATGAAAAATAGCATACTTGATACCAAATGTGCTTTTGAGGGAGAGAAAAAAAGTGGTTTAGCTGCACAATAGGAAAGTCATCCTTATTTTTAACTTGGTTCTGACCTTAAAGGGTCATCTATTTATTAATAATTCCCAAAAAAATTTACTGTATCTTAAGGAAAGCTGAACAGTTAAAGATAAGGATAATCAAAACAATTCAGAAATAGAGGTATCTCTAAAAGCAGCAGCTGTATGTATGCAACCTTACACTGTTTTTCAAACATAAGTGTTTTCTGCTATGTTACTAAGTTCTAGCATCTTATTTGGCTCAGAGTTGTTTTTCTTTAAACCTGGTTTCCTTTGCCACAGTGTTTTTACTGTCTATAGATAGTGTATTCTATAGTGTTAGCTATCTGTACCTTACAGTCCTGTCTGCAAATAGAGAAGCTTGTTTGTCAACATTAAAATGTGCTAATAAAAATACCTTTTGCTTAAACAGGGCTTTTTAATTAATGGTTCTTCAATCACTTGCTAAAAATCTTTGTAATTCACAATACCAGGCAGCAACTATTATCCAACAAATTCTGAAAATTAAAAAAAAATAAACGCCTAACCACGCCTCCTTGCCACAGAGAAGAACACACCTGTTTTGTTTTTTTTAGTTTCTAAACTTAAGAAAAAGCATCAAATTCTGAAGAGGAATAAACAGACCATATCTGCAAATCACATGCAACAAGAGCAAAAGAAAGTAAAAAAGAACAGCAACAAGACTTATGAAGAGCAGCATTTGCAGTTCTTCTGGAGGCCACTCGAAATTGCTCTTCCTTACAGGGCCATAGCCTCCCTTGCACCTGAAGTTTCATAGTCCAAATGATCTTGTCAGGAGTATGTTGATTCAGACACTTCAGCTGCCTTAACTGTTCTCATCCATTACAGCTTTTGTTTTCACTTCAATGAGTTCTTCTACCCGAGCTAGAACACTTTCTATTAAGTCAAATGTGAAGAGAGCCGAGTGTAAAACCTGAAATGACAAGAAAGATGAGTGTTATTTTTATTCTATTTTTTTTACACATTTTACATTTACTTTTGTCTCTACATTGAAAAAAAAATGCACTCAGTACTTCAGAGTGATTGAAGAGAAGTGCAAACTCACTTGAAGCTGCATTCCAGTAGTCATGGCAGGCATCTTTTCCCCACTAACAGTTACAGAGCAAACTGTGTTAGAACTTTGTGCTTCTGTAGAAGAGAACATGAAGAAACCAACATGACCCTTAGAATTAAAAGAATATTTAAAATATCAGCATTTCATGACAGTAATTGTTAAGAACAGAAATCTAGGGATTGACAAAACACATGACAGACCTGAAGAGGAAGACAACTGGAGTTAGATGATGTCTTTATACTTTGCATAACACAAATGCCTACATTACTGAACAGGCAAGATCTGCAACTGGAACTAATTTGATAGAGCTCACATGCTCTTCACAAGGAAAAATAAATGTTATCTGGCCCAGTTTTAATACATTTTTAGTATTTCCACATCCAGAGAGATAGTAGGAGGTTCTTTAGCTTGACTGAATGAATCCAGACATTAAATACTTATTTTATTAAGAAAAGGCTGCAGGCTTCTCTGTTATAGACAGATTACTTGCAGTAGACTAAACTACAAGGACAGGTCTGAAAAATAAGGGGAAAACCTCTTCCATTCAGACCACGTGTTTGAAATTCAGTGTAATGCTTACAAAGATTAAACAAGGGAAGAAAGCTAAACCATTTACTGTTACAATTTAGATGTCCTCTCCCAGTCTGAAATTTCTTTATACTTTGTCAAAGACTAGAGAATTGTAGAGGGACTTAAGAAAAAGCTTCCTGATTAATTTTGAAGGATTCCCTTTAGAGAGATATCCACAAGTTGTCTTCAGAAAAAAAGTCCTCTTCTTTGCCTCATAAGTACATAGTTTGCAATGGAAGAGGATAAGACTAGGGGCAAAAAGCTGTATTGACATTTTTAGTAGCAGACACAAATTCCTTGGGCTATCTTAATTATACTGGAGACCACAAGGAACAGAGGATCTTGACATACAGAGAGACTGCCTAAAGCAGCTACAGCTCTTGTGCCCCGTGCAATGTGTCTGCTTAACCCAGAGCAGAATCTGATTCTGTGTGTCAGATTAAAAAAAAAAATAATGTATTTTAAAAAAGTGAATGTAATGCTTCAGGCTTTAGAGAGCACTGCAACTTATTTTTTCTCTTGTTAACCCTCCCACACCTGGTATGAAACCTAAGGGTTACGTATTCAGAGAAACTTAAGTTTCTCCTTTGTAACATGAAAATCAAAAGTATAAATGCAGAACAAGTTCTGAAGGTCTTCGTGTGACAGTTCTATCAGGTTTCCATAAGATTTACTAATGGGATGACAGATAAGTTCAGATAAGTTCTGACCAATTATGAAAATTTTTAATGCAGCAACTACTGAATTATTATTTGAAATTTGGAATAGTGGCAACAGTTAAATAAAACTTGATCTATGCAGCACTCACCAGTTCCTCATTTCCAAAGGATTACCAAAGTTTCTAGATATGAACAAAGCTAAGAACAAAAAACAAACAAAAACCAACCTTTTCTGTTTTCTTTCTTGTTTTTAATTTCTGCTTCATAATGTGCTCTTGACATATTGAGTCCTACACGCAGTGGTTTTAAGAAATTCTGCTCTATCTTGCCAAGTGTGGTCCACACACCAGTCTAGGCAAACAGAACAGAGAAGGTTACAAAACAGTTTCAGTGAAGCATTGCAATACTAAGCAACCTGGAGGGCAGGTTCTGGGCCCTTTCTCAGGCTAGAATCTCTACAGCAGGTAAATGGCAGTTGTAGGCTCCTCTCAGATAATTCAGCAGCAGAACAGAACAAATATTTAAATTAACATTCCTGAATTAACACTGTACTGTGATGCCACAGAAAGTTGTGATAAATATCATGCTTCCCAATTGTCTATATTGCATTTTGAAAGCACTGTAGGAATGTTACTGGATATGCTGCCCTCCTATCCTTCAACACAGTAGCCAAAGTGACAACAAAATTCTCCCCAGTCTGACATGGGCAGAAAGAAGGAGTTTACAATAATGGCATTCAGGAAGCAGGAGGTGCAAGGAAAAGATGCTCAGAACCAAGGCTGTTCAGGGTTACAGAGAGGAAAATAAGCTTGGGTTTGCTACAAACTGCTGTAGCAGGACACAAATCCAAAGACACAAAGGCTGCTTTGTATATAGGAGCCATTTATACAACTCCTTTCTTCAGGCAGTATCCTCAAAGGGGAGAATAAGGACAATAAAAAGAAAAATTTTCAATTTTAAATACAGTGAATCCACTAACGACAGTGGAAAATTCACCACATTTTAATACTAAATGACACAGTTAACAGTCCAAATAAGGACAGCAACTACTTCCACCAAAATGTGGCTTAAAAAAGGAACTTTCTAGAAAAATACTTATTTTTAAACTTGATTAATGAAAATGCTTGCTACACAGCAATCAAAATATCTGAACTGACGTGGAAGGAGGCATTTTCTTTCTGCCTCACTTGCACTGTATGAAGAGAGACAGGGAAGAAGTCAAGAAGAACTGACAGAGCCTAAATTTAAGGGAAAATCTTCAGAAGATGTGATGCTATTTTTTCCTCAAGCTGTATGGACATTCTTTTTGCCAGGTACTAGACAGCACTGTTAGAGCAGCTGAGAGCTACTATGTGTAGTTTTTTGTTAATAATAAAAGAGGAATTCTTACTTCTCTTACAAAGCTATGTATTTACATGTGACTGAGGAGACCATTATGAGTACTTAAAATAGTAACCACCCCTTAAATATGACAAACTGATTCAGTCTTACCAATATTAACTAGTTACATAAATGGTAAATTAGAAATGCAGCCACTGAAAGCTAGTTTTGCTTTTCATTTTCATTACAGTTTTAGCAATCAGTACTCGTTATTTCACTGTTATTCTAATTAGATTAGTAACATTATTGGGCACTTACAAAATTTATTCCCAGATCTCAAATTAGTCTAAAAGTAGATCAGATTTTTTTTTTTCTATTTTAGAAACTAGAAAATTATATTATGGTATTATTATTGCTCTAAAGATACCCAGTTGGTGGTTTGAGGGATACCAGCAAATAAATAAGCAAAAATAACAATTTTTTCATATGGGAATATTGGTTGGGTATGTGATTTGGTGGTGACATTCTCTGTTGTTATGGAGATAGATCACAGTTCAACAGGCAGAGTAAAATGATTAGTTTGTTTATAGGAACAGTATATATGCAAACAATTTCATCAAAACAAAGGACCAGATCACGTATTTCCTAATGTCTTAATAAAAGCATAACTTCTGGGGAACCAACCCTTACAAAGAAAAATGCAAAACCCACGTTTTTTGAATCAAGGATAGCAGTGCCCATGTGAATCCACCTCTCAGCTAATCAGTCATTTTGAAATCAAATAGTACCTACTTGATTGTCACTTTCACAATTCTTAATGACCAAGTATCTCAGCAGATTCAGTGATGCCATAATCCTGTGAATTAAAAACATACAGATACCTATTACCAGGATTATAATTTTAATTGTCCATTAGCCAGACATGCTGGTATGGAGTATCCATCTGTACAAAAAGCAACCACCCATCTTTTGAGCAGTACAGCTCCACCTAGAGCACTGTGTGCAGCGATGTCCATACAACAGTTCACACTTTGCAAGTAAAACTGAAGCTGCCATCAGATTGCAGAGGTGATTTAAGGGCAAGAGTCCTCTCAGGAGACAGAACCTTATCACAGAATTTATAATATGTATAATACAGAATGTAGAATATGTATCACTGCTGATCCAAAGTTGATTTGAAACTAGTGTGACAATTTTCTTTACTACTATACTGAATTTTTACTTTAGAGTAAAAATTTAGAGTGTGCTTTTAATTTTTTTTTTTTTTTTTTGCTTTTGTTTTACCATATTTTGAGCAGAGATTATAAGTTGGTTTTTTTCCAGATAACAAATACAGTTAACCATCATACTTCTGGGCTTTTTAAGCAGGTGTGTGTCCATCTGGACATTATCTCCCCACTGATTTACAAGCCTAAGCATCATCATATTACTTATCATATAGGAACACCTACCCTATATACACAAGATTTTTTCAGACACATTTCAGTTATTTTTTATTATTTTTTATGCAATTATTTACTGTTCAGGAGGATCTGTAATCCTACTCATGAGATACTGGATTCCCAGTAGCAATCTCTGAAACTGCCTCAAAGATACCTTGCACCATAGGTTGCATCTAATTATTATTCCCCTGTATCATATTAGACACCACACCACATTGCTTTTATTCCTTCAGCTGCTTCTGCAGAGAGCAGACAAACCATACATTCCTGAGGAAATACTGCTTTACCCATTAGTTAGGTCATTTCACATCCCTGGGGAATGAAGGAGGACATCCTTTTTTATTGTTAAAAATTAATGCAATGGCATTGTGACATTCTCCTATGCAGAGCTGGTTAAAATAAGTGACCATTTCCATTTCTAGTTCCAAAACCTTAAAATACATTGATGTTGTCACCTCATTAATTACATGACAGCATACATCATTGTAGTAAAGTAGTTTAAAGTCTTTTTTAATAATGAAGAAGAAATGCTTTTAACTGTGATTACAACTCACCTGTCTGAGTTTTGCAGAAGATCAGTCTCAGCACCTTCTGGAAGTGAAAGTACTAAATCTAGAAGGGAGATCAGGTGATATCCTGTAAACCAAATGTTGTCATACTCCTTCTGAAAAAAAAATACAAAAACTTCAGCTGAGTGCAAAATTTAGGTCTTAAATACTGTAACAGTAACTTGCATAAAACAGAAAAGTTAAAAATAATCAAACCCTGTAAGAAATGTTTTCTAATATTGACCTGGGAGTGAAGTTCACAAATCAGCCTCTTCACAATTTTAAAATTTTTTGTCTTTTTGACAGCCAGGAAAGAAATGGAAAAAATGTAGCAAGAGAATTCTGAAGCTGCATAGTAAAAAGTTAATCACTTCGTTTTAATTAATTTTCCCAACTTTCTGGTACAATTATTATGAGATTAAAATGGCTTTGATCTAACCCAGCCCTTCCTGATGGATTTATCATGTGCAAAGCACTCATAATAAAATGCTGACTGTCATCATAAAAGCAAGGAAAAAATTAATAATTATATCTGAACATTAATATTTGAATTATATTTTTAAAATAATGAACCGTGGGGATAAAACAATATACTGAGAAGTTCCACTTTAAGAAATAAATGTACTTTCAAGCACAGAAAAGGTAATAACTTCTTAGAAAAATACAATAAGATAATTAAATTAAAAATACAACTGTAAAATTATAACCTAAATAACCATAGACATTAAAAGACAAAATAATGTTTTTAATAAAATTTTCTAATCTTATGTTCTTTTCAAAGTGGATTTTTTTTAATGTACCACTGGAAGTTTAAGTTGTAGACATGTTCTGAATATCATACTGACAGAATTTTGAGAAGGCAGCTTGGGTTTTAGTGGTGTCAACCTCACCGTTAACGCTAAGTGAATCTGATCCTTTATATTTTTAATAATGTATCCTTCCACACCAGCATGGTTGCTTGTCTTCAGTAAACACCTTCAAACAAACAAAACAAAGATATTATCTCTTTAAAGCTGCCCATAGAGTTAGCTCAAAACTTAGATAACATTCACTAAGTGGGAGTTTTACCACAGAAGAACAGTATGACTATGTAACCTTTAAACACTGGCTTACATAAGACAGCTAATTTTATATGAGGCACTTGAAATTCATTATTTATCAAAACATTAACACAGTAAAATTAATGTGGCTTATCAGATGGAAATTCTGTCAGAGATCAATGCATCGATGCAATTAAGCTGCACTAGGGCTGATATTACACAATCTACAGGAACTTGGAGGCTTACCTGAATAATGTGTATTTTCCCTCTATATCAAACTTGTCTATGAACAACTGCAAAATATTTAAACTCTTCTTTCTCTAAAGAAAACACAGATGTTTATCAGATGAATTCTAAAAAAATTAATTCAGCATTCAGAATCCTGAATGCTGAATTCAGAATCAGAATACAGAACCAGAAAACTGATTCTGTAGGCCACTTAACATACCATATGCTCCATGGGACAAAGGGTCATAATTTTCACCAAATCCTGCAGTCAGAGAAAGGAAATACAATTTACAATTACATACAAATTATTACATTACATCACACTGACTAAAATCTACTCAAGACTTTAAAAAAACAAACCAAACAACAAAACCCACAGCACACTTGGGAATGTCCAGGGAATAGAAGATTCTCATCAGAGAAATTAGTGCTTGCTTCAGCAGTCAGAATCCCAGGGCTGATCTGCAAGAACACTATTCTTGTGCTGCTGGTTCCAGGTAGGAATGCAGCCAAGCTGCAGGTTGGCAAGGAGGGGACAAAAATGAGCAAGCACCACCTTTCAACTAAGATCTGTGCCCACCTGCTTCAGTGACCTGCACACACACTGGGTGTATTTTAATTGTCACTGAAGCTTCATGCTGCAGCAGGCAGAAAAGACAATCAGTTCTGTATAGCAAGACACTGAAGGTTTCAATTAAACAGCACAGGTTATAAAGGTCCAGAAAGATCCCTCTTCTCAAACACCTAGAGGACAGCTAAGTATTTTTTCTAATCAAACTTGGAAGACTCCTGTACACTGTTTCTTATTACCTGAGGTACATTAATAAAGTCTCTGAATTCTAAATAGTGATGGAGAAGGCTGTTATCTTCCATTCTCAATAAACAGCTCTCAAACAGATCCTGCAGGCGTGGAAAAGAAAAGGAAGATGTCAACAGTGTGCACATATACAGGAATTAATCTATCAGATTAACATTTCATGGCTACAACAGCCTTCACTCATTAATACTCATTCAGATAGTTCACGTTCCAAGCAGCTGCAATTATAAGCGATAGCTGTAATTTAAACATTTATGCAGGACTGTACAGTTCAATAAATACAGGTATTTGTAAGGCTGAAGAATACCTAATTAAGCCTCAAAATATTTCTGTAACTATTATCTGAACTATCAGTTATACCTCTCTTAGAAGGAGAAACAAAGTTTTACCATTCCTTAAACTGAAAAAATAAAACATTCTACATCAAAAATTCAATTTAAAAAAACAACTTACAAGTCCTTTAGATAATACAGATTCTTCTGTTCTAGAAAAAAAAAATCAGATTTAAGTTGTCAATTAAAAAGACAGTTGATATTTCGAAGAAATAGTAGAACAGAGGTCAACAAGAACGTGTCCCTCAACAATTTTCATTCAATTTTTTAAGTATAGAATCTTTGTTACTCTTCCCAAAGAGTTTATTCTAAAATTTGCTGATGAGAAATTGAACATTAGACTGATCTCTTCACAGTCAAAAATGACTTTTTTTCCCTCAGTATTTATACGTGCTCAAAAGCAGTGTCATTTCTCACAGGTATTGAGATATTGATTACCAAAGAAAATGAAATGATAAGCAGTCAGAATAGGAAACTTGCCTTCCATAGCAGTGCTAGAAGCTATTTGGTAGCACTGCTGCTTATGGAGGGTGAAATAATCACACTATAGAATAAAGTTTGGTTTCCTTTAGAAAGCCTGACCTTTAATCATTTTGCATATCATGTCAGAACACATTCAAATAAATATTTCCACAATAGCTGCCTTTAGTAATAATTGTTATAGAAGGGCAAGAAAGTATACACTCTAATTATTCTGCATGTTTTTAAACTACTAATTTTATATTTTCAGAATAAAGTTTCTAAAAATGTTATCACAATACAAGATGAAAACAATACATAAATGTTTAGACAACTTCTGCTTCTTCATAAGAGAAGCCATCTTATATTGAAACTTGCCATTTTAATACTCAAGTTTATAAGGCTCTTCTGAAATTCTATATGTTTCAAATTTGTTTTTATGAGTTACTGTAAAAGATCACACTCACTATCTAGACCTGCAAATTCCACAAACCCTACCTTTTCAGCAGCACTTCAATATGTGTCATATTGCACAGCAGAAGGTATGAAGGACTAGAAGAGAAGAATCTGGCTACATTAAACTGCATAAGCCATATACTTTTTCACATAATTAATATCTTCTTCAGGGTTAGTATTCTTTCAAAAAAATAAAATCTGTTTCTAAAATTATTGATTTTTAAACAAACAAAAAAATTGTAAGTCAAATCACTGTTAAGAATTCTTATGGGGAAACTGTCTATAGATATGTAAATGAACAATTAATACACATTAATTTTCAGCATGTGACTAATCATAGTAGTTTCTTTTAAAGGACAGCTTATCTAAAATTAAACTACACTAGACTAATCTGTAGGAGTATGTTCTTTATATAACATAAGTTACATAAAATATAAAGGCATAAATGTTGACACAAAATTAATACTACTGAAATACAGTTTTCATTCATAACTATTCACAAAGTTCTCTTCCACTCAGAAAGAATCTTCAAAGTACAGACGTACAATGAGCAAGAAAGAACAGTTCTTACCTAAAAACCATTGGAAAGCATTCAACACCAAAATGCTGAACAAACATCAGGTATGACAGACATGCCAAAGCATCAGCAGAATTCTTTCGCTCTATATCTGCAAACTCCTGATTCTCCCAGTGTGGACTTTTGCCTTTATGATGTACAAACACTAATGGTATCAATTCTCCTGTATTCCACAAAATGTCCTAAAAAATAAAAACAGATTTCCTATAGTTGCCTTTAAAGTAACTGTATGCCAATTAAGTTTTAAAGCTCTAACTGTATGTACATACGTTCTCTTGTACATGCATATAAATTAATAAAAATGTTATGTTTGTAATATATATATGCAGTATTTATGATATAAGCACAAACATTAAAAATCCTGTAGGAGAAATAACTAGTGTTAGAAAAATGTTACTAAGACAGCAAAGTCAAGCACACAAAAGTTAACAAAAGAGAGAATGAAGACCATCTGCAAACTCCTAGTTCAGCTCCCGTATCCCCAATGTTCTGAGTGACAACAGACTCATAAAAACATTACAAAATCTGTGGTTTTCAGATCACAGAATACTCAGTATTTTGGTTTTTTCTCACTAATCAATATGGAACACAATGTTTAGCTGCTAAAGGCAAGCCCTGATTTAAAGTTAGATTTGCTTTGTATGGCCTTTCTTTCCCACGCTGCACAACACAAGGAACCCCTGATATTTGTACATCTGAAATACTACAGGGGTTACCTCCTGACACCCTTCATGTGGCTGAGGACATAGTGTAACTCCTCTTTTACATACTACAGAGAAATGGGGAGACCAAGGTCAGCTCACTATTCTGGAGCTGTCCAAAACCAACATCCAGGATGGCACATTTTGGAAAATTAGAATTATGCAAGATGTCATACAGTCAAAGCACAACTTATTGACCTTAGCTTCAGCTCTCACTACCTAAAGCCATAAACAGAAGTTTCTTGAGAAAGAGAAGAAAAGGTAATTCATAATTAGCATTAAAAACCTGGTTTCAGACTCTGCCCAACTGGAAAGGCAGGATATATCCTACACAGCCCATTAAGTCATCCCCCCAAGCAATACAGAAATCAAAATGAGCAGCAGAACAAATTAGAGCAATTGTGAACGGGACGGCTGGTTCCGCACACGCTGTCATTCATTTCCACTGCACTCACTATAATTTCAGTTGCAAAATGCCGAAAAGGATGTTCTTCAATGCCCTCAAGTTCTTCAAGCTGAGCTGTCAATAATGGGTATTTCAGGGTTTGCATACAGCTAAAAAAGAAAGGGGTGGAATAAATCACCAGTACAGTCAAAAATACAGACTATGATAGTGTCACTGATGATCAAGAATAATGCCTATATTCATATCAGCTGCTGCTATTCAAGGTATTCCAAGGAGAATAAAAAAAACCAAAAAACCAACATCTCCTGAAGAAGCATTACTTAGGCTTCACCTCCAGACTATGCTTATTCTCACTGTTGAAATTTGAGGAACAGAGGAATACCAACTCAGCTTCACAATGCACCAACTAATAGTTCTTTACCATTTCCCTCTACTAAACAGAAAGCATAAATATATAAGATATATTTAGGGGTTCTTTGTCAAAATACCACATTAGTTAGATATATGTTGGCAGCATTATAAAACACTACAAGATAATTTATTTGCTACCTATACAATAAATGCCTACTATGCAATTTGTTAAGTTACAGGAATATATAGCACAGACATAAAATGCTCACAATTTTATTAATTCCTCTTTCAGCTCCGTGTCATTATATTCTGATGACTTTTCCATATTTTTAACAACTTCATTCACAAAAGGTTTAGCAAAGTCCACCACTGCATTACAGCATTGACAGAGACCAAGTTTATCTTCTTGTATTTGTTGTTTTGTATAAGGTACAGGTAAGGGAGTGAGCTGATTCATAATCATGGCCAGTGACAAACCCACTGAGTAGGCCTTCTTGTTCTGAAGTTTCAAAAGCACTAGGGGAAAGAAAATAAGAAAGGGGAAAGAAGAGAGAACATTTTGAGACATTAAATTATTACTTACTTGATAGAGGAAAACACGAATAAAAACAATGTGACTAGGTAAGAAAACATTTTGCTTTCAGGGAAGGAGAGGGACTGAGGTCTGAAATCACATGGGCAAATCCAGCAAGACTAAACATCATCACCTAGTTTAATATACTGTAGTTAACATGGCCATGTATTTGTAAATAACAAATAGTAAATCTATCACACATTTCAATGTTCTTCCTTTCTCCACAGCACCAGGATGAAGACTAAAAAAAATGTTTTCTAGAGCTGGGCTAAGTGAAGTTATACATATTTGACCCAGAAAATGCATTTGTTCCTTGACTCCTTTTGTCCTTGGCAAAACCAGAGACAATAGCCCAGTTTGTCTGCTGAGAACTGACTCTGGTTTTTGCTCTATGGCAAAAATAACAGACACACTCCCAGACTGAGGAAGCAGCACCAGAGGCTCTCCACTTTAACTGGACTCAGTGCAGAATAATTGCAGATTGGCTAATGAAAAAATCACAGATTTCTCTTGTTAAATTCTTACATAATATAATAACATATCCTGGAGATTGCTACAGTCATACTTCAACTTGATACACAACACAATTTCATCTCATAACAAAACAGAAACTACTGCTGGTTACCTACTTAAGAGAGTGGCCAAACCCAACATTTTAAGTATTCATATGTAAGCCAGAATAACACTGCCCCCTCACCAATAAAGTATTTCAACAAGCTTCAATCAAAATTACAGTTTTATACTATTAAAAAAAATAGAATTGCAAGTTTTAGAAGTCAAATAATGAAGAATTTCACAAATCCATGTGATGCCCTATTTCTGCAGCAATATTAGGAGTGCTTTACACCTCTAAATATAACTGTCATAGGACCACATTCTTGTAAATGATGAAAAATAGCTGAATATTGCTTTTTCAACTGATGCTATTTGTTCCATCTAAAATGTTTTTCTAACAGGCCAATATAAGTATGAAATATATGCCTTGTGTTATTTTGCAGAATATAATAGACTGTAAAGCTTGTCAGGACAGATTTATTCTGAAACCATTCCAGCAGAGGCTAAACTAAATTGATAAATAAATGAGAAAATAATTCAACTCAGAAATACGTGATAAACTGAATCCCACCTGTCTGCAAAGGCTGAAGCAATAACATCACAGTTTGACACACTTGCTCTCCAGAGGTCTGCTCAATCTGCTCAAGTAAACCCAAAAAAAGTTCCTTTGGATTGCAGAGCTGCAAGAGAGGAACAATGCATATTTTTAAATAACCATGGTCATAATCAAAAAAATAAATCACATGCAATACAGAAGTTCCTGAATGTCAAGAGAGACAATCTGAACATCCAAGATAAGGTTTAAGAAAACAAATATGAAACAGTAAGTACATGCCTACAATTAACATCTACTGTAGAGCATACATGTGTGTACACTTTCATATGAGCTGAAAACATAGAATAGTAAAAACTGACACTAAACCTGATTTTAACAGGCTGTAAAAACCTCACAGTGCCTTTGCAAAGCGATCCTTAGGGGCAGAGAGAGAAGTAGAATTTGAGTGTGAATTTAACTCAAGCTATAAAGTTTGCAAGTTGTTTTTGGAGTGCATAAATTAAAGAGAATGAGTTTTTACAGGTTAAAACACTTTTCTGCTCCTATTCCATCAGAATCATCAGGTAATGATTCTCACATTGAGGAAGGGTGAATGCTTTAAGGAAAATACCTTTCCAAGTGAATGATAGAAAAGAGAACAATAAATACTATTCAGACAGAGATAAGTGGAAAATGGCAAGGTCTTGCAGAACGATTTTGAAACAACTAAAGAGAGAACATGAACGGAGACCTTGAATTAGATACTGGAAAACACATTTAGCAACAGTAAGTACTGTAAGTTTTACTCCAGCTAGCTAATTCAGGTAAGATTGTGTCCTTTAGATCAACTTAGCTCATTTTCATGTGAAAGGCTCTGATGCTGAGCCTACCACTTCCAAACAAAGAGCCCTACCCACTGAACATACACCATGAATTTAGAATTCTCTGTAACCTTAAACTGAGGCAAGGCAATGTTAAACTCAGAGCAGCTTACTCAAGTAGTGATGTAGACTCATTATGCAAATATTGTCAGAATTAAATTGTACAAACATTTATTTTGTGTAACTGGCCTTTGGTGTACTAGCTTCATGGATTCATGATCTAGCACCCCTTTTTGTGCAGAACTTCCCTAACATTGCTGTATCACAATCATGTATTTCAAAACCATACCTGTGCCAACTGATCTAGTATCCTCAGGCAGTGTTCTCGCTTATCATCTTCTTGTTTATACATAAAAATACATCTAACAAGAGGAGAAATGAGATTCCAACCCATATTCTTGATGATAACCTAAAAACCAGATATTCAGAGAATAAACCAAAACTGGATGTCTTCTAAACCCAGAAAGACTGTATATATAAAGACCAAAAGCAACAACAGATCAATGTCCTGGTTGTAACCATTACTGTCACTGAATATTTAGCAATGGTTACCATAATTTGACACACACTGTATCCTCTCCCCATACCTATACACACAGGTGATCCTATTGTATAGTTTTCTTCTAATTATTGACATGTCAATATATACTTCTAAATGTCCATGACAATACATTTAAAATGGGACTGAGCAGAGGAGTTGTGCTGAAAGAACACTTGGACAAATTATTCATGAGGGGATTAAGACTTTCAGTTGTTACTCCAAACTCACAAAATTCAAAACCAGACTGTGAACCCCACATAACATTGCTAAAATATTCTACCCTTTGCTTTATTTCTGAACTTCCTATTTATCTCTGTTCAATTTGATATATTGTCCCAGCATCCCTAATGCCCACAGACATCAGTACTTCAAATTAGCATCAGCCTAGTTGGCCCCTACAGCTGGCCAATACTATTATATCCATTTGTGGTAGGTTAACCCCCAACAGCAACTAAGCACCCCTCAGCTGCTTGCTTGCTCTTGTCCCTCAGTGGGATAGGGCTGAGAGTCAAAAGAGCAAAACAGAGGAGCCCTGAAGATAAGGCCAATGTAGTAACTGAAAGAGAGAAGACAGCAGAGCATGATGGGGAATGATGCAGATCAACTCCCATGAGGAAACCAATGCCCAGCCAGCCTCCAAACAACAGCTACTTTGGAATGGGTCCCCATCCACATGTCTTTACTGCTGAGCACGATGTTGTGTGGCATGGACTATCTCACTGCTGTGGGTCAGCTGTCCCAGCTGTGCCTCCTCCCAAATTCCCTGCTTACTGGGGGCAGAGTGAGAAACAGAGAAGGCCTTGATGCTGCACAAGCACTGATCAGCAGCAGTTGAAACACTGGTGTATTATCAGCACCTTTTTGGTCACAAATCTAAAACACAGCACTATGCAGGCTGCCATGAAGAAAGCCAACTCCATGCCAGCTGGACGCAGTACACCATCTGAAATCCCTGTCCTGTGGAAGCAGGACACTGTTGCTTTCTCCTCATTATGCTTCTTCTGCTTCCTTTTCTCTTTGCTTCACTCACAGTTATTAATGGTTTTGTTAAGATTACCATGACTTGGGTTTCAGTGAGCTACCTGAATACAGAATAATGTGCACCTAACACAGAGCAGCTTATTAGCTATTCATATGTACAGCCTTGCTCCACAGAGAAAGTAGCTTTCCCCTCTTAATAAGCAGGTTTATATTTAATGATGTTAATAAACACTAATATGTAGTGCAAGCTTAAACTCACCTTGTTTTTCTCATTTTGAATAACTTCTAATAACTGAGCTGCATATCCATCTTCCAAACATTTCTGACCTGCTACCTGAAACAGATTAAAATCTTCTCCTTTGAAATCAGCTTCTTCCAGAATTTGCTAGAAAGAAAATACGATTGTTTAACTCCATACTTATAAAAGTCAATTAAGAAGTAAGAAAATCCATGCTTTCATTTCAAAATTAAATTTAATATCATTGTAACTTTTATACATTTTCCACATATTAAAAAAGCTACCAAGTTACTACAGAAGACAAGGCAGTATTTCAATAGCACTAAGTCTAGACTACAGCATTCTCTTTTGAAGATGTGTTTTCTACAACTACCAGCTTTTGTTCCTAGGTACAAAAACACTTCCTTCTCCAAGAAGCAGAAATAATCAAGCATCTTGGGATAAGCACCACAGAGAAGTCAATGAAATATGGAGGCTGAACTTAGCCACCCCATGAAAAGTTCTACTAACAACTGACTTGTCTTTTGAGGTCATTTTGGCTTTAATTCTAATATATGAAAAGAAACTTACACTACTGACACTTGTTACTTCTAAGGAAAGAAAACTACTTACGCATCTTTGTATTATGGCTTGAAGTTCATCAACTGCCATTATAGTTTGACTGTGTTCTTCTGGCATGAAAATTTATTATAAATTAAAGAGGGCAGTATTATATCACACGAACTTAAAACAGAGGCTGAAAAATAATTACATTATCAAAAAAATGTTAATGGAGGAATAAGAACAACCTAGACAAATATTAAGACAGCATAATTATAAAATAAGAGAAAATTAATTTTTCAAAGTATATGCTATATTATTCTACTCTTCATATATGCAGGAGACAGAATTACAGACAGGAAACAACCTGCATTCTATGTACAGGGAAACAATTTTTCAAGTACTTTCTGGGTCATCTTAAGAAGTGTGAAGGTTTCAGTGACTACTGTAGGCACATACATGGAAAACTGCAGCTAACACAGAGCAAGTCTGGCCTCACTGCACAGCAAGTGTGCACACCCATGACACACAACATTTTCTGTGACTATTCTGACCAGAGGAGCTTCTGCTCAGCCCTGACTGGAACACACTAACCTGATATCTGGGATGTGAAGGCACTGATCCAAACACCATGCCAGTTTATATCAACAGTCCAGTCAAGATTACATATGCAGTTTCATTGAATTTTTTCTAGTGCTAGCTAGGTTGGACTAGTTCAGCAGCCTTTTACCTCTAGGTATTAAAATTTAAAGCTTTCTTGCTAAAAAACAACAAAGTTATACACTTGAGTAATGTCAAGTATGTACCAAGTTTTATGTGGCCAAATACAAATACAGTCAAGCCTGGTTATATATCATAGCAGCAGTCATAATATTTATGATTTAAGTAATGCCATGGGCCTAAATCTGGTTATAGGATCACTATGACTGTCAATTACCTCTACACCTTGTTAATTAGGTAACTATTCATCAAAACACAGGCATCTCTATGCAATGTCCTCAGCCTTTCTGCTTACGTTTGACCGAATGTGGTGGGTTGATGCTGGCCAAACACCAGCGCACCTACATGAGACAACACACAGATAAAGAACCTATCTACGTGCTCACATAAGGGGAAAACTCACAAAAGCTTAAAAGGCATCTTTATGTGACCTTCTTTATTCAAAGAATAAACAATTCACTTTCTATTCTTCACGGCCCATTTTGGCATCTGTATATCACTGAAACCTATCCTTTCTAGCCTGTCATTTTAACCAGATCATTACCACACACTTTCTTACCACACGTTGTACTATTTAAGCTCTTCATTTTACAGAATGTTACTAATCCCACCAAAATAATTTAACATACTTTCGAACGCCAGTACTGTTGCCTTTTCAGCCCTCAGTAACTTCCCAATGTACTCACAGCCTTGAAACGCGCCCCAAGCACCCACCGTGTGGCAGGGATTTACCGGCTGAGCCCGCAGATGGTCTCCGGCCTTAATACTTAATCCGGTTTCCAGCTGAATCTTTTAGAAGGTTTCAGCGGCAAGTGGACAGCATCTGAATCATGTGAAACGTTCTATTAATACCCACCAAATTCCCTCCTAATAAACAGATACCCCGGCCCCTTCTCTGGGCGGTACAACACCCAGGGTGGGACGAAAAGGCTGCCAGCCTCAGCCTGTAACACACGGCTAGAATTAAAAGCCACAAGGGCACCGCACCACCTCACCTCAGCCCCTACCAGAGGAACCCCTCAGCTCCGCGCTGCCGCCTCTCCCGGCCCCGCCCCGGGTGAGAGGTCGGCGGGCGGAGCCGCGGTGATGGCGATGATGGCGGCCGGGACGGGCAAGTCCTGCCGGCGGCGCGCAGGTGGGCGCCGGGATCGCGCGCCAGCCCCGGCTCCCCCGCCTGGCGCTTTGGGCTCTCCCTGCGCCCCCAGACCGGCACAGCGGCGGACTCGCCCAACCCGCCAAGCCGAGGGGAGCGGCGGGCCGGCCGTGATCGGCTCTGTGGGCCTCTGCCGGGCCGGGTGCGGGGCCGTGATGAGGCGGACGAGGCGAGGCCGGGACCCTTGGTCCCCTCGGGCTGTGAGGGGCCGGCCCGCCCCGAGCGGCGGGGACGGGCTGTGACGGCGGTCGTGCAGCTGAGCGGTCAGAGCGCTGAGCCCTGCGTCCTGCCCAGGGTAACAGCCCGGTGTCTCCCCTGCCTGTTGCCCTTGTCGTGGGGGAGCAGCTGCCCGGGACACCCGGCTCGGAAGCTGGGACAGGGCGGCAACAGCGGCTCTGTGTCACGGTGCCCGCGTTGGGCCTGGCCCGGAGCACAGCCCTGCCTGTCGTGGGGCAGCTGTGGGGACGGCAGGGGAGTGCCGGGGAAAAACTGGGCTTTACCAGCTGGGTAAAGAGACACGGGGGGTGCGGCTGGCACAGAATTATTGACAGAATTTTTTCCCTTTTTTGTGTATACAGAACATGGTGAATGAGAGTATGAGATTAGTTGGGGCTGTCTGTTTTCACACTTCAAAAAGTGTATCTAACTGGTTGCTGCATACCAGCTTACTGAAATCACAGCCATCAAAAGCAATGATAATTACTAAAAAATTATCTTGGTTGTGCTTACAGTTTAGAGGTTTTAAATTTTTCAGGTTCCAACATCTTCCACTGTTAGGAAAGTACACTAATTTTTATATTTGTGTATTTATATTTCTATATTTTGTATATTTAATTTCTAGGAAATAAGCATTCAGCTGCTCAGAAAAATGAAGATGCTGCTCAGAGGTATAGTTTCTGAGGAACAGTGTGTGATATTTGTGTTGTTTTGCCTCATGTTGAAATCGCAGTCTGTGCTGCAGAGACTTTGCTTTCTCAGAGTACCACGATTAACTTCAGTAAATCACCAGCATCAACATCACATAGGACATGTTTGGCATGATGCTCTGTAACTTCTAACAGCATGCACATCTGAGCATTGTGTAACATACTGAAAGTTTGTAATCTAACGTCCAAAATTGTATTTCCTTAGTCTGTAGTGCTTGCTTTCTCCTGTCTTAACTTCTTTACATACCTGCCATTTATAATTATTTACACTCAAGAGGAGGCAATCTTTTGTTTTATTCCTACCTTTACTTTGTAACCTCACATTCAGTCATGTCCTAGTTCTTTTTTTCTTCCCATTCTTCATGGGAAGAAAAAAAGAATACACAGTTCCTTTTTTCCTGACAACACTCCATAAATAATTGTCCCAGGTTCTTTGTCCAGCCAGTTCTGGATTTCTCTCTTGCAAGAAAATTTAGGGAGTGTGTTGCAATATAGTAAGAGTCAATACTTTTCTTGACCAGCAAATAAAGCAAACCAGTATGAAATATATAACCCTTTGTAGTTGTAAGAGAATTACTAGTCCAGTTACTTGTTGCTTTGTTTGGCCAACATGGTGTGATACAAAAAAAAATATATATAAGCTGTATTTCAGAAAAAAAAGATAAAAATACAATTGGAAAATTGTTTATGGAAATCATTCAGTGTCTGTTCTGTTACAGGAAAGCAGATCTGGAGGCTGCACTGAGAAACAAGATTGAATGTGAGAAAAAAGCATTGTCTATTGTTGAGCAGCTCCTGGAAGAGGACATTACTGAACAGTTCCTTCTAAATTGTGTAGGTGTTGCAAGTTTTTATACTGTTTTGTATCATAGTGTGGTACTTTTTTTAAAAGTTTTTGGAGCAATTTGCTGCAATTTGAAATAGCTAAACCATTGATTCCCTCTTGTACCAGCTCT
Source organism: Onychostruthus taczanowskii (assembly GCF_017590055.1). NCBI lineage: Eukaryota > Metazoa > Chordata > Aves > Passeriformes > Passeridae > Onychostruthus > Onychostruthus taczanowskii. The sequence goes on from NW_024504786.1 coordinate 15,300,909, forward strand.
GGTAAGTTTCCATGTTTTTAGGGTTCTGTAGTGAAAACATGCCCTAGTTTTGCAGGACGGTGTACATTAATGAATCCTCACTCTTCTGTCACAGCCTTTGTTTATACCTCTGTGGTTCTGGACTGGCAGGTGAACTGAGAAAATTTAGGTTCATGTTATACTGTCTGTAAATTTGCACGAAGTCTCTATAAGGCACCACAGTTATCTGGCAGCAGAGTTTTGCTGGAATAGGATGATTATTCTTAAGAATAAGGTTGTAAAGGTTGTAAGTAGGCTGATTAATAGGCGTACAAAACACATACATAGAGGAAAATTACAAATATAGGTGCCACACTAGAGGCAGAACTGTGAAGGTTTTGTATATGTAAAAAAGAAATGCTGAGGTCTGTTTTCCTTCTCTCTTTACCCCTTTACCTTTTCTACTGTATATGTTCTCAGTGTTGTTTATTAAACTTAATGAATAACTGCTAGAAAATTTAAGATGTTTATATGCTTAAGAGATGTTTTGAGTACAAAAGCTGGCAAGTTTTCCAGTATTTGTTGTTGAACTATTTTCTTGTCATTTTAGGGAAAATGTATTACTCCATCTCACTATAAGGACGTTGTTGATGAACGGTCTATCATCAAACTGTGTGGTTATCCTCTATGTCAGAATAAGCTGGAAAATGTAAGTTGCTTCTCCTTAATGCTGTTATCAAAGGAATCTTTTCACAATTTTTATTCTCTTGCATTTTCCTTTTAATTTTAAACTTAGAATATTAAGCACAAATTACTGTCAAGTAAGGAGCTGGACATTATATAATTCCAGTATAATTTCAGTATAATCTTTCTAAAGTGAAAGGTGAAATTTGATCAGCAGACAGCAGTTATTATATGACAGAATCAGTTACTGTATGATCAGAATCTGTGTATCTCTTCTGACAGGGATAAAGATGTACAAGTTGTGGCTTCATGGCCTTCCTTTGTGAATGGGAAAACTTTGAAATCTTGTTCTTCTGTCAGTGTAGCAACAGATGTCTGTGAGAAAGATTGAAGTGAAAAACAATACAGTGCAGGGGTATTGTTATGTAAATGCATATATATATCTGCTATGAAAATGTATGACAACTGTGTCAGTATGAAAGTCCCCCCTCTCAGTTATGATGTGTGAGAGCTTAAGCAGAACTCAGAGGTCAGTTAGATAACCTGTGATGTAATACCAGTGCTACATGTGCTTACCTGGAAACAATCTAGTGATGTACAAAACAATTCACTGGTTTGGACTTCATTTATTTGCTTAGATGTTAATTTCAAAACTGTTACAGTTTGCATAAGTTCCTCTGGGTTTGTCTGGGTGGTGGTGGGGGTCTGACAGTTCAGTCTCACATGCATATAAATAGATCTGGATTAAGGAAGGACCTGTCTGTAATTGCTCTGCACTTACACACAAGGAAAGCTTCTGCCATGGCAGCTCCATTGTTTTATGTTCAGCACTGATTTTCTTATAGCTGTGGAGCTGCCTTTTACTGATTAATGAGATGTATATGATTAAACTGCCATTCTTACATCTGAGAAGGTGCAACATCACAAGAACTGAGAGAAAAGGTGGTTGTAGTATGCAGTTCAGTTAATTAGAATATATTGCACATACCCAAATATGTGAATTAAGAATGAAGTTTTCTCTGTAGTCATGATGGAACTGACAGTCTTGCTGATGAAACTATGTTATTTTAGGTGCCGAAGCAGAAGTATAGAATTTCAACAAAAACAAACAGAGTTTATGATATCACTGAAAGAAAGGTATGGTAACAAGGGTATTTCTAGAATGTGTTTAATGGTGACAACATCAGAAATGCATTTTGTAACAGCATTCATACAGTGACTTGATTCAGAGGCAAATATGTTTGGTTCTTATGAAAATAATTTTCTCAAACTGTTGAAATTTTGCGTGCATTTCACTTCTTAGATGATATCTTTGGTGAGACAAAATCCATGTGTTTTCCAAGTTTAAACATAAGATGGCAAGTTTAACTTGGGTAGGTGTTTGAATGTGGCACAGCTGATCTGTTAAAGGCATTTGTGAAGAAGTGTTCTTTATTTTGCTCCAGCATAGTCAGTGAGCTTTAGTAAGGTCAGAGTGAACATTCTTTTCAATCACTGAAGTTTGCAGTAATTCAGTACAAGTTGCATCTTACATATCCCTTAGTGTTATTTTTGGGGAACATTTTGCTTTCTTTTTTGAGGACTTTTCAACATAAAACCTAACTCTTCATATTCACATGTGGTTGCATGTCATCTTTGCCATTTCACAGGATACACAATCACCTACAGGCAGGTAGACACTAAATTGTAACATAAATGTTTCCAGTTACAGAACAAATTTCTTCAGTGTCACTGGAATGCCTTCCTTTCCTCTAATTAAAACTCTGGGATACACAGAATTTTAGGAATTGCTTTCATGAGCAATCAGGCAAGACTCCAACAAGAAGTCGGATGCTTTGTTTTCTCCCCTCATGATGCAAGTTTGCATCTTTTTTTCAAAGATGCTGCAGATTTTTAGGTGTTGTTCTAAGTATTACAAAATACCAGGCTCTGTTGCTAACCAAAATTTTCATTATTAGATGTTTGAATTTTATTGTATGTCTTTCAAACTGTGTGAACAGCATATTGGGTTATGGGTTCCTCTTTGAACGGTTTGGTTGGTTTGTTGGGGTTTTTTTAAATTACTGTTACATAGAATCCAATACTGGTTTGCTCCTCAGTGTGTAATAAAAGTGCAGAAAGCAGAAAAATGGGGAGGAAAGAAGCAGCTAAATGTGGCTTGTGCAGAATGGGATAGACCATAGGTTGGGTTTCTCAGGTGGATTAAAACTCTGGCCATAGGCTTGAAAAGAAACATGTATTGGTAGTTCATTTTACAGGCATTAAAAGAAATTACCTTTGTACCTTTCTTTGTATTAAAGTTGACCTTAGTCGTGTTTCCTTGCTTTCTCTCATTGCCAGTGCTTTTGCAGCAACTTTTGCTATAGAGCATCTAAATATTTTGAAGCTCAAATTTCCAAAAGTCCAGTGTGGATGAGAGAAGAAGAAAAGTAAGTATAATCTTATGCATTCATTGCACCTTTTGAGAATATTATTTCTCTATGCATCTGCAGTGGTAATTAAGAGTTGCAGCTCATCAAAATTATTTGGCTGAAGCAGAGGTAGCTGATGTTAACATGTTAGCTTAGCATGGTGTTTGTTTTAAAAGTGTTGTAGCTGTATGGGTTACAGTAATTGGCATGGTTCAGTACTACTCTCATCTGCTTAGCAGATGTGACCATGTTAGTTTAGAGGGCAGACTAGTCAGAAAAAAACAGTCAACTCCTATTAACTTTAAAATGGACTGACTGGGATTGAATTTTTACAAACAGGTTGGAATAATCTTACTCTGTTACAAGAGATCTTCTAATTTTAGCACAGCACTTGGCATTGATCTTAAGCTTAGACAATGAATGCTTGCATCTGAAAGCAGTCTATGACACGAAGAAGTTTTTTATCCAGTCTAAATCTCTGATTGCCTATTTCTTGTTCTTCCTGCAATACACATTTTGGAACAGTGTATGCAGTTCATGTTCCCATCTTAGAACACGGGCTTGCAAATAATCAGTGGAGCCAATGGGTGTCACTGTTGAACAACAAAGACTGGCATAGAGAATGTGCAGCAAATTTACTTAGTTTTCATTCTCCAAGGTGCTACTTCTCATAGTCCCTGGCTTTCAACAAAAGAAACTAGTTGGAGTTACATGTGTCATAACAAATACATGATCAATGAGAGAAGAGCTTTACAGCAGCCTCATCAGATCTGAGGTATTCTAGTAGGTAAAACTAGACTCTTCATTAAAAGTTTAAGTTTACCAGTGTTTTTGAGGTAATGTTTTGCTGTCTTCAAGAAAGTGTTTCTAAAATCTCCCTTTATTCTTCACATCAAAAGTTCTTCTATGCCTGACATAGTTAATTATTTATTCTGGGTGGTGGTGGGGAGGCATTATTTTCTAAAAACAAACTAACAAACTCCCAGATAGTTCTTGGCTAGCTACACTTCTTTGCACAACCACATACATGTGCACACACCGATACACACTGACACAGTAGAGTATTTGAAATGCCTTTGACAGAAGAGACTACGACCTCCACTTAAAACTCCAAAGAAGAATTATATGAAGCTAATAATCTAAATCACACTGCGTTATCACCGTTAGTTTCCAAATTCAGTTTATTGATATGAGTGGTGCAACTTCCTGCAGGGTCTTTTACATTCTGAAAGGTGTTAGTACACTGACTTGCATTTAGTGCCTTTTCTTTCAATCATAGGATACATTAGATTTTTATCTTTTGGTATTGGATAAGAGGAATAGGAGTGTCATGCTGCCTCATAACTGAAGTAGATTAATTGCAAGTACGGGTTTGGAAGAAACTCGTCAGAATTTGTTTAGTAATATTTTAAGTTTCTGGAAACCTTTGAAAACCATTTTCTTTAAAAAATTATATAACTTGGCAGCCTAGTTTTTAACAAAGTAAAATTGAAAAATAGCATGAATATTCATATTTTTACATTAATTGAAACATTTTCCCATCAATAGCCCAGAATTGTCTTTACTATAGGAACCTTATGATCTCTGAGGATCTTGGCATGTTCACTTGTTTGAAGAAGAGACCAAAGGGTGATCTGAAAGCAGTGTACAACTAGTTGAAAAAAGTTAGAAAGATTACAAAGCCAAACTATTCTTGGTTGATGGCCACAGATAATCACATGGTTCAGGATGGACATTTGGAAAAATACTGTATTAAGGTTATGATGGAATGAAACAGGATACTCAGGAATGTTTTGAAATCTCTGTCTTGGGAGGTTTTCAAGATTTAAACTTCATGAATTTGTGGCTGACCTAACCTAGTGCTGGTGACAATTGCATTTCAAGCAGAAGATCAGAGTAGAGCCTTCCAGGGGTCCTTTCTGACAAACCTTTGTGTGACTTGGTGACTGCATTAAATTGTGTTCACTGTAGCAGCTTTGTGCTGCAGGCACAAGAGTCACGCTCCCTGAACACGTGCACAAACCTCCTCTTGCCAGCTTTGCTTTGAACACAGGGTGTTGGACTAGAAGATCCTCAGATGTCCCTTCCAAACTCAACTGGTTTTGTATACATGTGTATTTCAAGACAATAGATTTAGCAGGAAAATGTTCATTCTCTTTTCTTTTTCCAGACCTCCAGACATAGAGCTGCTGAAGGAGGGACGGAGGTACACTGAACAATTTATTTTTGTTGTTATATGCACTTATAGCTGAAATTTTTTGCATCATAGCAGATGCAAAGGGAATCTTTGATTTGTTGTGTTATAAAAAAGACCTTACTAGAGCCTATGCAAAGGTTTTTTTTCATTTTGTGATTCTAACCCAGCATATTTGATCTGTATGATTTAGTGTACAGCTGCTCTTGGATTGTGTGTCTTAATAGAGCCTGTTGAAATCTGAAACAAATACACTGTTTGTACTTCGAATATTTTATGCCATCTATTCTTTATAAAGAAAATTGTGCCAATTATATGTGATGAAAGCTTCTGTACTTCTTAATCTAAAAGGTCTCTATGAGCCAAAATGAAATCATGCTACTCTGTCATCTCTCTGTACCTCGCTGTGCATTGTGCAACTTTCTGTTTGTTTTCTTTAGCAACATGTTGCCATTAGGTGGCAAACTTATATATGCTGAAACAGCTCAGCTGTCCCCCTGATTTAAGGGTACTATATTCCTATATATGTTAGCATGCCTGTAATCATTTTAAAGTTGCACTATTCATGAAGCTAAGTCTGACATTGTTCTGCTGTGTTTGATAATATCTTGTTTGTACTGTTCTTTTTTAACTACCAATAATCAGCTGAGAACTCACTTCTCTAAATAGTCTCTGTACTTGTCATTTTGATTGCAGAATAGTACAACTCTTAAGAGTTCAAGAAGGCTTTTAGAAGAACACTTGTGATTCTTAAAGCAAAAAATTACACTTCTGCTGTAAGGGGGAAAATGCTTTGTTTATCATTCTTACATGAGAATGAGAAACTATTGCAGATAAAAGCCATTTCTAATTTCACTGATGGCTTGTGTTTTCTATTGTAGTGGACGGTCTGGAGAAGAGGTGAAACTACGTGATGAAGTAATTACAGCATCTGACATTGAAAACCCTAGGATGTCTTCAGATCCATGTGAATCTGGTTCTCACGACACAGCCAGTGACAGCAGTACTGACACTGAACAAGAATTTATTTCTTCTGTCCTACCAGGAAGTCAGTCGAGTTCAGCCAATTTTGCACAGCAACTGCACAGAAAAAGCATCCTCAAAAAGAAGCATGCTCAGAAAGTCCAGGCCAGCCCTAAAACTGAAGATGCAGATGTGGTAGAAGCCACTGAACAACTCTCTCGTTGTAAATTAGACACTCAGGAAGAAAGACACACTTGCTCTGTTCATAATGAAGTAACTGCACCACCTTCAGACAATACTGCTCCTGGGAAATCAAGTGCTTCAGAAATCTTTGAAAATACATGTGGATCACAGATAGTTTTTCTAGGTGTGAGCAAAAGAGGAGCAGAACATCTTAAAAGAATAATAACTTAAGCCCATTATTGCCCTAAGGGACTTACTTATTTCTGCAACAGTCAGCTGTAGTACAGTTGCAAGTGCCAGTTTGCACAGTCTGTAGGTACCAACTGCTTAAGTTTAGACTGAAAAACTTGAAAATGATTGAGAGGAGTTCAAATATTTGTCTTGTACATTAAGCATACTGTTACTTGTAAACAAATGCTGGTAATTGTTTAAGCATAGGTCTTACAAAGAGAGTTTCTAATGCATGTTTGGATGGCTGGTATCAGTATGCCCCTAGCTACAATCACTAAAGGCCCTCAGAATTGGATCTTAAAACTTTGCCAACACCAGACCTTCTTCACATACATAAAAGGGCTTTGGAGTCACACAGAAGAGATTAAGGAAATTTCTGATGTAGCTGTTAGAAAAATTGTCAAAGTTGGGAGGACCTTGAAAATATTGTCATTGTCAAGGCAGTGCAGATAAGTGACTGAAGGTCATGATTCTGTTGTTTTTGGTAGGGGTATTACTTTTCTGTCATTGTGTTACCTAGCCAAACTAGGTTTTGCAGAAGCCTTTTTTTTTTTAACGTAAAACCTCACAACCAACCTCCCCATCCCCGCCAAAATAAAAAGAAAATCTTTTCTGTTTTTCTCTACCTGCACCATGTATGGATAGGCCAAAACATGGAATCAAACCATCCCCCAAGTGTCTTATCAGTAAATGTTGATTGTTTTAAATTTCCTGAGCTAATGCAGTTGTTCTGTCACAATCAAGAGATAATTTTCATTGTGATAAAGCAATGAATATGCCCAGCATCATAAGAATCCTGTGTTCAGTTTTTGTAAAACACGCAGTCTTCCAGAATACTGATGCAGTAAGTGTTATGTGCATATAAATGCAAATCACTGGATATTCAAATACAAGAGAATTTTAACTATTTAACAAGTAAATAGAGGTAAAAGTTTAATCCTAAATGTGAAAAACAAATAATGTTATTTCCATCATTTGGGAATGCTGACAACTAGTTAGAGTATGTGCAGTTTGTGTGGTCTGTCCTTTTTATGCACAGATAAGTAAAGAGAAAACCTGTCCTTTTCTTTCTTTTGAAATTTTCTGGTAACTATCATCTAGATTCATCTACCAAGCTCACAGTGGACTGATATTTCTGTTGCATCTGTGTGAGTCTGAGGTTAGCAGGTGTATTATGTGTGAATACCCCATTCAGACAAGAAGTTTCCTTTTGTATTGTTATTTTTGAGCCAAGTAAATATAAACCTTCAAAAAATTTATATGGCCTGTAGTTCTGATCCTCATAATTGTAAAAATACTTTTTCAGAACTGAAGGGTGAAACTAGTAAGTATATGTCTGTAGAATTATATTTAAATCTTCACATTCACACAGAACTAGAGCTTCTTATTTTTAAAAACAAGTGGTTGTGAAGTGAAGATGTTGGCTCAAACAGCACACAGAGAGATCTGAAATGAAAACTATAGGCCTGATCTGCTGCACAGAAGTCAATCTCTTTTCCTTTTTACTAACCTTGATAAGCTTTGGTAGAAGTTAACTTCAGAAGAAATGAGAAAGAGAGGAAAATGTATATTGACTGGTGTCTTTTGCCTTCTAGATTATCTGCAGTTTTGGGCCCTCTTCACATTGCTTCAGGTGATGTCTACACAGAGCTAAAAAATCTTGTCAAAACTTTCCGGTGAGTATTGGTCTGTACTTAGAGATTTTTATAAACTGATGAGCTAAACGTGCTGTGGGATGATGTGTGATTTGGGCACAGAGAGGAGGGCCCTATTGCAGATTTGCCCTTCTCTTGCTCTGTGTTCATGTAGGTAATGTCCCGTTCCCTGTGGACTGACAAGTCAGCCCTTTCCCTGCTCCTGACAGTGGCTAGGTCACCAGGAGTATTTGTAGATTTTTAAAAACTAGGCCAGTGCTCTCTGGAGGATGCTGATGAGTCTTTTAAAGGTTCTGCTACCTCGTCACCTCCTATTAAGCGTGAGTTTCTGAGATCTGTCCCTTTCTTTTGCTCTAGCTCCCTGCAGCTGGGCTAAATGGTTTTAAACTGATTAATATTTTTTACCACTAACTTCTAGAGTCAGTCAGTTGGATCTGTCTTGTTCCTGATTTCAAAGGGAAGTAGATCTAGTGGGCACTTTCATCACAACAGCTGAAGCTACTGCTTCAGTCAGTAGAACTAAAGACAGTATTTGGAAACAATGAGATAAAGAAGGAGGGAAAACAGAATGGTAACTTCTCTGGACTTTTTTAGGTTTTCTTTGGGAGACAACTCTCATAACCTGGACCTAGATTGTGTCCTTCATCCTCAAGTATTGTCAGAAAAAGAGCAGTAGCAATTGCCAACTGTGTGTACGTTGTCAGTCTTGAAACATCCTTTGTACATCCTCAGCCTGCATGAGGTTTACATGAGTTTTCCAAAACTCATTCATGTAGCATTTGCCACAAGGAGTCTGGGCTTTGGTGAATAGAAACCCAGCTGTACCCAATTTCTTATGATTTATGCCGTGTCTGGAGGGACGCCACTAAAACACAGATGTCTCTCTGCAAGATTTCTTACTGTGGAAGATTCTCTCTTTCTTTCTGGTAACTCTGTGCATGATTTCTTTTAAATAAAAACATTGATACTATGTGAATTTGTTTCTGTGATTGCAGTCTTTTAAGTTCTGACTTGCCTTTTATTTTAACAACACCACTGAAACCAATAAAAATGTTTTTGCATATCGTGTATAGATACCTATTGTTTGAGTAAGATGTTAGTGTCTTAAAACAGTTTATTTGCTCTGCAGTTTAAATACTTAGTACTCACTTCAGTTTACAGATTGATAAAAGTGGAGAAACTATATTTGGTGTGTTTCAAACTACTTTTTAATGATTGATTATCTAAGAAGGCCCAGAGATTCTCAAAAACTGAGCCTCTATTTTAAATTACTTTTGCTATTCAGAGACAATGGGGCATGAATATAAAGTTGTCAGTGGTTTATAGCAAATGAGACTTGAAACCAAAAGAGACTTCTAAAACACATACATGTAGATGTATATGTATGTATATACATACACACTTGTGGGTTTGCAGAATAGAACCAAATCAAATTTATTTGGACTTTAACCCAATACCTGGTTCATGCAGCAGTAGTTCATCATAATTTAAAGGTCTCCCCTAATCTGTTTTGATCTCTTAGATAACACTTTGTGAGTTTATTTTTTGTGTCATTTTTATTAGGAAGTAAGTTGAAGATAATGGTAGCAACTTCTTGGGTTCTCTTACTGTGAAGATTCCAGATCAAGCTGCTTAGAAATTCAGGATTCTGGGTGGGGAATGGTTAAAGACAAGTTTGGGCACTATACAAGGATTTTAAAAGCCTTAATATAATATAATATATATCTCAAAATAAAGGGAGTTTTGTTGTCACTGATAGCAAAATAATTTGGACCTTTGGGCCCTTTTTCTGTCTCGCATTACTGATGTGGAAGGGTCTGTTGGTGCACAGGAGCTAGCTCATGGATATTAAGGTGAAGGCATAGACTTGAATCTCCAGTTTGGTATATAGGTTTAACTATTTAATATTAGTAGTCTCTTAGGTTTTGGATTGAATGCTTTGGCAGGGAAATTTGGCATAAATTTTAAATGGTATTTGTATTTATAGGGTATAGAAATTCAAATATTACTTTCTTTCTTAATGTTGTTCTAATGCTTAACGACAGTGGAGAAGCACTGATAAATGCTCGTGCTCTTTCCTGCTTTTTGTACTGTAGATATTTGAGGCTGAAGAGCTTGCCCAAAAGGGTAGTAGATAAAACACATGGCTGTAGTAGGGCTTAGCTGAAGAAGGGTAAAAGAGCATGTGGTGAACTCAGCAACAACGATTTTCAGCTCCATTGGTTTTTAAAGGAACACTTGCAGTTCAGCCTCCTTTGGGCAGCATTTATTCAATCACCACTGCTAAGAAACACACTAGAGAGATCTCAAGAGACATTTTAGAATGGTTAGAGCTCTTCCCAAACAAAGTCCCTCAGTGCCTGTAAGCTTTTGTTACGAAAGCTGAGATGTCAAATAATTCTCCAGAGTGTGTTAGGGTATTTTGTTAAAAGATCAAGAGAAAATTAGCTTCTTATATATAAATTGAGGATAAATGATTTTGAATGTGTGGTTGGGTTCTTTTAAGGCATAATACTTCATTTTGAAAATAGGATTCATCTGTATTGTTGTGAGTATTTTAATTCCCATTATGGGGCTTATCATTGACATTGAACTCTACCAATGAATCAGATGTGAGATGTGTTCAAGACTTCTTGTTACAACTTGGTTTTATCATATGTCCAAGACAGTCTTTTAGCTTTTAAGTATGTATCCTGAATATATGTTATCTGGTATATACACTTATTTGTACCTATTTTACCTATTGCCCTTATTAAGTGGAATTTTAAGTTCTGGGTTTAAAGTCAATCAGTAATACTTGGTCATAGATGAAGTTCTGTGTGGAAATAGAGTATCAGGTTGTTAATGATGTTTTCTTAAGTAATTAGGCTTCTCTCAAAAGAAGCCTAAAGTTAAAGAGTAACTTATTTTTGCTGGCTGTCATAAAACTAAATGGTATTACAGCATGTAAATATGTTGCTGTTTTCCAGGAGGTAGAAAACTGTCTTTTATGGTTGAATTGGTTGAGTTGAAACCTGAAGAAAAACAATATATGCTTCAGTATTTGCCTGTGCTGCCCTGGGTTAGTTAAACTTCACTCATCTTACTGCAAGTTTTGAGAAAATACAGCTAGCTGAGATCCCCTGAAATCACAACTTTGCATCCTAATGACATTAAATCAGTTTACAGATTTACAGAATGGACAGATACTTGAACTGCAGCTGTATATGCCCATACCTGGGAAAGTGGATGTAGGAAGCAGAGGCTGCTGCATTTGCAAAGATGCTGGGTTTGCTGTTGTTATTTACTCTGGATTCCTACAATTTCCCTATTGGAGTTCCCTTGCTTTGCAGGCTGGGCACTAGTCAGTTATGAGGAGGTCATTTGAGATGGGATTTTTATGCATCTTACTCTTCAGGCCTTTATCCTGGAAGCTTCTGCCACCTGGATCCACGTGCTCAGTCAGGCTCGCTCACAGTGAAACCGCCTGGGTCCTGCTGGGTGGCTGCCGCGTGTCTTGCAGGAGGGAACCACAAGACCCACAAACCAGCAACTAAGCAACCCACACAGCTATTTGGGATCATCCAACTTTCCTAGCTTGTGTATCCTGCCCTACACGGGCTAAGAAAGTGGGCACATTCCATTTTGGGAAGTTGCATATTGTTTTCTTTCTCTAGGTGGGTGAGGGAAAATTTGGCCAAACTCTTTAGCAGAAAAGATTTCACTGCAAAACTGAAATCAGACACACAAAGTTTTGTACAGTTTTAACATTTCCACATTATATTTTTAGGACAGAAATCTAGTGACCTCTTTCATGGATTGTTCTGAAGTAACAGTTTTGGCTAGAGGCAAGACAAAGAACTAATGAACCATTTCTACAGAGGCCCTTCAGTTCCCTGTTTTGAGAAAGCTTTGCTCTTCAGAGGCCTTGGTGTTGACACAGAGCTTGTTTGAAAGTGACTGCCCTTCCACTGCTCCTTATTATTTAAGGCTTCACACCTGTAGGTTGCTTGCTTTACTCTGATCTCTCTGAATTTTATGTTTTTTTCCCGCTGCAGAAGTGTTTTAGGACAGGTGTTGTACTGAGAGGTTACTCAGTTGCAGAAGCCTGACTGTTCATCCAGTGCAGTGGCTGTAGTACATCAGCAGATCCATACTGCTGTGTCCTGCTGGTTATCTGTGTCTTTTGACTGCCTCCTTCAGAAATAGCATATTGATGGCAATGACTAGTGTTCAGACCTTGCCAATCAATACTAACATTGAATAAGAGTTAATTGACACAAATAACTGCATCTCTCAGTTTGTGTACAAGAATGACACCTTCCTGTGCTCTAATCAATAATAACTCCTTGTAAAGCATTGAAATAAAGCTGCTTTCTCTATTTGACAGAGTTTCCCCAGGTGGCTTGGAGCTGTCTCTTTCATTATGTCTCATCATAACAGATTAACTGGAATGTTACATATGAATTGCCTGTCAAGATGATTCCATCAGGCATTTCTTGGTAGTGTTTATCACTGTCATCAGTGTTGAGTCAAGATGTTCAGCCTTTGTTTAGTCTCTTATTCAGTTTAACAGGTACCAGCTTTGTTGGCAGCTAAATCCATTAGCTATTTCAAATAATAATTGCTAAAATGAACCTTTTAATAACAAACATAATCAGTGTTTGCCACAACTCTGGTTCTGGTTTGATGTGCCAATTCCTTTTTATGTAGTGCAAAACACTGTTTTTCCATTCGTAATTGAACAAAACTCAGATTGTTGAGACACAGACTCATCAGAGAATTGTCACTGCCACCTTATAAAATTCAGTCTGTGTCCACATCAGCTTTTACAGCAAATCTGGATCTGAAGCCAGCAGGAGGGAAACTAAGTGTAAGAAGGTCCGTCTTTTCAGAAACTCATGTCAGTTCTGGAGAATTTCCCAGGGGTTTGAGTGAGAGCTGGGCCCTCACAGCAGCCAGGACTATTTGTGAGCAATTTAAAAGAAATAGCTTCTGTTCAGTCTTCCCCATCCCACTTTCAGTGGGATGAAGTGGGAAGTTTTCCCACTTCAAAAAAAGGGACATTGAAAATTCTGCAGTTCCTCCATTAGAGGATGACAGAAGCTTAAGAGCTGGTGAATTGCTCAGATACAGCTGTAATTGCTTCTTTTTACTTTGGTGTATTAGTGGTAGACTTAAAATTCAGCTGTTAAAATCTGCTTACTTTTACTTTTAAATGTACTGACTTTTTAAAAATTATTTTTCAGGTTAACAAACAGAAATATTATACACAGAATGCCTGAATGGACTCTCATTGCTATTGTTTTGTTATCTGTGTAAGTACCCTTAAATGTCAAATATTCTTATGTGCAACTGTCTTATTAGCCTCTTGGAACAAGATGTAATTTTCAGGTAAAAGAAAGATTTCATGGAACTAACTGTGGAATCAACGAAAATATTTCTTTCATGCAAATGAACAAAATCTTCTTGACATAACAGAATTGTCCCCCTTGCATCAAAAGTTATCAATGTTTAAAAAAACCCATTTTTTAACATACTCATGTTAAAAAAAAACAAGAAAAACTAAGCTTTAGGGGTTTTTTTTTAACAGGCCTTGCAGGATGAAGTAGGAGTATAATTCACCCTCTCCCATTTGCTGCTGACATGCATTTTCCCCCTCTCTGACATTAGGATAAAATGACATGTATATTGTATTATTTGGATTTGATATAACTGTTAGGCTTTTCATTTCTCATTTTGCTTCTAATTTCTTAAAAGGTTTTACTTTTATGATTAAACTCAAATTATTTCTATAAAGATATGTGTGCTTCTAAATATGTATAAGTATTCTAGCAAGCTTCTTTTAGAGGGCAAGTCTCTTAGCAGGAGAATTCCTCCCAAGGAACACTGGGACCCAGTATTTTATTTTTATGAGGATTAGCTTTGTTGGTTAAGCACCACAGTGCCTACAGTCCTCCTTAGCTTTGTTTTACTTACTGTACAATTAAATTCTGTACAATGATTTCCCTAATGGGAAGCCTGATTGTATTACAGTGTCTTTCAGTAAACTTCTATGCAGAAGCATGATCTATAAAAGCTGTACTCATATGCATCAAGTGAAGTGAGTTCCTTAATTAGTATTTTGCAAATTCATGTACTTTTCTGAAGTTAAAGACACGAACTTTGCAGTGTGTTAAACAGAGATAATTTGTATTAAAAGGTGAACTAATGTTAAATGTTTAAGAAATCACTGGTGGTTTCACAGAGTGAGGCTCTGCCTTCCATTAGGGTTAAACCATCAACCAATCTTTGTATGTCTTGAGCTTGAATTACGAGATTGCAAAAATCTTTATTTCCGAGTCTGTTCACGACTGCGCTGCTGCTGCTTCTTTTGGGCTTCCTGGGTCACTGGAGCCTGTAGGACAGAGAGGTACTTAGAGACATTCACAGGTCAGGAAGTATTGTGGGCCAGCCTCGTGGCATGCCCAGCACTGCACTTACTTTCCTTGATATTACTTCAGTCTGACACATTGTTCTGGCTCTGCTGTCCCAAGGAAGATGGTACCAGCAGGCATTAGAGCAGGCTTCAGCGAGCCTTACATCTGTGTCACCCAGCCAGATACCGCTCAAATGATTCATTAAATCAGAACACAGAAAGTAACTTTACTTGAATGCCTTGGCATAAATTTTTTATCAACTATAAGAACAAATCTTTTGTCATTTTTACTATATATTCTTATGGTTGAATTGGTAATTTGTGAAACAGATCTTATGAATTTTTCAAGTAGTTTCTGTACAGCTAAGGAAATGGTGTCTCGTTTTGATCAGAAGTTAAAATATGTAGCTGGGCTCTGCATATGATGAGCTGTAAATGTTTACATAAGTAATGATTGTTTTACAGCTGCTTTAAAATGTTATACAAGCAGTAGGCAGTCCTGGTAGCAGTCTGTATAAGCAGACAACCAAGTCTCTTTTTACCTTTGCTTACTAAAGCTACATCCCTGAAGAAATTAATTACATTTGATCATTAAAAGAGTAGATTGTATTTATAATATTAGTGAAATCATAAATAAAACCGCTGCTGATTTCTGCTTATTGTAAGGTTCTTGCAAGCACATGATCTTAAGATTTTTAACAACTCTCAGCTGCCTCTTAGGGGAGAATGTGGAAAAATGTAGGTGGGATAGAATGAGTGTTAAAATTCCTCTAATAAGATGATGCATCTTACATTATTTCTAGAAAGATTAAAGCAGAACATTTAATTATTTGGAAATTCTAATCAAGCTTGAGTATTTAGTGGAAGCCAGGACTGTGCAGGGAATGGCTACTGAGGATGTGGACAACCCCTCACAGGTCCTCACTCAAGCCCTTTCTCACTTTCTGCTGTCTGCCAAGGAACATGTCATATATTACTAATAATTTTCATTAAAAGAATTACACCCTATTTAAGTCTTCTCCCTTTGTTGTACTGAGACATTGTGCACATTGTAGCACATCTACTATTATTTAGATCATAGAGTTGTGTGGGCCTGAGTCAGAGGGGGTCTTTAGTAGCTTCAGCCACACTTTCTCATTTATTTACAGGTCTTGACCTGGTTTCAGACACAGGTATGATATACCAATCATACTTCTGTTGATTGCACAACTATTTTACTGCTAACACTAACCAGTAAAGCTGCATAAGCAGCACCCTGGTAGAGGGTAATGCTTGCTCTTCCCAGGTGGGTGCCACACCATACTACAGGTATCCCAGGCTGCAGAGATTGCAAGAAGGCAGTGAGCATGGGTTTCAAGGTATACCTCAAAAAAATCTAAGACTTCAAGTATTTTTTGTTTTGTATTAAAGGGGGCAAGGTTGTTTTGTTTCAAGTAGCAACTGTTGGACTTTGCTTGCATCCGATTTTGCACATCAGTGTTGTGGCTCACCACTTCCTTCTCAAACATGTATGGCTAGTGTGTGCTGGTGTTCTTAGCTTCACAGTGCCCCAGCCCTTTTTTGGTAAGGTACTGGACAGAATAACTGTTAGCATTATGGCTGTATTGAATTCTAGTGTATTATGGTGCCATCGTGCTCTCCTCTCTGAGTGTGCATATTAACTCTTTGGAGGATACACCATGATGGATATCATTAATGCCTAATTTTGGTGCTTAAATTAGACCCTAGGTGCACTTCATAGTCTGCAGGTCCTTGAAAAGCTGCTGAAAGTACTTATGTGCCCTTGAGTCCACTGACTACGAAAGAAACCTGGGCTTCTCATTCATTGAAATGAAGTGCCTGGAACTGGACAGTGTGACATATCACAAGGTATAAAATGTTGGCAATTTCAGTAGTGGAGTATTTCATGTTCCTAGTGAACAGTTGTTTTTATTCAATCAAATTATTGTATAAAATATGAACACAGCCAGTCTCTGCCTTTATTGAAAATCTAGCCTGAGGCACTCCTATGAATAGAGCACATTCAGCAATGCTGAATGGACCTTGTTAGAGCACACTTTGACAGCCAGAGCTCTATGTTCAAACAGTGGTATTCATGCCTGTCGTGGAGTGAGTGACTCTTAAAAATTACCTGTACAACAAATTTCTTACTTATTTGTAATCTGTAGTAATTTTGGCATTGGTAGATTTTGGTTTCTTCCTGTCACACTGTTTAGTGTGTTAAATAGAATTTTTTGTTGTAGTAATAGCTGCTTTATAATGTATTGTAAACTGGAATGCAGAAGTTGCATCTTTTTCTGCCAAAGAACTTTGCAAGATACCAAATGAAGCAGATAAATAGATACAAATACAGTAGTTCAAGAAAGAATGGAGAAAGCAGTGGGAGGATTGGTTGCTATACAAGCATGGGCACTTTCTGTTTTTAGTGTATACCCCTGGCACAGACTAATGGAAAGCTTTCAAGATATTTTCAGGAAATGTCTGCTTTCATCTTACTTATCTGAGCTGGCTGGTTCCAGTGAACTGTGGTCAGCTTCATCTGCAAAGCCTATGCAAGAGGTTCCCCCGCTAAAAGCTTTGAAGCATTTCAAAATGTTCTGGGATTAGTTTATAAGCATTTGGCTGCAGTATTTAAACAAACTCAAAATGACCATGATCACTAAACAAAAGCCATCATTATATGTGTGCAGCCACTTTAGATAAATGTGTCATGTGGAGATGTACTCTAGAGGTTTACTCTCTTGGAGATAACAGCTCAGGAACTGGAGAATCTTGGGTTCAAATATGTGTTTTTACTCCTCTGCACACAAGAGCACATCTATTGCTCAGCACTGACATTTCTAAATCATTTTAAGAGGAATTTAGATGTTTCTGATAGCACTACTGTGTTCTTATCTAAAAGTGTGTGAATGTTTGAAATGTATGAATCTAATGTACAAATACATATAGGATATGAATCAGACTTGCAGAGTGACTCTTTTTCCTACAGAAACCACATACAAGTCAGCTGGTTGATATTTTATTTAGTCTGATGATGGAAGTTTGGTACCAGGTTTCAGCTGAGAAAAATTTATCATTAACCTGGAAATATCATTGTTTCCCATTTTGCAACAGAGCTGAGCTTGCAGGACCAAGAATCCAAAGAGTCTTGTTGTAAAAGCATTTGAATGTGGTTATAGTGTTGTGTTTTTCTGTAGAGTTACATTGTTGTGGGAAATAGAGAAAAGGCAACTTTGTCTTAATGTGTTAAACAAAATCATCTTCCCTTTTTCTCTTGATTTTAGGGTGCCATTTGGTAAGTGTAAATTCCAATAGATTTTCTGTTAAGTAGTTCCTAAGTCTTTTAAGCAGTTTTTTCTATTAAGTTTGCTTACTTATCAGCAATTTCTAAGCAAGCTTGAAGCTGCTTATTTAGCATATTTTGGACACGATCAATATTGTCTTAGTTCTTTCTGGCACGTTCCAGTATTATGTAGGAAACATACACAGAACAGTACCATGAGGGATTTCAGTGTTGTTAATTGCAAAATTAGTCAGTGCCAACTTTAACATTAATTAAGTATCTTCCTCTTTCATAAGGGAGAACACAGAAGAAACTTTAACAGTTTCCAAGGTGTTTCTCCTGGAACAAAAACCCCCCACTGTTGCTGCAGTGATGTTCTGCAGGAAGCGACACTGTGAATTTCATCGCAGCCCATACAGCTGCAGTCTTTTCCATGCTGATATTCTCCTGGGTAGCCTTCTAAAATGGGACATTGGGATGTGCTGTGTAACTTTCATATACATCCAGCACAACTCTGTGAGTCCAGGATAATTAGTTCCTGTTTACAGTGCTGGAGCTTGGCTTCATCAGCAGGAGTGGAGCCTCAGCCCACACTGCACAGAGTTAGGAGGGTTGGCTCAGAAAACTGTCATCTCTGCACCTGCCAGCTCTGCTGCCCAGTGCAGGGGCATGGCTGTCTGCCAAGTGTCTTGGAAATCCCTCCAAGAGATAGAAATCTGCATGTTCCCAGCAGCTGTATGTGTGGGCATTCAGACTGCATCACAGACAGCCAGCAGAGCTGGTGTGCAGAGTGCATCGCCAGCTGTAAGTTGTCCTTTGTGGTGGTGTTCTGACAAATCTTTTTGTAGAATCTAGAAATATTTTTATGTGAAACATCATTTTAGGTGTTCTGCTTCAGTCTGTTGGCACCTTTATATCCCAAATACACTTGTAAATTAAGAATATGATAGTAAGAAAAGTACTTTCTTCTGACACTTTGTTTTAGCCTTTTGTGTGAGTGAGTTGTTGCCACTTGTGTTTCAAGCTCTGACACAGTGTGCCAGATTTCAGAAGGCTCCTTCAGCATGCTGACTCATTGGGGAGCTGACTTGGCCAGTGGAGTTCATGTCCCATTGAACTTTATGCCATAACTATGATCAAGCAGATGGAAAAATTGCCCAGAGAGAGAACTGTTTTAAATTGATGTTTCTTTAAAAGGTATACTTTTAGAAAATTTCTTTTGTAATGTCATGTTTTTCTTCATTCCATAATGACTGCTTTGCTTATTGGAAGTCATGTCATAAGTAGTACAGTGGCATAGAATAGTTGCATAGAAAAAGTTGTACAGTAGTAGTAATATAGACAGCTCTGAACTAATGCTGCAAGTAAGACATTAGTAATTCACATTTTCAGCTGTCCTAAACTTAGTTTTAAACTAAATGTATTTTAACTTCATCCCCTAAGCAAACTGAAATGTTCATGTTTCAACTGAATCCTGCAACTATAGCCCTGTGAAAATATACTTGCTTCCTCATTAATAATTAATCTTAATACGTTCAATGTAAACATTTTTTTATCATGAAACACTACCCTTCTGTTAAAAGAAACACATGACTGGCACACACTTGAATCTTATATATTCAGAGTTTTAATTTTATCTTAGTTAATTTTGTAAAGAACAGCCTACATTAGTGGGGATATAAGCAGTGTTTTTGACTAACAGGAAACGTGACTGTAAGACAAAAATCCATATTAATTTGGCTTGTTTCTGAAACAAACAAAAAGTGGAGATGCACATCACTGGAAAAGTTAGTATAGCTTCCTGTTATGTGATTCCCAGGTATTTTGTACCAGCAGAGTTTTTAGCATGGATTCTGCATTAATGTGTTTGGTTCCATGCAGGTAGTAATAATGGTATTTCTAGTAGGCTGAATGGTGTTCCTCTTTAGCACTGAAATAAATTGTTCCCAAAGTAGAAGTACTGTATTCCTTAACTCTTCTGAAACCACTATAACAGAAAAACTGTGTAAAAAAAATCCCCATGAAAGAGCAGTATTGTTTGAAGTTCTAATAATTCTTCTCTTTTGGTGCCTGATATGGATTTTGGAATGCAAAACCTTACAACACTAAGGGTGTCTAGAAAGGCAGTATTTCATTCCAGAGATTCTAATTTCCTTTGTCATATTGCTGTTGAAAATGTCAGGCTTGCCATGATAGACAGTATTTTTTCTGTGAAGTGTATAATGGTTTTTAAGGAAGAAGAATCCTAAAGGTGATTAAAAACCATGAAAACCCTAAAAATACTGCTTTATGACTGTATTATGTCTTAGAAAATAAACTTATTTGAATGATTGAGCTATTACAATTTGCTTGGATTAACAGTGCTTCACACACCTACCTAAGGACCTAACTGTCTATATCATTTGGGGGAAATAGATGCATTTTATTTTTCGTATCAATAATGTTATATTGGAGAATATTAGTGCTGCTACAGTATTCCACAGTGGTTAGGAATAAACTAAAAATTACTCAGACACACAAAAATTTGAAGGGGAGAGGAGAAGATTAC
This sequence comes from Onychostruthus taczanowskii, assembly GCF_017590055.1. Taxonomy (NCBI): domain Eukaryota; kingdom Metazoa; phylum Chordata; class Aves; order Passeriformes; family Passeridae; genus Onychostruthus; species Onychostruthus taczanowskii. Next base: position 15,321,416 of record NW_024504786.1, read on the forward strand.
CTTAGAGAGGAGCCTAATTATTTTTATGTGATAATTGATAGTGGACAGTACACTGATAGAGACTTGCTTTTGTGTCCTGATACTTCAGGAATCAAATGCAAAGGCAATTTGTACTTCTCATTAGTTCTCACATTACTTCTTGGGATACAAAAACATCCTGACACCCAGTGGCACTCATCCAGTCTGGCAACTCAGTTCTGAAGTGAGATGTTAACAGTGAAGGAAAAAATGTACAATATTTTCTGAAATGTTTTCCTTTCATATTTATGAAAACAGAAAAGTACAGCTTCTTTTGGGAAGGAAGAAAGAAAAAAAATGCATATTATCCAAAGATGATGTATAAAGTGTTTCTCCAGACAATGGGCTATGATAAAGCTCTCAGAATTTACAGACAATCCAAGCCAGTGCATTTAGCATCAGGGCAGGTGTCTGTTTTTGCACGTGTATCATTAAAATAAATAGTGGGGATAAGAAGACTGCAGCCAGTCAATTAACCAGAATGTTGTGTAAGTAAACATAATCATATCTTCATAAAATTTTGCCTGGCACAATAAAAAAGATCTAGAACAATCATGTCTGCAGCAGTACATGGTCGCTTCCCATTCCTCCCCACCAGGAAAAGTGTGCTTTAATTTGCTGGTAGCAAACATAACCAACCAGCACGTGGAGGCTTATTGCAGAAACTGCAGAGTGTGTATGTGTAATTGCATACTACACGTGCAAAACCAGCATCAGTGCAAAAAGTGCAGATGCTTGGTTGTTTAGAGGCTTGTTTCATTTTAGACCATGTTTGATTTTGATGTATACCAAACTTATACCCTGTGTTCCACAGAAATGCACATTTTGCTTTCTCTTCTGTCCTCTGTCCATCTGAACGTCTTAACAAGACACTGAACAGATCGAATTAATTCATCATAAAACTCAGTATTTCTGAAATTAGGTACTAGGATTTCTAAAAAGTTAAAGAATAGTTGAGATTTATCTGGCTCTTAATATTCATTCCAAACCTCATCCCGTATTCCGCTGGTTTTAGACGTGTTTAGTTCAGTGTACTTTCACATACCAGTGTTAATAGTGTTCTTCTGCTGCAGAGCTGTAAGATTGATATTAAGGGTAGAAAAGTGATTAAAATGATTTACTGGAGATCATCAGGCCAGTAGTAGATTAGGAAATAAAACAAGCAGGAAAAGGGTTTGGGGTTTTCAGTTTTGGTTTGTTTGTATTTTAAACCTGCTGTGTTCTGTTATTTCTGGGAAAAGATGCTTAAGAACCTTTAGCTTTCAGGGATTTCTAAGAACCTCATTTTGAGAGGTCCAAAACCACGCTGGCATTTCTTCTCAAAACTGGGAAAGGCAGGTAGAAAACTGTTGAGTTTGTTACGTTTAACTTCTGAATAAAAAAAAACAACCTGGACACAGTGTAAGCAAGGCTATTCCTAGCATGTCTCTTTACTCAGCTGCATTATTACAGGTGCTTGATCTATATACTGGACTGTAATCAAGTTGCAGTGTTAAAAAGTTGTGAAGCTAAACTATGATCAATTTTATGATCATTGTTTCCCTAGTAACTGGGCACAGGTGAGTACATTTTATAAAGTCAGGTATTGGCATTATTTGCCTAAGTATATTGCATTGTAGCTGTTTTAACTTTCTGCAAGTCAGTATATTTTATTCTGTCTTTTTTGAACTTTTTTTTCTACTTACATATCACTAAGGTAATGAATTTATAGGAATATCCATATGTGGAATAATGAAGTGCAGAAATGGAGATATATGTATAGACAGAGAGAGAGATAGATACAAAACAATGTTTAATTCATAAAATGTATCAGATTTGAATATAAAGGCATCTTTTAGATATGTTCCACTGTATGTGCACAATAATTCACACAAAGGTGTGTATTTTACCAAGTACTTAAGAGGTTCAGGTTCTCAAAAGCTTACATTTTAGCATTCTTTAATCCGAGATTTATACCTGGGCTTAATTTAATGTAGCTAGGTAATCCAGATACTTCAGTGGCATAGATTCCAGTATTTGAGGTGTCACAGGAACACCTTGTGGAACATAAAAAGGAAAAGAAGACTGAAAAGGATGAGAGGATCCATTTTAAAATAAATTTTAAATGTACTAGATTTAAAACTTTGACTAAGTTGAAGAAGAGGGGGAAATGGGAATAAGTGATCAAACTGAGAAGTACCTTTGATCTGTCAGCTGGTTAGCAGGAAAAAGCCTTCAAATAAATGGAGCTCTTTAAACAAAGCCTGTCCTTGAAATGTGTACATAAGAAACTTAGATTTGTTAGGGAGAAACAGCTGATAGTGATTTCTTCTGGGTTCATATTGGGAACTTTTTTTTGCCTTGGTATTATGCTGATAAGTAAGCTAAATTAAAAGTTTGTGGAATAAATCCCTGTATGAATGCTAGGGCTTTAAATGGCACACAGTACTACAAAGGTTCTAATGCTTTGTGTCTGTGAACTAACATTGTAGTCATCTTTGGAATACAGTAATGTAGATGTGTACTATGCTCCATTTGTTTTTGAGGAAATCATCCTGCAGTCATACCTGTTGTACAAAACAGTGAAACAAAGTCTGATCCACTACACTTTGTAGAAGAGAACCCTGGATAAGAAACTGTAGATGTTACTGAGCAGGTTTTGGTGCTTCCTTCTTGCCTGGCTTGAGGTCTTTCTAATCCCCTGTTAATGAAATCTGGAAGTGCTGTTTTACATATAAGTGCCAAAGTAATTGTTTTTTGCCTGACCTGTATGATATTTGTGTTGATGGCAGTCTTGGTAGTCATTTAAAAATTACTAAGTCTTTGAAAATAGTGTTCGTAAATATCACTATAACAAGAAGCAAATAAAACCATTCCATATTATTATTGTGGCTTTAAAGGAGTCATGGGTCCTGGAATTTTTGTCACTCACATTGTTATTAGCAAAATATTTCCAGAGTATTGGCTGTCAACTTTCTCATTAGACAGTATTAGACAAGTATTGAGTTTTTTCATTTTCTGCATCTTTTGGTATCAGTGCAACATTAATTACTATTAAATTTTTTCATTGCAGGATCTTTGTAGTTACACAGCTGCTTGTTTTAAATAACAGCTAGCAGCTGATGGAACAATTCTCAACTTTCAAGGGAGAGAAAGAAAGTGGCATAAACAATGCATCCTGATATTCATGTGAATTGTTTGTTTGTTAGGTTAAAAAAAAAAAAACAACACAGATCCAGAACATTTGCATTTTCTTAAATACATTTTAAATTAAAAATTTCTGAACTTGATAAGGTAGCTCTAAGTCTATGGCCTCAACTCTTCCCTCCTGCATAGTTTAGTTAAAACATTGAAATGCCTTCCAAGAATTTCCTTATGCAGCTTCATGGAAAAACAAAAGTTGAACTCTCGTATGAAGGGAAAGACAAGAAATGACTGCTGATTTGGAATGTTAGAGTGAGCCTGCTTGTAAATGTCCACTGGGCTTCCAAGGCCCTTGTGAGGAGAGCGTGGTGTGCCACGAGGGAGCTGTGCTGCAGCCTGCGCCCCAGGGCCTGCCCAATGCCCTAGGAAGGGGTTTGGGCTGCTGCACCTCCAGCTGCGCCCCAGCCCGTTCTCTCAGCTGCCAGTTCCCTGTTTGGATACAAATAACTCACTGCAGGGGAGGCTGAGGGTAAGAAGGAAAGAGAGAAAAGCAGATCCATTGTCTTTTTTTTCAGTTGATAGCAAGCACTTCCATCAAACGCTTAGATAACTCTGGTGCTGTAGAATGCCTTTCCTTTTACTGTTGGTCATAGCCACCCAGTCATATCTGGCTACACCACACGTGAAATGTTGGCCCCATTAAAAGGGAATGGAAGTTGACTTGCATCTGGACAACTACATGAAAAGTGTGTGTGGAAAGTGAACTTTACTTGATGAAAAAATGTATTTGCATATACATAAACATGTATCAAAGAACATATTTATGGAAGAAACTTGTAGAAGCTACATAGGAAAAAATAAAGGTAGTGGAAACAATTAACAAACTTAACTTTGGAATGAACCTTAATTTTTGCTGTACACTTGGATTATATATGAGTTGCAGTTGATTTTGAATCACTGTTGGTAGCATTGATTTAAATGTAGTGGACAAAAATTTTAAAGCATGAATAATTTAGTTTCTGTTGCCGTCAGAGGATTAACGTGCCTGTGCTGGATTCTGTGGACAAGTCAGTACACAATAATAAAAGGAAGTTAAATAATAAATAAAACATAAGTTGCACTTCAGTTACAAAATCCTTGTCTTTATGATGAGAATAGGATCTTCAGGCTATATTTAAAACTAGACCAGAAGTGGCTTTTTTATCTCAATCTTTTATTGCCTGTTTATTTTTGTCAGTTATTGCTGTTCAATGCTATGGGCTTTAGAGTGCTTTATCTTTCATTAAGAAAGTATAATACAGAAATATATTGGGGGAGATTGCAGAAAGCTGGCCTGGAATGCCAGTTTCCTCTTTGACTGATTGGTAACAAAAGGCCCCAAACTAGAGACTTTTAATTGCAGAGTTGCAAGTGACACTGATTGTAATTACTTTTTTCCAGTACTAGTATAGTTTAATTACAAATACTCAGTTCCGAAGATATATCTAAATACTTTTGCATCTTGTTTGTAAGTTAGATGCTTCCAGTTCAAGATTGTCTGTCAAATATTAATGTGTTCTAATGGAAATTGTTCACTCTGGAGACAGCCTTTTGCTTTTAAGGGTTTGGGTTTTTTAATGCTGAGTTTTTTAAATCATGCTCAGACTAAAGTTATAAGAAACGAGTAGGGATTTGGGGTTTTTTTCACTGAAACTGCAAAGATAACAGCTAAATTACGTAAGTTGGGGCTGTAGTATTTTCTAATTTCTCAGCATATGTTTAAACATAGTAATTAAGTGTTACCACTTAATTACACCAAAGTTAATAATTTTTTTAAGCTCCCTGGTGTTCCATCTTTATCTTACAGCTAGACTCATATAGTGCTCCTGCTTTCTGTCCAATCCTAACTTTGGTCTGATGGATGCCCCAGGCTTTGGGATTTAAGGTACTTTACTAACAAAATTGCAGTCCCTAGACAGGTGTACTGTATCTAGTGAGAAAGTGAGAGATTCTACCTCAAATTAAGCAAGCAGCCATGTATTGTGAAGAACATGCAAAATTACAGTGATGGTTTCAACTTGCTCTGCCCAGATGTCTGAGTACCTTTGGGTGGGGATTCATGAAATGGATAAATGCAGCAAGCATTGGAGTTTACCCCATCAGCTGAAGCACTATTATCAGTGATTGATACACGGCAGCACTACAGCTGCATGTACAGGCAGATGGTCTGTGGGCTGCAGTGCACATCAATTCACTGAGTTTTATTGCTGATGTGTAACACTTGTTGGATTGAGTCAGTCTAGCCAATTGTCTTAAACAAAACAATTGTTTTTGTTTAATCAGTTGTATTGGAGACTTCCTTAAAAGGGACATAACTAAAAGGGAATCTGTGTTCTATAACACTACTATATTAAAAGAAAGGCATTTCTGATTAGTAACATTTTCATTGCATTGCTAAGCCCATCAAATCTGTAACTTAAGAGTAGCGCAAATATATTTAGAGTGTTAAAAAAACCCACAAAACCAAAACACCCCAACCCTTCTGTGTTGGTGCAGTAGAACCCATTAGAATGGTATGGTTATCTGCATGGTTATTGCTGGAGCAAGAGTCTACTGGTCAGAGATTTGTTGGCACCCTTGTAGCACACATGCAGTAGTCTGTGTCTGTGGTTTTGCTGGGGAAAGGGGGAAATGCTGCCTGTAGTGCTGCCAGTTCTTGCTTCCTTTCTGTGTTCTGAAACAAGTGTTAAGGAAACTTTGTGATCATTCATTATTTCAACTGCATCATTCTGATAGAAAACCAGTTATCAATGATCCTCATTATGATGATATTTAAAAATTAAGTCTTAAGTGACTAAACAAAAGTTAGAAAGAAACAGAGAATTAAAAAAAAACCCAACCCTTATGTTGCAGTGGTTATGTCTTATTCACAGTACTTAAATACCTGTAACTGGCAGAAATACAACTTATTTTCCAAAGCTCACTCTGGAAAGAGAGTAGTGCTTGCCTGTTCCATCATTCTCTTTATACTTCTGTTCTTATTCAAATTCCAAGCATGTCAAACAACGTAAGGAACTTTAAAAAAAATGTGTTTGGATCCATGGCTTCTGCCACAACCATTGGCTTTTACTTTTTGAAGCTTCTAACATGGGAAAAAAATGAGGAAGACTGGCAATATTTTTCTAGGAGGAGCTTATTATTAGTCTTCTGAGAATTAGCATATGGCTTTTCTTCATGAGTATACAAGTGCTTTCCATGATATTGGAGCAATTTATGTGCACTCAAATTCTCAACAATTTATGTATAATTTCAAGTGACCAGTTTTGAGGAATGGAAAGGAACCTGACTCTTATGTGGTTATGTTTTTACCCCTGTTTTCAGGTGTCTGTTTCAGAGAGCTGTAACTGACTGGTAACACTGTGGTGGCTTTGAAAATTTTTAACGAGTCACAGAATTCATCTTAAACAGAAAGTCCAGAAAGCTTTACCTGAGATCCAGTACTGGGGGAAGGATGGTACTGGACAATTGGTTTAAGTTTTTAGAAAGACTATTCATGCCCCTGGATAGGAAATGCCAATTAATACTTTTAATTACTTAAAAGTTTTCTCTTTTCTGAACGTATTCAGCCGTCTTCATTAAGGTATGCATAGATCCAGGAACAAGTTGTGCACCCTACCATATCAATTAATGAAACTTATTCCTAAAAGTAATTGAGGTTCAACTCCTGAATGTACTTGCCAAATGTTTTTGTAAGGCAACTGATTCATAGAAAGCTTGGGCCTTGAGCTGAAGCACTGAAACTATGTAAACATTTTGTGCTATCCAGATGTCTTTAATAGCTTGATAAAAATTGATTATTCTTCACATGAATTTCACCTTAGTAGGGTTTTTTCTTAAACATATAACATATGTGGAATAGCCAGCAAATACAAATTTTATCAATCAGATACAGTTTGACATTTTTAACACTTTTTAAACGTTACAAATGCCTGTTTACCATATGGTGTAAGTGGGTGTGCAGGAAACTGCACTCTCATCAAGTCTGATATACTACTTTTCCATGATATGAGCATGAACATTTCCTTTTAGTAGCTCTTGCTGAAGGCAAGCCTTTGAAGAATGGGTGTGTAATTTTGGACTGTAACATTTACATTGCGTACTTCTGTAGGTGGTTATTTTAAAATCAATTAACCCTTTAGCTTTTCTTATTTTTATTTGACTTTATTAATAAAAGTTTGTTCTAGATTAATGCTGCAACATGTGAAAGAGGTAACAGAAAAGCAAAGTTTGTATTTTCTTTCCACTGGTCCACTAGCCAGTTCTTATTATTGTGGCCCCAAGTATCCTATTTCCTGTTTCTATTCTCCATCTGTAGAAAATGCTGCAGACTTTCAAGGGAATTCTACAATCTTTGAACTGAAATCCTGTGTGTCATTAAATTGAATTAGTCATCATAGTTTCTTGAGAGATAAGATCATTGTAATTTTCTGTGCCTTGAAGATACTGATCCCAAATGCTGTTCTGGCTTGTTTGCATACAATTAAGGTTTAATTCAGTTAAGCAGTCCCTCACTACTATCTTTTGCAGTACCTCAAATATACATTGGACCAGTGTTACTTAGAGCATGTAACTCACCACTCCACACAAACCAGCAGCTTCTGCTTGCTCTTTTCCCAGACAAAAGCTTCTGCTGCAGCAGCCACCTGAAACTAGAAGAGTACTCGATGATAACTGCTTTTCAAATGACAAGTTGAAGCATCATTTAAAGGTCAAAAGGGCACAGTTTTCCAAGAGAAAAGTGTTTGTACATAGATTCATAAATACTTAACATGTTGCCCCATCAAGATGCAACTTTTAACTAATTGCTACAAACTTGCATGTGCCTCTCTGAAGTGACTTGTTGATTTAGTCTCTTGCTTATCAGATAATCAGTAGCTTAATTTGTTTTAAAACAAAGTTTAGGTAAAAAAAAAAATTATCCATGTCCAAAACTTTTTTTAACTTCCATTTCTCAGTATTTAATGCCTGGCAACTTCTCTGAAAATAGCAATACCTTTTTCTTTCTTTCTTGGTATAAGCTATAGTAGCTACTCTTTAAGCAGTGTGTCTTAAACAGGGTCTGACATTTACGACATGCTTGTAATTCATGAAACTATATACTGTCACCAAGGGCAGTTCCAAAAAACAAAAAGCATGTGAGCTTCATGATAATAAATATTTTGGTTGTAGAGTAATCCTTAAAACTGCACAGGCTTTCTGCTGTTTTTGAAAAAATAATGTCTGTGTTAATATCCTCTTAAGCCCATGGCAGGACTAAGAAAATTCAAGTAAAAATGCATGTAAATCTACATCATGGCCAGGAGAATGGTTTGCAGCGCTACAGCTATCTCGCACCAGCACTCAGGAAGTCATGACTGTTCTGCCACCAGTCTTTTTCATATACAACCTGCATAATTCTGAGAAGGGCGAATTGAAGACAAGTAGAAATGCAAGTCCCGGTCTTCCTCCCACCATCTGCAGCCTAACACCCTGCAGTGGCTCCTCTGACCCTCTGTCAGCACGTCTGTGTTCCCCGCTGATAAAGCGTCCCCGTGCCAACGCAGCCTCCTGCCGGCCTGCCCCGGCCAGGGCCGCCCTGATTCACCAGCCCAGGGAGCGCCCGCGGCCTCCCACGGGAAAGAAACCACTCGGGCCGGCTGGAATGGAGTGCGGCACAGAGCCCTGTGGCCTCAGGCCAACACCACAAACTCCACTCTGAATACTTCTCATATATATATATATATATAAAATGTATATCAGACTTTATGCATAAGTCATTTCTTTCCACACCTTGCCCTTAATTTAAGCATCTCTGAAAGTCCTTCTCACCAAGTGTCAGAGTTTGAGAGCTGAACTATTTAGCTAAATGTACATACTGAAATGCAATCCACAAAGAAATGGGAAGTAGTTTTAACTCATTAAAAGTTATAAATCTTATGAGTTAACATTTTAACTCATTAAAGTTATATTTTTTCAATCAATTTTTTTTGTAAAATTTTTTATTAAGCGATTCTTATTTACTTATTCTTATTTACTAGAAAGGACTTATAAGGTCCTTTCTTTGTGTTTTATCACTCTCTGCTTAGTTTAAAAGAATCTTCTCTTATATGCAGCTTTTTTCAAGTGGAGGTGGTCTTATGCCAGTGACTGCAGGGGAGATTGATCTCAGTTGTTACTCACTTCAAAACTTCCTGAGCTGGGAAGTTTTTAGGAAGCTGGAGACTCTTGAATTTCTTATTAAAAGTACATCATTGCACAGATGTGTTCTAAAATAACTATTTTGTGTATGGTGTCAATGGCACTGTTTATCTACAGTATTTGAGACAAAGTAACTGCTGCTGGGATAGGAGTTCTTGTTAAGTGATCTTGTCAGTAATCTTTGGTGTTGAAGTTTCTTAATATTCAGCATGAGCTTTAATACTTGATTTTGTTCATTAAAGATTTTAAAATGTTTTTTTTTTTTTTTTTGGGCTTAGGAAGTAGATTCAGTTATTACTGCCTTTGCAATATTCTGCAATAGAATTAGGAGAAAAAGGAAGGACTTCAGGTTAAAAATATATTCAGATAAATTAAAGGGCACATGGGAACAAACAGCTCAGTATTTTAGGTATTTCAGCTCAACTGCATACAGATGTTATATATGTAGGTGATCTGCATAGTGGTAGCTCCTTCCCAACTGAGGAATTTTATATCTCTTTTATATTTTAGTTATATGAAGAAGTATATAACTTTCACTGTGTGACTGTTCAAGAGCTTTTTGGTAAAGAAATAAATAATGACTGGGATCCTTCCTTTTATATGTCTAATTGTACATTTGTTTATTCTGACATCTGTCTACATTATAAAACATCTATGTACAACTGATTAGAGGCATACAAACTACTCTCATTTTTTCTAATTAGATTTTTTTTATTTACTGCATACTAATAAATAATATCTGGTACAGCTCATATTGTATATCATACATACAGTCCAATATATAGTGTAATTAATCAAATGTGACATTATAAACTGCTTTTCTTCAATACAGTTATTTGAACTCACAAGCTTTGCTTTCTAACATCTGCCACTCAAAAGTTGCTTTACTGTATGAAATATGTTTGGGTTTTTTCCAGATTGTCACAAACATCTCCACTTTTCAAGACTACTCAGACAAGCCCAATGTACACACAGTTCCTGACCACATTACTGAAAGAACTGCATTTCAAAAATGAAGATCTGGAAAGTTTAACAAGAATATTTAGAATGGACTGACAAGTTGAATGGTCAGTCAACTTCAAGCTACTTTGTGTGTCTTAAAACCAAGCTGGTTAACCACAGGTTTAATTTTCAGCATTTTGTAAGTATGTACAGTAACTACAGATTGTATCAGCTGGAGCAGAAAATGTGTGAAGCACATTTTAAAGTAAAGAAATATGTATGGTATGGAAATGAGTGTCATCATTTTGTCACTTACAGTAAATGCCAGCTGCTTACTTGTCACACTTATCTTTTGATAATGTATGATTGGTTTACTGGAATTTTGAGGAATTTTTACTAACAGTTTATTAAAAAAATAAAATTCTGTGTGGCTGCAATGGCTAAGACTCATCAGGTGTTTTTTAATTATTACAATGAAATTGTTGTGTTCTGTTTTTGTGATATAAAATTGAGTTAAGAGCCACGGGTTTTTTTGCATAATGTTGAGATTACGTTTTTCATTCCAAGTAGGCCAAAAAATTTAAGAGCAAATACCTTATGTTGATCATACTGAACTGATTTAATGAATATAGCATTATAGTATCATTACTGATCTCACTCCTTTGTTCCCCACAGAATAACATTATCATCTTAGCATCTCCTGCTACCTGAAATAGTTGCACAGAGAACAAAAGAACACCTTCAGTTATTTGAGCTTTTTAAAATGAAAAATGAAAATTAGTATGAATTGTAGTACTTGCATTTCTGCTTTTTCATTTCCTTCCTATGGGTAAGAATTTTGCAGTCTTGTGAAGAAGCTGACTAACCGCAGTTGTTCAAGGTATGAAGACAAGTTAAAATATGGATCATTTGAAAAATATTTAAAAGCAGTAGAAAAGAATTTGGATTGGTTTGGTCTTTCTTGGTTTGGAAACTTTCAGTCAAAGTTTGTCTACAGGGATCAGGGAAAGAGGGAAAAAAGCATGTGAGCCTCGGACGGTAAAAGCAGTGCTGCTGACATTTTTCCAGTTGCCCTCGTGCTTGGAGCACGAATCTTTAAGAATGATGACTACAGTACACAAATATGTCTGATTCATAGCCTGTTTGTCTTGCAATTTCTAAGAAAAGGTCTTTGAACTTGTATAAAAGTTATTTTTAAACAGACTCTAGTTGTTACTAATTTGGACTTTTTAAATATATTTTAATAACTAAAAATATTTTGCTTTCAGTAGTCATTTCATTTCAGAGAGTTGTGTTATTTAGGCTGAGTATGTTTGGAATAGCTTCTTTCACTAACTGATTATAAATTGCACTTTAAAACTAGTCCACTAGTAATTCTTAATGATTCCATAATAGGTTTTATTGCATAGTTCTCAGATCATAGGAGACTGTATTTTGAGAGACTTGAGAAGAAAGTTGTAACTGACAGTGCTTAGTCTGCAGCAAATGCCAGCTCTAGGTAAGGCTGAGGCAAGCCTTGCCAGGGCTGCTACACATTTGCTCCATTTAAAAAGCCAAAGTTTATTCCTTTGGTTTGCTTCTGTAATTGGACACCAGAAAGGAACTCTACGCTTAAGTAGTTTACTGCTGTGTAGTTTCTTCATGATAATCAGAGTAAATATGTGTAGATTACCCCCGACACACAGAAGCTCATGCAGCTTTGCCATGGAAGGTTCACTGAGCAGTAAACTTTATTTAGGCAATGCTTGACTTTTCCAAACTTACATTGTAATGGAAAGTTACGTTCAGTGTAAGTTGTAAAAGCAACAGTTTAGAATTAGGATAACCTTGAAAGCAGAGTTTCAGCTATACATTTTTTTAAGTATGCAGTAAGGGGGAAAATGCCTAATCTCATTACGATTAGGGTGTGTCTGACACAAAATTTATAAGAATTACTGGATAAATGTTACATTGGTTTTGTACCATAATGGAAAAAATTTACTTGAAGCATATGGAGAGAAGGGTCAAGACCTCACCAAAAGATAAATTTCTATAGAAGACTTGAGTATGGTACTCATAGGTATGATACTCTGAGCAGAACTTAAACCTTTAATTTATATCTATTCACTTCTGATTTTGGAAGTTGACTAAATTTCTGTTTTTAGCTAGTAGATTCTGAGCAAGCCATTATCCTGTTCCGTGCATGTTTACCTTGGGGCACAAAGATTACCCCATAACAGTTCTGCCATACAGAGTACACCTAGAAGGCATTGCAAGTGTACATCATACCAGGAATGTGACTGTGTTTCATCAGGTTTGATGGCTCTCATTTGGAAAGTTTTTACACTTCCTGTCAGTTTAGTGGTGTGATTTCTTTTGTAGTTATTTTTAGGCTTGGTCTTCAGCACCTACTGTGTAGGAAATGTATAATCTTGTAATAAGAATGAATAGGTTACAGGCTGAAAGACCTCTCTGTCAGGGTTCACTGTAACTGCTTTTACAGTCTGCCTACTGTCAGCAGCTCAAAAAAGTAAGCTTTCAGGATTTTTGCATCTCTTCTTACACTGCTGTGTAGTAAGCTCCCTGATTCTTTTCCTTACCCTACAAGAACAAAATAACATTTCTCCATCCATGAGGAAGAACATTCTGTAGTATGCTGGGATATTCTTCACTTGATCATTGGAGATGATTTCATCTCCATTAGATATAACACACATGTAAATAAATGCAGAAAGTATACGTATATACCCAAGACTTTTGAATAGCAGAGAGGCTATAGACTCATCCCAAAAGGATCTTTCAATACTGTCAGCCTTAACTGTGTACAAAAAATCACAACTCAAATACCAAAAATTCAGTTCATTTATGTAGTTTTCTTATGAGCATGCTTTGTAACAGCCTAACTGCTTAGAAGTGGTCAAATCTAGATATCATTTTTTGTCTTAAAGCAAATTTCTGTCACAACTATCTGCCCTTCAGAAGATGTCACTCTTTCTTAACACTGCTGGTTTTTGGTGTTGTTCTGCCCCTTCTCATTTTGCTTATGTTGGCAGACAGTTTGTTTCCTTGTGGCCTTGTTTCTGTGCTTACTGTTTTTCCTTCTGTGTAAGTTAAACAGATGAAAGCAGTTGACATTTGGGTCAGTGGTGGTTTCAGCCTTATCTCAGATACACTAAATTGTAGTGACTGACTTCTGAGCTGCAGATGTGGAGAGACATCATGGATCTGGGGTTTAGGGTAAATGGGACAGAAGCCTCTATTTCTGAATGGCTCTGTCAAAGGGGCATGAACTTGGCAAAGCCATTAGCACCTTAGATGATAAGGATAATGAAGTCTCAGAAGTCCACTGCCATAACCATGTAAAGCATCCAGCACTGTCTGGTCCATGGCCAGCAGTTGGAGTAGGATGTGTTTCTTAATAGCAGGGAGGGCGAGAAGGAAACCAGACTTAAATGGTGATTTTTTTCCCCCCCTGACATATATAATTGATTTAGTAAAGAATAGAAGAACAGCTTAGTTTAAAGCTTGAAGCAAAGCTTGCTTCATGCTGTTGCAGCCGCTGTGCCTCAAAGGAAGAATGTGTGATACATACCTGCATGTCACAGAATGGATTTCTTACCAAGTTTTCCTTAGCTGTAATGAAATAATCTCAGGAAGAGAACAAGCACATACACAGAGTCACATTTTCTCAACATTATTCAAAGCAGTCTTTATGCTGGCCAAAGAGGCTGATGGAAAGACTTTTTGTGTCTATTCTCGCACCAAAGTTCAGTTCACAGTCTGGTAAATGCTCTCAGTGTAAGCACTGCTCTCTGTAATACTGAATTTCCTAGCACAGAGACCTTCACTGCTGCCATTTGATTGTTTCTGCCCATAGACCATGCTTAGTGATGTTTCTTGGATTTTGGAGAGAAAAAGAGGAATCAGAGTGGTTCATGTGATGTTCACCATTTCAGGAAAGCTGAAAAGTCATAAAGTTACCCATACACGTTCAGGTTTTTGAAGAGATTACCTTGAATCTGTAAAGTACCAAATCAAGCTAGATACTTGCAAAATCCTACATTAAAACAAGCAGAAGAGAGCTTGATGTATTTAATTGAAAACTATCACAACAAAAAAGGTCCTCAGCATAACTGACAGGGCTGTGCTGCTGTCCAAACCCAGGGCTGGAAATTTAGATCCACCCTGTCGTTCAAAGGGAGATGCAGGGAGCAACAAGGTGCTGGTACTGGGGCTTCACAGGCTGTGTCCACACAACACATACAAGATTCACCTGTATTTTCACTCTTCAGTCTCAGTGAGTAGCTTAAAAGTGAGACATCTGTTGTGGTTTTAGGGGGGAAATAACGGTTTTGTGAATCTTCATGTTCCATTCCCTACCCTTCTTCCCCTAGTTTGAGAGAACCTGGTCTCAACAAAGTGCAAGAGGGGATGAGGAGCTCAGCTGGACATGTCTCTTTTAACTGCTGAGAAAAAAGGACTAGCACATCAGAGAGAAGGAAAAGGAAGAGAGAAGGGGAAAGCAATACTCATACCATCTAAATTTAGGCATCCAAACTTAGGTACCTGCCTGTCTTCATTTGCTTCAGAGAGAATTGATGCTCTTAAATTTAGGGTCTCCAAATCTTACCTTAGTGCATTTATGAAATGGATTGTGGTAATGCCTCTGCTCCTGTTCCCTCATGGGGGAAAGAAAGCAGAAAATTCAACTGAGAATGCTGACACAGTAGACTGGCTCTCCCTGGAGTAATTTGTAGTTGAGTGTGGCACAAAACTGAATGGGGACCTGCCCCTGCACAGTGGGAAGTTTCTAAGCAAGCTGATCCTATTATTCACTTATTTTGATGGCTACTACTTCACACAATTTTTTTTTTAACCTATAAGAGTTAACACCAAAAGAATTCAAGTGAGTGGCAGTCTTTAAGGAAAGCAAAATAATGCCCCTATGTTGAAATTAGGTCACACTCTAGTTCAAGAGTTTGCCTCTAAGTTTTCCATACTTATTGTTAATTTGTGCAATTGCATGTGAACGCACAGTACTGTGGGTGGGATTTAGCTTGATCTCGCTGGGACAGCAGGTAATGCTGAACTGTCATTTCCAGTGAGCATTAAATATTGAAAACACAGACTCAGCCTCTCCTTTTGGCAAGTCTTAAGTTTCCATTGGAAGCAGATGGTATACAAGGTAGGGCTAGGCATCTCACTATAAAGACCTCCTGTTTCTCAACTGTGTATCTCTACCACCTGACAGCCAGTCCTCCTCTGATTAGTGTCAAAGGAAGTGGGTGTGCCTTCCATTAGCAAAGGCGGAAAGTAATATTGGTGGAGACTTTTCCTCTTGTGAGCTTTCTTTTTGTGACTCTTCATCTTAGAAACACTTCTCTGCACAGAGTGGACAGTACTTTGGGAGGTGGGCTGCCTGAAAGATGCTGCAGAACGTGAGCGGTGGCATTTGTGGTGCTGCACAGGATTTGGTGGGGGGGATGTGTGTGGGAAACGCGTATCTTCAGGTGGCTCTCATTTAGCGTCCCTCATTTAGGCTCTGGTTTCAAAAAGCCAGGGAAAGCAGACGAGCCTCTGAGCAATGTATGGACACGTGTGATAAAGTCATTCCCCCTGAGCTGCTTGTAGCTGTAGAGCAAAGTGCAAGCTGGAGTTCTGAAGAAAATAGATAAACTTTGCTATGAGAATTGAATGTGTAGACTAAACTCCTAGACTTGGTAAGGCTAATCAATCAGAACAGTGCAGTAAGTGTGGCCCCTGTATGCTGCAGCTGTCCCCCTCTTTGTTGACTATCCTGCAGTTGTCTCAAGACAAGAGCTCCAAAGAGCCCCTCTCCAACAAACAGGCCAGAGCAGAACCACAGGCTGTAAGGCAGTTACCTCTTGCCACTCGGCAAAGTCCCTGCTTGGAAGTCAGTCCTCAGGACAGTGCAGTGGCCTGTTCTTTAAAGGCAAACTCTTCAGTACATTTTTGCACACTGTGATTACCTGTGGGAGGTGCATGCAAGGATCAGAGCACAAAGCCACTGGGGCTACTGGCTGGTACATCCTGCTTCATCAAATCAATGCCATTTCTGGCACTTTTTACCTTCTTAAATTTTATGGCATATGTAGCTGAATTGAACGCTTAGAGGACAGCAGCAGCTTCCTGGGGAGTCCTGCAGTTAGGTTAGAATTAGTCATCACTACAGAGAGCTTGAAGGACTTTGGATACAGCTTTAATAAGCTGCAAACACTAGATCAGGATTTACATCATAAATCTTGCCTTTTTGCTCTACTCAAAGAGGAGTGTCTACAAATCAGGTTAATATAATTTAACAGTATAGTAGTTAAGCAACAAAAAGGACCATAATTGGTAGTATTATCTAAGAAGCCACAGCAATCCTGCTTACAGCTGTCAGCTAAGATCTGACTCATCTAAGGTATTTTATAGCAACCATATGTTAGGCACGTCTATCTCACCTATTATGCAGAAAAATGATAACGTTTCCTAATCAGGATTTGCCACTAAGCAGGATTTTCCGTAAGCACCTCAGGACTGCAAGTGCTATCCACAGTCAGGAGAAAACCTTTTGCAGACACTTGTTAATTTAATAAATAGAATAAATGGTTGCAAATCTGTGGCTAGTACTGATTTAGCAAGGCTGGCTGTAGTTCAAAGTGTAGGTACATTACTTCGGCAGTTGAAATGGTAAATATCATTTTAGCACAGAATTCATGAAGATAATTACTAAGTTTTGCAATTCTTGTTCAAAAGTTTCAGATTGAGGACATGGTCTCAAAGCATATGATCCATCAAAAATACTTTGCTGAGACGTATTGGTGTAATATCTTTACCTGCATAGCCAGAAAAGAGAGAGTGAATTCACATTAGTACAGGAGAGAAAGATTAAAAAATAGCTTTTAAAATACTATGGTCCTTTGGTAACAATGTGGGTGGTTAAGCTAGAATAATAATTGCACTTTAACAAAGGCAGATACTGTTGAAAACCCCAATGGCTGCTGATTTTTGAACAAGTTTTAGATCAAGTTCACTGTTACACAGAAACCTGCATAAGCCTGCACCCCTCTGCAGTTCAACGTGACTCCTTCTTGCACAAAGGCTGGTTAAATGTCCATCGAACTTAATTATTCCCAAGCAGTCTTGGGAATACAGGGGATAAAGCTGCAATCCCAACATTTCTTTCTGCTCTCAAAAGGGCAGGGTAGTTTTACTGCTTAAAAGCTTTTTTGAGTACAGAAGAGTACTTTTTTTTTCCCCTGAACTATGGGCTCTCAGCAAAGCTAAAAAAAAAAATAGATATTTTTGCTGTTTAAGATCCTTAGCTTGTTATAAAATTTCACAACTAGAAATGCAGCTAAAGTGTTGTTCCTTATTAAGATAATGAAGAGCATTTGAAAACTTGAAAAATAAGTGATTTTACAGATACTACATTAGCCCTCTACAGCTCTGGGTCATATATATGTCATCTCTGCTAAGTATTCATTTCTAAGATCCTCCCAAGCTCTGCTTTTTTGTTCTCTGAACATCTGATGCTTCTTGTTATTCTTCTATAACCACAGATGTACCCTCTTCAAAAAACTCACAATCTCACAGTGCAAAACTGACAAGCTGAGTGTTAAACCACACACCCCAAGCCGCCCTGAAGAAAAACAGAATCACGCTTGAAGCAAAACAGAATAAATCACACAAATTGTTTCCAAAGAATGAGTCCGAAACATTGCAAACCGTGCACAGGCATTGTTTCCTAAGAATGCAAATGCGATTTTTATGCTCACTCTATGAGCGGAGACTGATCTCCAAAAGAAGAGATTAATGTGAACAACTTTTTATTTCCTTAAGTTTTCTCTCTGAGCTGAACCGGAGCCTTGCCGTGGGAGCGAGCTGGGTCTCCTTTGTGCCGAAAAGCAGCATGGGTGTGTTGCTGTGCTGGCTGAGTTACACGGGGCGAGCGAGGCCTGTGTAACGTGCGGTTTGTGCGGCGCGGAGCCGCTCTGCACCGCGGCTGAGGCTGCCGGGAGCGCAGCGAGAGCTCCTCGGGCTCAGGGCCCTGCGCGACGCGAGCGCTCCGGGCACGGCGCGGCGAAGCCGCTTGTCCGGCTCTCCGTGGCCAGGCTGTAGCAGGACCACACAGCTCTGTCAGCTGTAGTGCCTCTGCAAGCCATCCCTTCTCCCGTGGCCAGGGCCGATGTGGGACGAGATTAAGTCCGCAGTGCTGTAGTGCTAAGGCATCAAATACGTATAATTTGGCTTGGCAGTAATGCCATAACTTATCTAAAAGGTTTTATGATACTGTCCTGCAAAGAATGAAGGGATCATTTTCACGCTCAAATACTCAAGACCTGCTGTCTGTTTTCTTAAACTGTCAAGCACACATCACACTTTACAGCATGTTCTCTCCTTCTCCCTACAGTTAAAAATTTGTCACAGCATTAAAAAAAATGTAAAAGTGTAGCTACAAACATTTACCTATCTGCCTTGAAGGCTCTGTCAGTATCTAACTGTAAGTAGTGCTGTTGTCTAGACTTCACTGAAGAGTCTTTTTTTTTCTAATCTGGTGATTCAAAGGTGAAACACTGACCTCCAGTTCTGGTACTTGACTGATCTGTGTAGGAGTAATGCTGGATTCTGGGTTACATCATTTATATCTTAAGGGTTTGAGCCAAAAGTTGGATTTCTTTTTTTCCTAGTTCATCTCTATCTGATAACCTTGAATACAAGATAGATGACGCCTGAAGCAAAGCTGATAAAGTCACCACTGCTAAGAAGCAGGAGGGAGGGGGGCATGGAAGCACAACAGCATAGATACATATCTTCACATCCTTATTTCCTTTACAAATGGAGGAAGGAAGTTCCCTGCAGGTTAGCTGAAGAGTATCCGCTCTTACCATCTAAGTACAATTTCTAAGAGCCACAGGCTCTTAAAAATACTGAATTCAGAACTTCACAGATAATTCACTCCATAAATAATACTCTGTACGTTTTGCTTCTGAAAAACTTCTACTAAAAATTCACAACTGGGTATAAAGCCAGAGTTACGGACACTCACCCCACCCTGTTTCATATCTCTACTCTGTTTCGCTCTGTTTCTGTCCCCTCTTCTTCCAAATCCTTCCTGTTCTTCCCATCCCAGCGCATGGCCATTCCTTTCTGCCGTGCCACTTCACTAATTCCAGCAGTTAGCACGCATCCTCCTGCCTGCTCCCTGTGTGTCGCTGTAAAGATCCCACCCAACAGTCATCTTCCCCAGCAGGAGACCCCTGGGCTTCCCGTCCCTCCTGCTGGCTCCCCGCACCCAGGAAGGGATGGCTCTGTGCAGCCTTGTGCTTCCCACTCCCATGCGCACACGGACTCGCTGAGGGGAGCCTGCTGCAGGGCTCCTTCCCCCAGCACAGGACAGCAAGCGACTCGCTGTCCCCTTGATCCTCCAAAGTGTGGCCTTGGTTTGGTGCCCGTGTCCACAGGTGCTGCTCTGCAGCTGGGAGGGCCCCATGGGCCACGTGAGCTGTGCACAGACAAAAGTACTCATATACAGAATCTTACAACAGCACCTATAGATTATTATGAAAGCTGTCTCTAAAACAGGCATGAATCACCCAACAGCTACAGCAGTACTCCTGTGCAGAGATGATTACGAATTTTTATGCAACTTCTTTAATCAGAAGAGACATACTTGGTTGAAAATGAAACCTCTGCAGGAAAAGGTTGGTTTTGATTAATTTCTCAACTTGAAAAAGTGTCCAAATTGTCAGTGTGTTTCACTTTGACATTTCTAAACATACAGAGAAGGAAAGAAAGAAAAAAGAAGAAAATCAAGTTTCATGTCACTTTTCATTTTAAGACAGGTTAAATTTCATTATTTGATCAACTGGTGCAGTAACAGCCTTGTTCAGAATTTCTTGCTCTATAAGAATCCCTATATAACAGCCCCTGTATACCTATAGGCTGGTACCTATAAAGGCCATTACCTTTCATAATGCAACCTCAGGGAAGATTTTTTTACTAAAAAAAAGAGATGCATTCCTACTTTTAATTAATTGTTGTAAGAAGTTGTTTGGTTTCAGAACTTTGACCAGGATTACAAATTCACCACTGAAGATGGATCAAACTGATCAGTGACTTCACAGGATCATGGTTATTTTTATTTGCTGATTTTTTTTTTGTTTTGTCTTATTTTTATTTGCTGATATTTTTTTTGTTTGAGCTAATGGTCTCCTTGTGGAATGTTTACATGCATTGAGATGCATGTCTCCTTTAGAATGATTATCAACTGGCAGTTTGATCATCAATTTTTCAAAGATGCTAAACTCCTTTTCACAGAAAAAGAAAGTGAAAGGGGAGCAGAGTGACTCATCCAGACACATGGACTATGTCACCTGCAGAACCAGAGAACTCTTAGCTCCTGGTATCCACACTCATGGCCTGGACATTAACACAGCTTGTACCAAAACTGATAGCAGGCATCCCACCATGTTGCAAAGGAACATCCCCTTCTGGTGGAACATGCATTTGAAATTCAAAATATGTTTGCTTGCTTTTTGGCAGTACATGCTGTAATGCCTCCCTTACTCTTTTGCCTAACCCTACACAGAGCTGAAGAAAAAGAAAAGTCCATTGATCATATTTTTCCATATCAGTTGCTTTGCATTGATGTTGCTGATACTGTAAACTTGGCTGCACACCAAACAGAAATGTTACAGCTGAACTGGGTCAGATTTTCATAAGTAATCACCACCAGATTTGGGTCATATCTGTAGATACTGCCACTGCAACCTTTAGACTCAGTTCTGAACATGGTTAAGCACGTTGAGGCCAAGCACTTTGAAATGAGAGACTAAAAGCACACAATTTGCTCTGGCCTCAAAAGTGAATGCTGAGCTCTTTGAGGAATCTGGACCACTCCATCCATCTTCTCTATTTATAACCATTCTGCCCATCAAAGGAGACAAGGCTACAGATGTAAGGGGAGCTGATGGCTGGGACAGACCTACACCGCAGATGTTTGAGATCTTGAGATCCTCTAGTTCAGAGCTGCACATTGAGGCCACCTAACAGTAAATGGCTCTCAGGGAGAAGATAATGTGGCCACTGAGGAAAAATGGACTGTTCTAAGCTATTCAAGAAATAAAGCAGAATGGGCTATACAAAATAATGTTACTTTTTAAGAGTCTTGCAAAATCAAATTGTGTTTGAAAGCAGCAGTGAACTTCAGTGTGTTTGTAGTAGTAAAAGGTAAAAGAGGATATGAGGATCCAAGGAAGTCTAAGCCAACTACTAGTACAACCCAGTAGTCCTGGTTATTAGGAATGACAAAGCAAGAAATAAATTCATGGGGATTGGGTGTGGGTGGAAGGTGTTATTACAAATTAGTAAGATTGCAAATCCTGAGTTTCTTCTACCAAGCATTCTTACTAAAAACCCTTCTGTTAGGGAGAACAAAAATAAAAGGGATGCGTATTAAGTGTATGAAAGACCAGCTTGAATGACGGAATCTCAGAGTGGAATCCAGTAGTAAATGGGGCTGACTATGAGCAAAGATTGTAAATAGTTCTTCATTCACGGTGGGTTGGTTTGGGGCAGCTGTTGGAAGTAATTTTTTTAAATCCAAGCCATCTGTGCAGAGGCGCTTTTCATGCAATGAATTCCATCAGCACAACAGGCGAGGTACCTACAGTGTGTCTGTGACAGTAAACCAACAGCTGGTACTGAACTTGCCTGGGATTAGCACTTGTTCAGAGAGAGGGGCAAGGAAGGGCCAGCACCAGGTGCCGTGTGGAAACTTCAGCAGTGGTTTAGTGAAGAAAAGCAGGATGTCAACAGAGGTTTGACACAGGGGGGAGATGAGCTAATAGTGAGGAGAAAGGGTGTGGGGAAGAAGCTGTCATGTTAAAAATCTGTGCCAGTAGAGAATTGGCAGATAACATTAGAGCACGTGGAGCCATAGGGTGATAAGGAGGGTAGGTCAGTGTTGCAGAGTGATCTGATTCATACAGTCAGAAAATGTGTTTTAATACAACCAAATGCAAGAGTACCCATCTGGGAAAAAAGAAAAATCTCCTGTGGCAGGGTGAGAATCTGCTTCTGAAATCAATTACGAATACAAGGTATGAAGTCAGGCTGGATAACTGAATGCTCAGCACAAAACTGTAATTACATTTTTAGCATCTGCATCTATGTATCCATGTTGTGTACTGCTTATCAGTGTACAGACATTTCTTTAAGTTCAGTAATAATTATAAATAGGAGAACCACCACAAAATCTGCACAAGCCTCACAGACCTGTGAAACCATTGCAGACCCAAACCATGTTGCAGATGGTGAAACACAGCGTTGTGTGGGAGTTAACTATTTCACATTAACGTTATTCAATCACAGTGGCCCATTTTCACACAGCTTGCTCAACTTCAGAAAGTTTGCACAAAGGTTAAGGTTTGACATTTCGAGACAGAATGGCTTAGTCTTCTATCCTCTAGTGAGAACTACAATAAATAATCAATAATAGAAGGGAAACAGACTCTTACTGCATCCCTTTCTAGGGTGAAAGCACTGAAAACATGTTTTTTTGACACAAATGCTTATTCTGAGGTCTTCATTACCAGGATTTCCAGCAAAATAGCCATAGGCAAAAAAGCACTCAATCTGACTGTTACATTAGGCTTCCTGAAACCCCATGTAGGGTGCAGTTCTGAGTGAAGCCACAAGAAAATGTTCTTACACTTCTAAATGGACTAACAGAATTATATTTCCATCAATATATAAGGTTGTGATGAGGTCCTGCTTAAGGGGTAGTCCTGTAGCGTGTTAGAATCGATTTTTTTATAACCAGTGTGATTTCTGTTAGTTTATGCAAAGCATGACTCTAAGAATGAAACAGATTGAGATGGGGCATAACATCCTGTCACAGCAGCATAATTCATGACTGCACTCACAAATCACTTTTCTCTGTAGATTTAGGTACTAGTTCAGAAATTACTTCTAGAAAGCAATACTCTCTCTCAACCACTCAGTTCTACATATCTCTAATTAAGTGTTTAGGTAATTACTGCTGCACATCTGTTATTTCTGCAGTAGTGGGTAAATACAGCACAATATTTTCAGTGTTATTACTGTATCTGTAGGTGTTGGCCCACTTCTTAATCAAAACCTGCCCTTTGAACTGTGGCACTTGTTGTTTTGAGGCTGTGGGAGGAGGAGGACTCTGGAGGTTATCTGACTGCTCTCACCTGTGTCTCCTGGATGCAAGGAACCAAAGTAAGGGAATTAAGGGAATTTAGCTGCAGAGCCCCTGAAAGTCTCCACCAAACCTGCATGAATTGTGTGTTCACAGCTTGCAGTAGGAGTTGCAGGTTGGACAGAGGTAAAACTCCAATACTAAACCCAAGACGTTTGCTACAGGCTTAATCTCAATATCCCAGAGCAATGAAAGGGCAGCAGAGGCACCAAACTGATAGCCATCACCAACATGGCAGGAGTCAGAAGACTTCTGGTCTGTGTGCCAGCCCCAAGTCAGTAGCTGAAGCCGGCTGCACAGCAATTCCCTGGTACATAGCTGAGCCACTGCTTTGCTCAAGCAAACCCAGTGATGTCATCCAGGCACCACTCACAGGCACGCAGGTACAAGCACGAGGTAGAGGTAATTGGCAGGGTCATTAAGGAATGTCCATATTCCCTTGTTTGCCCAGGTATAGGTCTCATTTCCTTGTCACACACTTGAGGTGAAGAGACAAAAGTGCCCATCTCAGAACAGCAGCTTGAGAGGGATGGACTCTTTCAGGTGCTTCTTGCCCCCTTGGGAAAAAGCAGTTTTGCAGGTGCCCAGCAAACAGAAGTGTGGAGAAGGGAAGATGTCCCACCCAAGGTGCCATGAGAGGGAACTGCAGCTTCCTAAGGAGGAGGGCACAAAGCAAGAGTGACATTTGCCCAACATCTCATTCTCAAAGATGGCTGAACTACAGGGACTGTCTGTAAACCCAAGCAAACAGCAACATAACAGGTCAAGCACTGACATAAGAGACTTCAACCTATTTTGTTGACAGTTACAGGCAAATGAAGGCAGGGACCACAGCACCAACTTTTACGCAACATTTGAACACGGTGTTTCCCATATGCTCATAACATACAGCAATCACCATGAACAAGTTCTGTTAGGTCATAATGACTGCTCAGTCACCCAAAATCTAAAAAAAAAAAAAAACCAAAAAACCAAGCAAACAAAAAAAGCACTAAGCAATTCTGCTTTTTAAATGCAACAAAAGGATTAAAAAAGAGGAATTTGAAATAAATACCTGCTACAAAATAGGAGAGGACTTGTCAAACCCTGCTTTGTGTGTTCTGCTAGTTGGAGCAACCCACTGCAAGGAGGCTTCTGTCACACAATAACCTCCCCTCTCCACTAAGGCTGGGTTCTGACCAGGAATGTGTTCATCTTTCACCCCTGGTTTCTGAGGATTTACTGTTTTGTTACAACACTGGATATGTCACTTCCAGTTTAATGCAATACATTTCAGGCTGACCACAATCAGGTGTGCAGCTATTTTGCGTGAGTTCTTTCTCCAGGAAGTTTTAAGAGTAGCCCTTAGTGTTATGTTAGTCCCTCGCCTCGAGGAAGAACAAAGTGAAAAACAGATGCTGCCATAAGCACAAAGACCAAATGTGCTGAGCCACACAGAATTGCAGTGGAAGTACTGAAGATAAGAGTAACGCCCACTGACCCGGCCTTTCCAGCAGCCAGCAGTGGCCAGGAAATGACCCTTTTCCCCCAGCAGACTGATCACTGCCGAGTTTAGTCTGCAGAGACACCCCACCAGCACCAGTGAGACTCTTGCAGTACCAACTAGCTGCAATCCACACATCACTGACTGAGTTACAGAGCTGCAAATATGTTTAGTTCTGTTTAGAGCACAGACCACTCAGATTTACACAAAATATGACATATTAAATGTAGGTCATGCTACAGTCAGGTTCCTGTTCTTTAATTTCAGTTAGAGTAAGACAAATCTGTCACATGTGAGTCAGCTTCGAAATGCTCTTGGAGCAGTGGGAGTTTGCATACAGAACTATGTAAATACCAAAGAAGAAACTGAAGATTTGACCTTTGTTTACCCAAGCGAGTCTCAATTGACCAAAAGGCACATCAGATTTTAATAGCATTTCTAGGATTGATTCAGCACTGACAGGCCAACTTCCACAACTTGATGGCAAGTACAGTACATCTGTCAGCAGGAAGCCTACACAGAGACTGCAGAGGCACCAGGAACCCACAAGTTACACAAAATAAACACTTTTGTGCAAAAATCTGAAACAGGAGCAGAGTCAGCATAACAGAATGCACTGATTTATTCACTGCCTTCACTCTAGTGAAGAATCCTCCTGCAAATGTCTCTATTGCATCTGGCTCTCCCAGGGGAATGCCCAGAGGGCTGGAGAAGATGCATGAGCAGTGCCAGTCCTCCAGCAGCACCAATGATAAGTCAAGCCCTGTCTGCACAAGCACATAGGGCCCAGTCATCAAGGGGGCCATCTGAAACTAGCCACAAGCACCATCAGCACGGGAGCAGTGCTGTCAAGACACCCCATCACAAAGCTCTGTGTCCCTTTGCTCACATGTAACCCCAAGACAAATCCTCAGCCAGGGCACTTTTACCTTTAGCCAGTCACAGCTTCATGACAGTCTTTGTAATACCTTGGGCAAATATTGACTCCCATCCAACAGACTGAAAATATTTGGTTTGCACCAGATGTGGTGCGTATGTAACTTTGAAACATTAGCTAAAGGAGTGATTTGGGAAAATAAAAATTGTAGGTGGATGTGTTTACTTTGCAAGGTTGTTCGCAATGTGCCCAGATGCCAGAAGTGCTCGTGAAGGCTTCACCCACAGGAAGAAAGGCAGCTGTAAGTGCCGCGATGCACAGTCCAACTGTGCATGCACGTGCATTCCTGCGCCTGCAGCTCACCACATGACAGAGGAAGGGCTGAGGATCACTGGTGAGACGTTAACGGGTCCATGTATTCCTGATCTGAAGACAACCTGAAAAGGTCTGTTAGCTATAGAACAATTACTGAGCTTACTGCTTCAGGACACAGCCTCCCAAGTTCTTGGCATGTAGTGTTGGGACTGCTTTCTGCAAGAACTTGAGCACCATTTCTGTGGCCCACAGCTGACAGCAGCTTTTGGAAATGCAGACACTGTTCCAAGGGAAGAGAAGGTAGCTGCCCACTCCTTTCCCACTTCTCTTTCCCCAGCTAATTAGAAATTAGAGTCCCAGTAAAAAACATCAATCAAAAGCACACATTTAAGCAGATAAACACTTTTTGTTAGAAGGCTGGAAGCAAAAGAAAGGTAGTTCAATTAGTTTAAATCACTTCAGTTTTCAATGCCCCAACTGTCAATTCCTCATGTGCATCTACTCTCTCCTGCTAAAAAACATTGGTCAGGTGCAGCTTTGGCAGTCACAGAGCTTCCTTATGGAAATTGGGCGGGGAGGGAAAGCACTTCAGCACCATTCAGTAACCTGTGGCTATTCCTACTATCCAATACTTTCATTGAGGGAATTGGTGTGCATTCATTTTGGGGGCCTTTCAGAAGGAACAGGAGTTCTTGAAGTAACAAATTTTCCAAAGGAAAAGAGGTTCCTTTTTTTGGTATTTACCAAAGTGTAGAAGAAAAAAAAAAAAACTGAATTTTGTTCAGTACATTTGCAGGAAGAACAGTATATTTGCAGGGAAAATGTTAGTGAAATATTTGTTTGCTGGACCACTGAGGGCCAAACTCAATTGGCAGAATTTTATACAGAACAGAATTATTCTTTCAGGTCTGGAAATTCGTAGTAATGCCCTTTAACCACCTCTCTTAAAATAATTGAATCTGCAAAACATCCCAGACAGCATTTGAGAAGTACAAGAGTAACATTTTGCTGAGTCTTTTTCCACAAGTGAATCTTTTCATCAGATACACAACACCTGACACCTGGTGCTCTTATACCCTCTGAACAGTCAACAGATTTTGCCCAGAGCAAGAAAAACCAGCAAGCCACATACTGATCCACACATATACCCATCTCTAATGCATTGCCTCCCAACCCCACTGGAAATTCAGGGGTGTTGGAACTTTCCTGGTCATGAAGGACCACTACAGCACCCAACCCATCCTTCAAGACAGTTTACCTACAGGCTTACTGTCAATCTCTGCAGAAAACTAACCCTGAAAACTACTTAGGCACTAAGCTTGCAATTCATCTGATAACACTGAGCTGCAGGAACATTGCACCTCCCAAAAGGGGAGTTACAAATTGGTTTCAACATCATGATCAGTTAAACCAGCACTAGGAAAGAGATGAATCTTTAGCCATATGTTTCCTTGAAAATATTCCAAGTTCATTACCAGAGGCCAAGACACTTCACAAACATACCACAGGTTCAGGAACTAATGTTGTTTTAAAGAAGCCCTAGAAAGACACTTCTCTGTAGTCATCTAAGGTAATTAAGCTCAGGCCTCAGTGTCACAGCAGCATGCAAAGCTTCCTAATGCCGCAGTAAATCTAGAAAGGTCATTTGAGGTTTCTCCCTGCCTAGGAGACTCTTCAGACATGTTCCAGTCAATATGCCTCTTACCCGGAGGCTTCTGAGCCATCATCCCCGCCATGCACTGGCAGGGATAGGAGCTCCCTTCCCAGCTGATTATTGACAGTCCAGCATGCTCTTAGCTCTCTGCGTGTCTGAGTTCAGCCTAGGTTTCCCTCCTGCAGTTTGCAGCATGCTTTTGAGCACTCAATCTCCCGAGGCATATTCAGGTTATAGTCCCCCTTCAAGGTGTTTGAGGGTTTCCTGTGAAGGAATCAAATCTGTCCAGCACCATCTCATGAATCTTTAGCCTGATCTTTCTGACTGTGGCTGCACAGAGCCTGGGTGTGCCAGAGGCACTTGCTGCACACACATTTTCTCTCAGTATTGTGGTGGAGTTTCCTCTACCTCTTTGGCAACCACTGTTACAACACAAAACTGAGCACCACTGTTAGCAAGATGTGCAATTACCCTATTTTAAATTTCTTTATCTAGTTTATAGAACTGCAAACACACACAAGGAGTCCTTAGCAGGTCTCTGTATTCCATGGACAGGTGGACTTAAACAAAATCTCCTCTGGCCCATGACTTTCTCATACTGATGGCATCTTCCCTGCTCCCCCTGCTCCTCTGCCCTGCCTAGCCTTTACACATAGGAGCAGTTTAGTTTATTTCTGTCTAACAGAAGTGAGTTTCAGTCCTCAGGGCATTATGCAAAATTAAGTCAGATTGTCAGTCCCATGAACAAGGCTTTGTCAGAGCTAACAATGAAAACCTGCTAATCAACAGATAAGGAATTGGGCTCATTTACATTTGTTTAAGCTGACAAAATATTTTGTTATATTGTGGAAAACATAAAACTTTTCAGAAGCATGGCTGGCCAGCTGCAGTGTCAAGGTTATCAGAGATTTTATCACATCCCTGGCTGCTGTGGGCTGTGCTAAAAGGGCACTTTAGCTCCTTTAGCCCATAAACCCGATTTCAGTTATCACCCTTTATTGTCAATATACGTAAGAGCAGCTCGCTGCAATAAAGGGATTGAAGAAATAGGAAACAGAGCACCCAAACCACGGGCTCCTGGCTGCACCATCACAGGCCCGTGCTTGCCATGTGCTGGCCAGCCTGGGGGCCCGCAGGCAGGAGCCAGCTCTTGGCAAGGTTGACTGCCACCAGCTCTCACACATGGGTGACACTCCCCTCCTCACAGCATGGGGGGCCGGGAAAATGCACAGCCCTGAGTCACCCCCCAGCAGCAGGAGAGAACAGGCACAGCAATGCCTGCAATCCAGTCAGAGAAAGAGGAGAAGCAGCTTTTTGGGTAGAAAGCAAGGTTTGGTATTTTTTGGCTTCTGTGTTGGTGAGGAAAATGAAGTACAAGGAAACAATTTTTTGTCATTGTTGACAGGTTCTTTTACCCTTTTTGCCCTCCCGCAAAACAAAGCCCACCAGAGCTTCAGGACTGCCTGGTCTCTGGCCAAGAGGCACTGCTATCACCATTGGAGACTGATTCACATGCCAGTACTTGTGCTCTCGGGGAGCTTCAGTGATTGTCAGCTGAATTCCCACCACACAGCTAACAGGAAGGGGAATTGGACAGAGGGCAATAACATTAACCTAGGAGACTCTCACTAGCAGTACCAACAGATACCCTCACTGTAACACAGGTGCACATCCAGTCATGCTGCTTAACTGCAGCATTCCCCCTGATTCAGATGAACAGTTGGCAGAACCCAACTCAGCCGGTGCATTTGTCTTTTTGTGTTACTCTTTACCGTATGGGACCCATAGGATCCAACAGTTTCTGGGTGAGAACCACACCTCCTCATACTTGCATTTTGTAGAGAGCATCTTGGCTGTCCAGCCACTACTGGGATCTAAAAACCAGGAGTCCTTAACCTTGCCAAAGCATCAGTATAAAGGCTGTGGCAGCCTTCTCCAACATACAGACGTTCACAGAAAAAATTGCTCAAACATGAGATTTCAGCAACCGAACATGCAGAGGAACAAAACCGACATCCAAATGGCAAGTAGAAAGAGCCACAGTTAAAAACTAAACCACAGCAGTCTCAGAAGAGAGAAGTAACAGCGAAGCATCTCCCCTTCTGCAGTTATTTGATGCCTAGCAGTTTGAGGCACATCACAATTATGCACATGCTCTTCCACGGCCCGTGTCTTCCCGGAGTATGGTGAGTGATGTGAAAGGTTTCAGACAGGCATTTTTAGAATTTAGGCAAAAGTAAGAGAGGACAGAGATCACCCACTTGCATAAAACCCCTTCCTCCCATAAACGCAGCCGTTCTTTTCCATCCCTGCAAGGGTCTGTGACGCAACTTAGGCTGGGGAAACTGGGAAGGAAGCACTCGCTGGAAGATCACCCCCCCTGCCTGGGATGAAGGGAGAGGTGGCAAACGGCCTCACCACCTCAAATGGCCACAGAAATCAATCCAAAGATTGCCAAATGCCTGTAGGGAACAACAGCAGTGAGCCCTGCCAGAGCCAGGCCCAGCTGACAAATGGGCAGGCAGAGAGGGAGGATACCTGGCTTAGTAGAGGAGCTCACAAGCAAAACATCTCAGCCATGGTGAAAATATCACACAGGAAGGAGACTCTTCTCAATTGCCATTAATGTTAATTTAAGCTACTGAAAACACAAATAATTCCAAAACCAACTGACAGCAGATATATAGAGTACACAGCAGAGCTCAGCAAAGGTCAGGCCCCTGCAGCACAAAGCCCAGCACAAGCACACAGGAAGACCCAGCTCTTTGCTCTCAGAGCTTGAGGTGACAGCACCCTGACTCACACTCACTATTACTCAGTGTGAGCAAGAGCATCCTGGTCCAGAAGGTCCGAGCTCCCTGAGTGCAGGTTTGCAATAAGGGATGTCTACCTGCAACCATCGTTCCTGCAGCACCTCAAAGAGTTAGAACAGCTACATAAAGAGGATCAAGACTATTTTTCACTCATTCCCTTTTTGGTCTCACCCTCCTGCCTGCCTGTCCAGGTTACTGTGTTTCAGAGAGGCAAAGGGCAATAGTAGAGGCAGAGCTGATAGTCAGTGCAATTGGGAATTTAGCAGGTATAACAGGCAACATAAGAGCCCTTGGCTTAAATCAGTTAAAGTTAATTGCTAGGAGTCCTTGGAAGCAGTTTAGACCAAAGTAATGTTTATTCTTTTCTGGCTGATCACATAATAAAATACTATTAATTTGTTGTGGCTCTTCACTTCAACACTTAAACTTTCCTATACAAAATACTAAAAACATTGGGAGTTAGTTTCTTGTTCTTTGCAATTATACCTCTTTTTCCACTTTGAACTCACCCCTTGAGTCTATCAGTGAGCTTTGGAAATGTATTATTCATGGGGGGGAAAAAAGTGTAAACCATAAGTTATGTATCATAATGAACGGTCTGTCACCTCAGAGGATTACAATTTCCCTTTAATGCCAGCTGGCCCTATTACAGTACCTAAATCAATGGAATATCTTGGCCATTTTCAACAGCTGCGGTGCTGCACTCCTGCCAGCCAGTGCCAGCGCGGCGGCGGAGCAGCCACCTCTGAGCCGTGTGCCACGGAGGGAGCTGGCAGCACGAGCCAGCAGCTGAGCTGCCTTCTGGGCTGCTTGAGCAGAGGAGCCCAGCATTGCTGCAGCAACTGCCAGTGCCTATGGACGCTGAGCCCCAGTGAGTGGGGTGGAGGCACCCCATGCACTGCAGCATCCAGCTGGCTGGGGGATCCCACATGTGTCAAAAAGTTGGTTGCACAGTATTAAAAGAAAATAATTTCAATGCCTGTGACATTATTTTCCTTCTATGTTTGCCTTATTCAATATTCTTTTGTCATGTCATGTCTACTATAAAAAAAAAAAAAACCAAAAAATGAAGATGAGAAGTAGCATGTTAGAACAAGCACATAAAAGTGGTTTGCTCTCAACTTATTTAAAAGCCTTATCACATGTTCCAGGTAATCCGTTAGGCAACATTATTCCAACAAGGTGTGGCCAGCATTTTTATATTGTATGAAACATTTCCTTCAGATTTATGTGCTCTCTCTTTACAGTCCGTATGTTGTGCATATCACAAACTAGTGTGACACAGACTCAAGAAATGTTCTGAGACTCATGTGTTGGGTTTTTTTTTTTTTTCTTCCCCCAGTAAAGAAGTCATAGACATATCCAATCCACATTCAGATGTATCTGCGGTTTTAGATGCACAAATACCTTTAAAATCTGGTTCCGTCATTTTAAACGCCTTATAATGCATAACAGATATTTCCATGCCTGAAATCTATTTTGACCGCTTCATTACTCAGAGGAAAAAATACTGGAAACTACCACTAGCCTATTGACAATTAAAAAAAAAAAAAATTACCCTTGGCATTCTCAGAAGCCACCTCCACTGCAGGTGAAAATAGACAGACAGGATGTGGCTTGGCAATGGAGTAAGGTCTAAGATTCAGCAGGGAAAATCTCTGGAATTTTAACTCTGAGCAGGCATCTAGTAAGGTCTCTGCTAGAGACACACTCCATTGACTTACATGCATATTTCAGTGCTTTTCTAAATCAGAATTTCCTCAAAGGGCTGTATGCTGCTATGTTTCACTATTTAGAGTAAGACCCAAATCTTACAGAGTAAAGGCAAAATCCATTCCTGATGTGAACTGGGGTTATGCTGGAGACAAATTTGATACAACTGACCTGTTTGGTTTTTTTCTCTTACAGGTGGAAAATGCGGAGGCTTGAGGAGCACACCTTTGTCAACATGCAACAGCAGCACAGCTTGCAAGCAGAATTGCATGAGTCTCGCAATCTTTCACCCAGGGCTTATTCTAGAAACCTCTTCCTCCCTCCCCTCAACTGCAACAAACATTTTGCTTGAGGAAGGAGCAAGACCCAGAAGAGCAGCTCTCTACCTTGTGTTGCAATATCCAATCTGAGTGTTACTATCAGCTTTTGGAAACTGACTATAGAAAACACAGATGATGTTTGCATATTTTAATTTTAAACATCTCTGCCTGGCATACGGATGGAACCTAATAAGGCATTTTGTTTCTGCCTCATGAATTAATTCAGCCTGCTAACAGATTTGGATAAAGCATTTTGATTTCAACTAATAAATTTGTTTTCTGTGCAGCCAAAACAACTTTTGGAAGCAAAGTAAAAAGTTCTTTAGCTTGCCAGAGAAGTACTTCTATAATATCTATAAGGAAAAGACCTTTTATTTTTGCAACCCACTTGTTCCACCCATGTCTTTTAAATCAATCAGATAAATTCACCTTGTTTTTCAATGCCCTGAATCCTGATAGCTCTGCACACTTGATAGGTAATTTAATCATTGTTGGTGTGGATGAACACAAGCTCAAATTAGCTTCTGAAAGGCTTAGTTGTCCCGTAGATAGCTCTGCCTTTCCACTTTTATGCAGGAACTGAGCTTCACCAACTGGTTAGCTAGAGGTGTCATTAAAAATTTACAGAAAGAAACAAAGGTGTGCTCCAGTGTCTCTCCTTACCCTTTCTACTGTTACTCTGGCAAACAAAAGGTATGGAACCTGCTTCATGAATAATGGGTCATGTAATATGCATAATGCATTTTTAATGACGCACAGTAATAACATTGAGAGAGATATTTCCAATCTTCAGACTTGCTCCACAGCCTCTCAGTAGCCTGTTCTGATTCTCCCCAGATAAATCTTCTTTTCCTCTTCTTCATTTCAATTCTCCACCTTAAAGCCATGACTTTTCTCCATGGGTAGCTGCATTTCACCCAAACCAGCAACTGGCACTCATGCAAGCAGGGCTGGGGACATGGGAACAACCTCCCATGCAGCAACACACAAGTATTTCAGGGGGTTTGTAGCTGAGCTGCAGTCCAACAGCTGTGCCCTGAAGACACCACTAACTGCAACATGCTCTGGGAGCAGACACACTTAAACCAATAAAACACCTGTGGGTTTCTTCCCACGAAGAACATTCTTGCCACCTGTGCTGTGTCCATACTGCCTCCCCAGCCATCCACCCCACCCTGTGGGCGGCACTAGACTCAAGCCACGCTAGTTGCCCTGTTTGGAAACAGGATGATCCAAGGGGGCAAGCACACATTGCTATTGTAGTTTTAAAGGTAAATGCCAACAACTGAACCTGCTCAGGGCCTGCTGGAGCAAGGCCTGCCCAGAGGGAGGAAGGAGGGAGGCTGTGGCTGGCAGAAAAGGTCCTCCTGAGGGCAGAGGGACTGGGGGCAACAGTTGCACCCCGGCCAACCCATACCTAGAACCACAGGCCAGCACTCACTCCATTCACAGCAACAGCTTCCCGGTAAAATAAATATTGAGCATCACCCTGGGGCAGCCCCAAGCCTGCCTGTGCCACTGGCTGAGCCACGCCTTGGAACCTCTCCTGGCCTGGGTGGGACCCAGGACATCACAGGCCTTTCGCATAACCACTCAGAGTCTCCTGCACTGACCTTCCGCATTAATTAATCCAGCATGATGGGTCTAATGTGGTTTTCAGAGCAGCTGGCACCTCCTGCGATGCCTGTGCCATGTCCCTTCAGCCTGGTTGCTGTGATTGTGGCCGCGTTGCTGCTCAGTGAGAGCTCGGCCTGGGCACCTCAGGGGCAGAGCGCAGCTCCGCCCGGGCGGGTGAGCCCTGAGGGGACACGGCCTCAGCCTGCCGGGGCAGCCCTGAGGGGACACGGCCACAGCCTGCCGGGACAGCCCTGAGGGGACACGGCCACAGCCTGCCGGGGCAGCCCTGAGGGGACACGGCCACAGCCTGCCGGAGCAGCCCTGAGGGGACACGGCCACAGCCTGCCTTGAGAGCCTCGAGGGGACACGGCCACAGCCTGCCGGGACAGCCCCATGGGGAGCCAACCGAAATTATCAAGGGTGACAGAACCAGAACAGGGAGGACCTCCTTTGCGCCATGGCAGGTGAGTGCCCCGGACCCGGGCAGGAAGGGTGCCTCAGGGCTGGGCCAGCCCAGCAGGGCACAGGGTGACTCTGCTCACTGGGTTTGTCCAGAATAAATGTACAAAGCTGGAAACATGAGTATGTACCCGTGTAGGCACACAAGATTACATGCACATATAAAAAGCCAGGCTCCCATGCTGTGCTCTGTTGGGAAAAGGACAAGGGACCCCTCCATCATGCGCCTGCTTCTCTTGTGTATGGGCTGCAACTGCCAGATGGAGCCAGCCCTGCTGGCAAGGCAGGCAGGCAAAAGGCCATATTGTGAGTCCCAACAGGCTTAAGTATAAATGATGCACCTGCTGCTCAGGTGTCCCTGCAAACTCCTAGACATTTAATCTTGTGGGAGATATTCAAGTTGCTCCTGGGCTAAGCAGGGACTTCTGGCTGTCTACATTTCCAAAGCAAAGCCTTAAAACTGCAGTTTCCCCTAAATCCTTTTATAGAGATAGTCCAAGGCATGGTGTATCCTTATTCTCAAAAGTGTGAATGTTGATCTGAAATCAGTAAGAACTGAACAAATAAACATGGCAGTTGTGTTCTTTAATCACTACAGCCCTTGTGCCTGCATTCCCTCCTTGGATTCCCTGACAGGCGTTGTGGTATGTTGTTGTAATCGCTGACATTCACAAATGTGCAGTTACATTTTAAATAATAATCACTCTGGACCATCCTCGATACTTTATTAACTTAAAACATTGTTCTAATAAATATGTATCAAGAAACATAAGACACTCCATAAAATCTAAATAAGGACATTTACAAACTTGTCAACAAAGTAAAAACAGCTTGTTTTTTTTTTTTTAACTGAGGTACATGCAGAGTTGTTAAGGCAAATTAAGTAAATTATACTTTTACAGTAAGTCCTGCCCACCTCAGAAAGTTTCCCTTTAAAAATTAAAAAACCAAAAACAAATATACAACTGATGCTATTAAGTAGCTATTTTCCAGTTATTAGAACAAGCCCAGAGTGCATAAGCCAGTAATGGTTCTGCACAGAAAGTCTGTGCTTCCCTGGTGCTCCTGCCCTCCTCAGGCAGGTTCACTTCTTGGATTGGTTTCTAGTTCTAAGGCATAATTCTGTGCTTTGGCTTTTCCACTGGTCTTTCACAAGCTTCCTTCTCCCTAGTGGATGTAGGAAGAAGTAACCCTCCATGCTTCAAACATACTGGCAGTCAGGCCTTGCACAGAGAGAGGTGGCTCAGGGAGGATAAAAAGGACCTCTCTGTAACTGTTAATGCAGCTCCTGATTTGCACTAGAATAAGTGAGAGCAGGATCAGACACCAGCTGGTACCTTTGGTTAAAAACCAGCAAGATGCAAACTGCACAGTCCTGTTCCTCCAGGTTTTCCTGACAGGAAGTCATCCAAGAGTGAGCACATTCAGCACTGAACTCAACCGGGGCAGATGCTGATGGGTCTGTGTCATTACCCCATGTAAACACTGCTATACCCATGATTTCCTGCCAGCTGATTCAAGCTACTGAAAACTTGAAGGGGTTCATCATGGCCATGGCAGACATATTTTCCAGCTTGCAGATATTTGATAGCTTATCCATCTTTGGAGTATTAGGCTTTATATCTAAAAAAGTGTTATTTCAGAAACAACAAGGGGAAGAGGAGAGAAACCCCAGCCTTTACTTTGCCCCTTCACAGTCATTCAGGTTGAGCTGTCAACACATGGCTCTGTCCTCTTCTTTCCTGTTTGAGCTCCTGTTCAGAAAGGTAATGCCAGGGTCTGTGTTCAAGACAGCAGGGAAGCCAAGGGAGTCTGTTCTCATAGTGTTGTAGCCCTTTCTGTATTGTAGTTTGGACTCATTTCAGGCCGTGCTGCGTCTCCCGGTGTCTCCGTAAATCCACCTTTCGTTGGAAGCCTTTGCCACACAGATCACAGCCAAAGGGCTTGAAGCCTGTGTGCTTCCGACTGTGGGTGATGAGGTTGGAGCTTTGACTAAAGGCTTTTCCACACACCTGGCACTTATGAGGCTTCTCACCTGCAAGCAGAAGGTGAGAAAGAGAGAGGCTGTGAAAGAGGCAGCATGCTGCTTATGTGGGACCACAGCAAATATACACTGGTACTTAAAGCTTTTCAAAGAGGTTTTTGTATGCTTACCTAAGTCATTCTTACAAAAAGACATGGAGTTGGGAGCCCAAGACAGAGCATTAGCTGAGCCTCTACTGCAGCTGAGCAGGCCTGGACTTGGATGCACCTCCATCAGCCCAGCACAGTCCTGAGAGCAGTCTGAAGCAGAGTGCTCTCAGGACACCGCACCTTGTGAGTGTATTTGTCTGCATGGGCTCTGTGTAGTTTAAACTGGCTTTGTGTCCTAGAAATATGAGGAACTCCTAGAAAAGTGATTAATGCCTGGCACTGATTACTATACCATCAGCATGAAGGCAGGTGGAATAGGTAGATAGAAATTGTTAAATCAAATCCGGTGATCTGGGGTCTGTCCCCAAGGGAGGTATGAGGGCCATTAAGTGAATCCTGAAGGGCAGGGTTCATGCAGACATCTGTTCTCTCTGTTCCCCACACTCCAATGCTAGCAGTCAGAGCCCTGAAGTTCTCCAGCAGGTAAATAATGTAAACAGGAATAGATACAACCTCTGGAACTTCTACAGAGGAGTCAGTGACAAAACTCCATGGGAGCAGGATCTAAGTATATTTTCCTACTGTTTATGATCAAATAACAAATAAAAGGGAGCCCAACCACAACACCATGCCGGATTTTCAGAGTGGCTTTGCACCTGCAGAGCCCACTGGCTTCAGCTGGGAACAACAAATTCTTTGGGTGTTTGAAGATCAGATTCTTAGAATCAAAAAAAAAAAAAAGCAAAATGTGCTGAAGGCTTATTCCACAAATAATGGTGCATATGAAAGGAATCCCTCATTCAGTTAAAGACCTGCTTTTACATTAGCATTTTAAAAGCCCAGGCACAGTTTCTGATCTCACAAGAAAATAATCTGATTCAGAATTTGTCTGAAATTCTACTTAATCAAGCATAATTTGAAAAAGTTACTAAGGAGATACTTCTTGTATTACTTCATAAATAGGTCATTTTCATCCAGCAACCTTCAGTGAAAAATCTTTATAAATAACATTTACTATTCTCTGCTTGTCACCTAGAAAAGTCACAGCCAAGCAGTGCTACATATAGTGCATGTAGAAATCTCTACATATTTGCCCTTTTTAGGCTTCACCCTTTATATCTGCTAGTGGCCACTATCAGGGAAAAGGATTTTGGTCATCTGAACCATACGTTTGTCCAGTATAACTGCTATTTCATGTCTACGGGTTCTTCCATATCTTACACATTCATTTCCCTCTACTTCAATGAACGGTGCAGGTCTGAAAAGCAAGATATTCTTTTAATGATTTCTGATAAACCTGCCTTCTCACTGAGTGATACTTTTGAAACAATTTCCTTTGGTGATTCACCTGCACTTTACATTAGTTTCCATGTTTATTAGTAACAGTGAAACTTGAGAACTCTGCACCTCTCCTTCTATTCTGTATCAAACTGTAGCCATTTCTCAGAAAATCCAGGTGGAAGTGCAGACACTCTCTGAACAAATATTTAGATTAAGACCTCGGCCCTCCAATTTAGTGTTTGATCTAGAGGAGGAGACTCCTGTTGTTCCTATTGTAAATTGGTAGATCCTGCAAAAAGCAATGCTGTAATCAAATTCACCTGTCATTTTCCCGGGACCTCAGCTGTAAATCAAGGCCACACGAATACAATACTCTACAAATCATCTTACACAAAAGCCCTGTGAATAAACATTGGTGGATCCTATTAAGGGAACACTGATTGGATTGCGAGGATTTTTGTAGGTTATTTTGCAGCTGCTGTCCATTAAAGCTCCTCCAGATCACCCTCCTTTGCCCAGGTACAGCTCAGATAACATGAACAGCAGCAGGACAGTGAGAAGCATAGGGAGGTGTTTGTGCTGTCCCAGCTGAGGAGGAATGGACTGCTGCAGAGAAACCTCTGAGACCTGCCCTCATGTTGGGGCTGACCCTAGCAGTTGCAGGGCTGACCTGTGTGAATGAAGGTGTGTTTCTTCATATCAGATTTCTGGTGGAACCGCTTCCCACAGTACTGGCACGGATAGGGTCGGGTGTCTGAGTGGATGAGCAGGTGGGTGGACAGAGTAGAAGATCTCTTAAAACTCTTGCCGCAAATCTTACAATCAAAGCTGCGTTCCTGCAGAGAGATGAGCCCAGACACACACATCACACCAATGATCCCATCAGCAACAAACTGCCCAACTGCACATGAGTGTTGCTCCTTCTGCCTTAGCAAGAACTTACACTTCTCCAGGGAGCTGGACTGGCCCACACAGATGGTAACACTGGCTTGATAGCAGCACCACATGATAAAAAAGATAATGCGTCCTCTCCTAGCACTGTGCATTACTAAAATTTAATTGAACAGCTCTTCCTGCTGGCAGGAATGGCCAGGTGGGAGCAACCCCAATGGACTGGGCAGAGTCTGCCAACACACTTTATCAGAGGCCTGAGACACAATCACTGTGCTGGGAAGCTCAACAGCTGCAGCACTGTTCAGAGGCCACCTCTCCACTGTACACAGGAAAGTGGGTGCCAAGGGCTGCTTGGGTCTCTTGGGAAATCCCTCTGGTAGACTGAGTTCTGGCATGGTAAACTAACTGCTTTTTTTAGTTCCATTAAAACTCAAGTGGAAGGTATGTAGAGCACCTGGGACAAACAGCTTTTGAGCTTACTACTTCAACGTATAAAACCAAATGCATTAAGACCTTACTGTCTCTCACCTCTCCCTCACACACTCCTCTCCATCAGTTTCTTATACCACGTCATCTCTTCTTTCCATCCCTTGACTCCCATTGCACCTTCCTCTTCCTTCTTTGCTTCCTTCTATGCTTTCACAGAATCACCTTCTTTAGTTGGCTTTTAATGCATTCTCCCCAAAATGCTGTCCCCTCCATGGACACATTATGCAGTGCTGCTCTTTTCACCATTGTTTCATGGACAATGAGATATCTCCCTTCATTGTGTGCTCTGCTGGTTGCACACTCACAAAATTATAAAGAGTAAAAAAACATTGCTGTAGCTCTATCCTCCAAAAGTCAATCTGAAGAAGGAAGATTTGCCAGGTCAGGTGGGTGGGGAAGGGGAAATATGGCATCGTATCAGCAGGTGGAAAATGTTACAAGTCCTCCTACCAAAATTAACCACCATATTCTTTTGGTGTGTGACTCAGTGTGTCGAGACGGGTGAAGTCAGTGCTCTGTACCTGAATGGTCGTTCAGATGTTCCCTGCACTGACAAAAATGACTCCAAACAAGGGAAGACTCACTGCTTTGTGGGAGGGAGGAGAAAGAATGAGGAGTGCTGCATTAGAAGAAAACACACTGAGTTGCTTTAGCTGTTAAAAAAAAGCCAGCGCCTGCATTGCAATTTCCAGCTCTGAGAGTGAACACTTATTATTTTCTGTTACTTCTTGAGTGCCAGAAGTGCCCATTGCTTAATACAGACGACACATGCAAGGTCGGAAGAACGGAAACAAAGCCTGTGTTCTTTAATTACCTCATAGCTCCTTTGCACACTAACTGGCCACCCTTTCCTCTGATTGTCACCATATTCTTCACCTACAACTGCCCACTGCAGCTCTCCCACCTTCTCTTCCCCTCCTCAGTATAGGTCCCTACCTCCTTGCCCTGTATTTGCCTTCGTGGCTTCCCCAGCCAGCAGAATAGAGCAGCTGGCCCCGGTCCCCAGCCGTCCATCCCGGCAGCCTGCCTGCTCTCACCTGTGAGTGCACGGCCTTGTGCTGCTCCAGGCTGACTGCATGGCCGAAGGTCTTGCCACACATGTCACAGGCAAAGGGCCTCGTGCCGCTGTGTGAGCGGCGCACATGTACCTCAAGGCCATGCGGTGTGGAGAAGACCTGAGGAAATACAGTACACAGCGTTAAGTTTGCCAGGGAGAAAGGGCTGGGAGGGAGCCATATCCAGTGTGGGAGAAAGGAATCCCTACCTTGCTGCACTTGACACACTTGTAAGAGCCAGTGCTGATGAGCAGTGGGCGGCACAAGAGGTCAGACTCCACTTTGATGCCACCTGGCCCCTTCTCCTGCTGCAGTCCAGGCTGAGTTTCAGCATAGAGTCCAGGAGCTGCTGCTGGCGGCCGCTCAAACAGCCCCGGGCCCGGGGAGCTGAAGTCACCATACAGTCCCAGGGAAGAGCTACACTCGGCGCCATAGAGGGCGGGCTCCGAGCCTCGGTCACAGAAGAGCCCCAGGGTCGAGGTCCGCTCCAGCGTCGGGCAGGGCCTGTAGCTTTGCACAAGGTGCCTGAGCTCGGAGCCACCCAGGCTGTTCCACATGTACGGTTTGAAGGGCACTGAGAAAGGGGGTGCTTCATCTAGGGATGGACACACAGATCTCTCCGAGGCTGTGGAAACACAAGGGCAAGGGAATTGGTGTGCTTCACAATCCATGATATAATGAGGCAGAACAGCCTCAGCACCTAGGCTTGTGTCCAGAGCCTGACCCCTGTACTGCACTTTGAGGCTGCCCTTTCATCTCAATGGGAGGATAGTTTATATTGCATATTAGGACCTCAGTGTCCAGTACTACTTACTTACCCAAAGTCCCAGCCAAATTATTTAAAGCCAACACCAATTTTGTCTGCCTCCAACTCTGGATACCTCATGTGTACACACTGATCAGACTAGCAAGAATCTAAACAACTCAGTCTGCAACTTCCTATAGTTTTATCTGCAGCTTCTTGGAAACATGTATCTACTATATCCCAAGATGGACATCAAGGCTGACAGTCCACATGTTTAAGCTCTGATAGAGATCACACACACACACACATATATATATATATGTGCAAATATAACATTACAGAGGTGCCAGACAGAGCAAACGTGCTGAGATTTATCTGGTCAACAAAATTAAAAAACCTTGTTGCACAATTCAATGCCCAAATCTAGTCTCTCAACTTCATGCCACAACTGACCATAACTATACTACAGCATAACTTAAGTAACAGCTTCTGAGGTGCTTGTTTGCTATGCTTCACTTTAAAAAAAAAAAAAAAATTACTTCTCATCTGAAAGAAAATCATGGTTGTTTCAGATTGCTCTGAGGTTCTCCATATAAAGAAACTGAGTGTGCCCAAAACACTGAGCTTTGTAAAATCATTGGGATGGGCCACATTAAAACCTGAAGACAAAAACCCATTTTCCTAGCAGTGGTAATCAAAGCAAATTTCCACTGGGGTAAGCTCAAATGGCTTCAGCAGATTCTAAGAGGCTTGCCTTCAGCAGTGGCATCTGACCAATGCAGTGGGCACATGAATCACACTTGGTGGCCCACAGCAGAGTCTGATACAATGGCAGGAGCACAGCCTTTGAGAGGAGTGTCTAAAGGCACAACTGCTCAAGGAGTGTCACATGGAGGAAAGCACAGCTGGGATGGAACATGAGGGCACCAGACCCCAACAGTGTCTGCCAGAGATGCTGATTAATGCCCAAGGCACACTGCTTTCAGTCCTCATCATAACAGGCAGTAGCACTGGGAGAGTCAAATGTCTCCACTGGACAACAGTTTTAGTGAGCCAAGGAAGAGATGAATCAATTAACTACTGAAATGCTGATGCCTTCATAGAGATATTGGCTTCCCTTATAACTTGGGCTTCCAGAGTAACCTCCTTTAACCAGAAACTTGTCCACCCACAATGGATCTCTTTCTTACTCATGTCAGCTCCCACGGCTTTTTCAGCCTTTGGCAAACCAGGATAAATGGGGGTGGACTAGGCAAAGAAGGCACGATGTGTTAGGCTATCCATTTGGATAGGCAAGTTGACACTGAGGGGTTACAGAAGGCAGTAGGAGATTAGGTTAAAATTGAGCTTTGAATGACTTGACTTTTTCCTATCTTTTACATAATTTCATATGTTAACAGTCTCAAATTCTTCCATTGAAATTAGCAGTCTTTTTATTACAAATATATGCACACATACCAGTGGGGACATTTGAAGAGAGTGATGAAATCAAATTAGCTGACATGGTGTTCAGCATGATTTTTCCTGTTCTGCACTGACTGCAAAGTTGTGGTCAGCATCGCATCATCTATCTTGTGTCTTTGCAACCAGTTTCAGTGTTGCCATCTCTCACGATTTTATCACAAAATTCAAACCTATCTTAAAGTCCCAGCTCTTGAAATGACATGATTTCATCAGGCCCTCATCTTTGCTTTTGTTTGTTCTTGTTATAACTTTATTTTTTCCTTTTAAAGTCAACATGTAGCTCAAACTGTAAGAAAAGCATGAAAACATAAACCCTCAATATTTCAACACTAGAACTGAATATCCATAAGGTATTACTTACAATCTTGATTTCTGAGCCAGCTCATTGAGTGAGAAGGAAGGCTGACCTGATTTTTGAGCCCTTGGAATTGGCAATACAGTATACAGTGAACATTGCACCACAGATCAGTTTGCGTGCAATGTTCCTTCCATCACCTCACATGCTTTGGAGCCTTCTCAAGCACAAATGCAGGGTATTTCCTCACAGTATACTCAAGCTATCCAAGCCCAGTGGCAAAGCAACCTCCAAACTCTGCTCTCCCACATTGCAGGGCATTTCTGTATGTGCCTCTTCTCCACAGCATCTGGGGGGGAGCAGAGACACTGAGAAACATTCTCCCTCATTTTCCTAGAAATTCTATGCAGCCATTACGGAGACTACTTCTGGGAGAAAAAAAAAAATAAAAATCAGTGCTTGTTTTTGAAGGCAAGACAAACTCAACCTTAAATGGTTGGAAACAGATGCATAACAAAGAAAGATTGGAGCCTGCTCTTACACAAACACCACATTTTCTGCACAATTCCATTATACCCAGGAAAAGTCTCTCTCCTTCTGCAGCATCAACAGGCTCATCAGGAGCTACTAATACTGCTGCACTGAGCTCCCATGCACCTTCTGCATATGCACACCCATGTGATTAAACACAGGTAGAAAGTGAGGTTAAATGAAGTGATTTGCTCGGATGGAGTGAACATGTATTATGTCTGTATGTTGTATGACTGCCTACATCAGCAGCACAGCACTCAAAGACAAAAGTGAAATAAATACAGCTTTCTCTGCATATTGAAGTGCCACCTGCACCTGTGCTCACTTCTAGAGATACAGGAGTGGTAGTACTACTACACATGCCTTCAGCATGATTGAAAACCATTATTTCTCATCTGCTCTGCCTGGCAAAGCACAAAAATTGTGCCCCATCCAAACACAATTGTAGGAATACAGTCTCTCACCACTGCATCTTGCAGAAGTGACCTATACACAAATTCTGGCTTCACACTGAATCTAACAAAGCAGCTGGAAGGCAGAGGGGCTGGAGGAGGTGAGCTGTGGGAGGAAGCCCAACTATCTAATCCTCTTGCCACTGCCTTCATCATTAATATAACACCATCTCCCTCAATGCACTGAGATTCATTTAATAAAGCCCTTATGTACTTGGAGTCCTATACCTTCCCGGACCTCCTGTGAATGGGATCAGACAGCTCCAGGACTGCCCACCCCACCCTGAAGAATCTTGATCTGGGGACATCATCCTCATTTTGCAAAGTTATCTTCCTCGGACAGCCTGATAGTTGGCCAGAAGCTAATGAACCCCACAGTGAGGGAAGAAATGAGAGGGAAGGAGGAAAAGGCAGAGCAGACCTGATAAAATATCTGCTCTATTTTACATCTATCTTTTTTACACTCCATGAAAATGGTCTCTTTCCTGTGCAGAAAGTGTAGTTATTTGGAAAAGGAGGGGCAGGAAAAATTCGTTAGAACAAAAATTACACACATTGCTACAGTCTGTGCAGAAATATTACCAGAAGAATGCTGCATTTGGTCTGGTGTGTCATTTGAACAGACCGAAAGTATCCTGTGCAGCCACTGAAAGTGGCTGATGCTGGGCAGCATTTTGAATGTCCCCTTAAAGGAGCTTAGGACTCTTGAAAGAAGATGAGGCTTTAAAAATGCAAATCCACGTCATTACAATTAGCCGTTCATATGCATGGACA
Organism: Onychostruthus taczanowskii; assembly: GCF_017590055.1. Classification (NCBI taxonomy): domain Eukaryota; kingdom Metazoa; phylum Chordata; class Aves; order Passeriformes; family Passeridae; genus Onychostruthus; species Onychostruthus taczanowskii. The sequence continues at coordinate 15,366,292 of NW_024504786.1, forward strand.
CTGTAAAGACGAAGTGGGAAATGGTGGCAAACCGGGACTAAGTATTTTTTTGCTGGCTTCTGCTCTCAGTCGGTAAAGCTGACACAATTTTTCCTTCATCAAGACAAAAATTGTCCTTTGTCCAGCTGTCTCTTTTTAATCGAGGCAATAAAAGTGGATATATATATATATATATACATATTTTTGTTCTAAAATGACATCATTGTATTTTTAAACGAGATAAGTATTTGTGCCAGGCTGGGGACAACGTCTTCCATTGCTCCAGCCACATCAAAGGCAGGACAAGGGAGCTAGAGACAGGCACTGCAGCCATAAGTGTGAGTTTCCTGGATTTGGGGTGTTTCAATCTGACCGTCATTGGCTTTTTTTCCCCTCTGGTTTTTACAAATGTGTTTTTAGAAAAGAAAAATAAACAGACGTTTAAAAAACCAAACCAAACAAAAATACAAAGAAACAAAACCAAAAGCACACAAACAATTAAAAAAAAAAAATAGCAGAAGAAAGGGCGTTAGGAAAATGTCTGGCAGATTGTACAAAACACAAAATCAGCTCTGTTTAGCTCTGTTTACTGCAGGTATATAAATTGTGTGTATTGTCTAAAAAGACTGAAAAATTCTGTGTAGGCACGACCCTGTAGGAGAATGCCGGGACCTTTTAAACATAACCTGGCTTGCATTAACAAGTAATCACAAAGCAAAAAATAGCACCCCGTGTCATGACAACTTTCCTGCTGTAGCCTGTCACCTGCTGCTCCCTCAGCAGCACAATACGGGCTGGAAAAGCAACCCGAAAGAGGGAACCCGAAAACGAGTGGAAGGAACGGATTCTGGCAAATCTGGGGGGAAAATAATAATAATTTTTAAAAGGGACAGGCAAATCTGTCCCTTATACTCGTTTGTGGTGGTGGCACATAGCCATGAGAGGCATGGTCCGTCCGCTGCCCCACGGCACGGGCACGGACATGCAGCCGGACCCTCGCTGAGCGCTGCTCGCCCCGCTCCTACCTGGCGAGACGGAGGGCGAGGGAGGTCTCCAGAAGTCCTCGAACTCGGACACTCTGTCACAGACACTGCCCTCGCAGCTGGGCGCTGACTCGGAGGTGCCATCGGCAGCCTCGGTAAGGTGGGATTCCGGGGAAAAGCGCCCCCGGGAAGGCTCCGGATCGGGCAGGGCGGTGCGGCACAGCTCCGTGTCCTCGGGAATCTTGCAGGGGTCTGCAGGGTAAAGGAGAAGAGGGAACTCCTCAGTGTGGGTCCGTAGTCGGAGCCAGCCACCTCCCGCGGCGGCCCGCTCCCGCCAAGGTTTGATGCCCGACTCTCTCCAAACCCGCATCAGCCCCTCCGGCGTCCCGCAGGGGCTTCAGAGCGACCGCCCGGTGCCGCGAGCACCGAGGTGATGTCGGGCAGGTGGGCAGTCTCCGAGTGAGAATGAGACAGAGGGACTCCTACCTGCACAGATCTGGGCTAGCACCGTCTCCAGCCGCAGGCTGTAGTCCTCGTCAGCGGAACGAGGCTGGTGGTAGCTGTGCGCTTTCTTGCTCTTCACTAGGAAGGACCTCGGCATGGTGGGTGCTGTCACGGCCGGCACGGCCGCGCTCCCTCTCTAAGCGCCCGGCACGGCGGCGGCGAGTGTCACCCCCGAATCTCCTGCGGGGCGGCGGCGGGGAGGCGACCTGCGGAAAGGCGCCGCGCCCGCCGGTGAGGGCCGGGGGCGCCGGCCAGGAGGGGCCGCTCGCCAGGGACGGCGCGCCAGGTGGCAGCGCGCAGGTGGCTCCGGCCACCGCCCCCGGCCCGCTCGCCTCGCCCCCTCTTCCAGGAGTGCAGATAACTCAGTTTCCAACCTTCCCCAGCCAACGCCTTTTACCCGCCCTCCCTCCCACCGTGGCCTTGGGGCCGCCCCGGCCACGCTCCGACAGCCGCTGCCGGATTGCGGGGAGCAGGCAATAACACCAGCTGGGCACCGTTCTTCGGACGAGAGGGGGCTGAGGTCGGGTGTTATCCCGTCCCTCCAAGTGGGCACACCGCGCCTCCGTGCTTGCTCCCGCGCCGGCAGCCACGGCAGAAGCGGCGCCAAGAAATCTCCCCTCCGAAACAGTTTATCACGTCGCACCACCCTGGACGGGCTTGTTACCGGGATGGGAGGGAGAGTCGTTACAAACCCGACAGCCTAAACCTGGCGCCTGGGAGGCTGTTGCTGTCGGAGGGACTGATTCACCCATCCCGCGCGAACCACGATAACACGAAAACGAACAAAACGGAATCTCCTCCAGCCCGCAGCTGTCGGCGCCGCGCCACCTTGCAGCTGCGAGCACCGAAAGCCGGGGCGGGAAAAGGAGACAAGGTGGGAACTCTCCTGCGGGAGTCGGGGGAGACAGGGTTAAATAAAACTACCCCGAGCCGACTCTTCGGGGGAAGGCCGGAGAGGTTCATTCGAACCCATCCAGCACCGGGGCGCCTCTGCCGTTGCACTTGACTTTGCGAGTTTAATCCTCGTTCGTTTGGGGGGTTGGGGGACTTGGGAGGGTTGCAAACGGGGAAGAGAGGGAAGAGCCCCAGGGCACCAGCTGGGGACCAGGAACTGCCCCGCAGGTGGCGGCACTGGCTGTGCGACAAAGCTCCGGCCCGTCCGCGCCCAGCAGGGGCCGGGCTGCTCAGCGCTGCCGGGGAGGCGCCGCCCCCCAGGCACGGAGCTGGGTGGGAGCGTTGTTGCCCGGACCCACCTGTGCCTGCGTTCATCCTTGAGCAGGAGCTAGCAGCCAGCGGGCCCGCACGGAAGGGGCAGAGAAATCAAAGCGGCCCGATAACCCGTTACCCACCCGCGCCCCGACAGCAAGGGCTGCCGCAGCCGTTGGGGGCTCTGGGCGCGGCGCCTCTTCTGCCGAGTGTTTCCCTCCAAAAGTCACGCCGCGGAGGCGCCGTGAGCTTCCCAAGGCCGGAGCTGGCCAGGCAGGTGCCGTGCCCGTGGGAAGGCGAGTCCCGCAGCGCACCTGGCCGCCGTTCGCCCCGGCTCCCGCTGGCCGCGCCCGCCCGGCGGCCGTCACTGCGGGGGCGCGGGGCTGGCGCCGGGCCGGGCGGCTGAGGAGCGGCGCGGGGTCTCAGCCGAGAGGAGAAGGGTTGCTGCCGCCCCAGCCCGCCCGCCGGCAGCTGCCCACGCGAGGCGAGAGAAGGGAGAACGCTTACCCATTTGGAGGGCCGAAGAGAGCTGGGCTGCGGACGGGGTGTGCGCGGCAGCCTGCTAATTTGTGTGACTTTAAATTTAGTCTTCCTTTAAGGAGCAATAGTGCTCTTGAGTTTGCGCTTTTTTTTTTTTTTTTTAACTTTTCTGTCTCTCTCAACTCCTTCAGAGCTCGGCCCCCTAAACCACAAATTCCACTTCCTGAGCGTTAGTTAGGAGCTTCTGCAAAAAAAAAAAAAAAAAAAAAAAAAAAAAAAGTTACAAAAGCGCCAGAGCCTCGCAAATCAGTAGTGTTCCCCGCCTCTGTTTCTCTCTCATTTTTCCTTAAATGAAAACCTCTTACCGTATTCCACCTCACAGAGCTCGCTGAAGTGACATCGAAGTGTCATTTTGGAATCGGGCGTTTCGTTTCTCTCGGGGTTCTGCTCTAGAAATTACACAGATCTATCTGAACTATTCTTGGATCCCCTTCGACTTCCGCAACGAGAACAAGTCACAGATTCAAAACACAGATTGATTCGGGCGGGGAGAGGGCAGGGGCTGGGGCTGCCGGCGCTCGCCCTGCCCGCTCCGCGCTGCATCGCCTGCCCTTGGCCCGGCAGTGGGGGAACGCACCTCCCGCCGCCATCGGGCCGTGCATGGCGTTGTTATCGGGGCTAAGGCCGGGCCCTGGGCAACGGAGACCTCTCCTAGGCTTGAAATAACTTGTTGTGGAAAACTCTTCTGGGATAAATACGCCCAGCGGCGCTGAAAATACCTTAAGACCCAAGCCTAGAGGTTTGCTCATTTCCCTTCGGATTTAGGTAATAGTTAAATATGGAAGGGGTAGGCGAGAGGTGTCGTCCCCCCGTCCCGTCCCGTCCTGTCCTGTCCCCCGTCGTCCCACCCGTCCCACACACCCCCCCCCGGCTACTGTTGCTTGACAGCGATTCAAACACTAAGGCGAAAGCGGAGCGGAGCCACGCAAGGTGGGGAGAGATTCCCTCCCTCCTCGTCTGCGTGCCGGTGCTCAGGTGCTGACTCGGGAAGGATCCGTGAGGCAGCGGGGATGAGAACAGTAACGGGATTCACATCAGGCAGCATCCTGCACCAGTGGGGACCCCTGCGCTGCACAACGGGGAAGCCTGCTCCCTTCTACAAAAAGAAAAAGGTTCACCTTGCTTCATGCACCCACACAACTCCAAAATACAATTTTTCAGGTCTGATCTCGGGTTCCTAATGCAGCCAGGAAGTCAGGCTTTTAGGTCTTCAGTATCTTTCTGAGGCGGTTCTGGGCTTCGCTCTGAGACATCTCAGGCCATCAGCAACTTCGTTTCGGTGACTGTAGGGTCGACTGAAGTGTGACACTGCAGTGAGAGAATAGAGGTTTGACACCATTTCCCGTTCAGAAACGACAGAAGCACTTCAGCCTCCCTCACTCTCAGGAGTATGCTGGCTTTGAGACCAAATGCTTTTTTTTTTCTTTTTTCTTTTTTTTTTTTTTCCTTTTTTTTCACCACCAGTCCTGAAGCATTTACAGGAAAATTAGCCACTTGGTGCTCGTGAGCCCCTACAGTTCATAGGACTAGCCTGACTTCCCAAAATCTAACTAAGCAAGCGAACATTACCTAGAGTAAACTGTCCGACAACTGTGTGGTGCTTTGCTGTGACACAAAAGGAAGCTGAAGAACACGACTGACACCTTTATTTTTGCCGGAAAGTTCCTGGTGCTGGGCACAGCAGTTTTACTTACAGCATCTGTGTACCGCAGTCGCCTTGCTGCGATCAACTTTAGGTTGATTACTCCGAAGACCATTCACGCCTTCAGCTTCAAGAATCAGTGCTGGAATCAGTAAAAATAACCAGATTAGAACAACTGGGTCTGATTTCGTGTCTGCGTCTTCGTTGACTCACTTTTTGCAAAACAGTCTTTCTCGTTTGCCTCCGAAATGGCATGATAAATTCATGCCCTTTCGTTTACCTTGCTACGCATCTCTTTGGCTGGGTAATCAAAGCACCAGAACACATTAAATTACTAGTAACGCTCATAAATAATTGTGACTTGGTTACAATAAAATACACATCCGTCTTTATATATGTAAATACAAAATATGTACAGGTGCTGCTGTGGGCTGTAATGCGTGGTGATCTCCGTTCGGAGGGTGCTTGCAGTTTTCCAGGAAGCGGGATGGGCTGCCGGGCGCCGAGCGGCTCCGCTCGGGACTGTCCTGCGGGAGGCACCCTGCTGAGCCCCTTGCGCCCACCTGCGGACGGCCCCTGCTCACCTGCTGCTTCCTAATCAGGTTAAACCCCTCCAGCAGAAATAAATAAATCAAATGAGTGAATAAAGCAAGTGCTAGTATAATCTCTCGTGTGAACGTGGGTGCTGCACGGGCACAGGGAACCCACCTCCGGCTCCTGGGGTGTCAGTTTTCTCAAACGATTAGAGGAGAAATGGTACGAAACCGGCTGTGTTTCGTGTTTTGCAAAACTAGTTCGTGCCGAAGCATATCCTCTGCCTTCCCGGGTCTCGGCTGGACGGGTGATTTTTTTCACGCCGCCGGTGAGGACGGGGGGAGCGGGGCGCGGGCGCTGCCCATCGAGCGGTGCCGGGGATGACCCGAGGCTACCTGCGAAGTTTTGTCTTTAGCTCTGCCACCGGAAGGTGCGCGAGCAGCAGCCTTGCCGGGACGTGGCGGGCTGCGGGTCACGGTACGGGCCGGTGTTAGCGGTGCCAGGGCTCGCACAGCCCGCTCTGCCCGGGGCCCGGGCGCGGGGTCGCCTGGTGCGCGCGGGCTGCTGCGCCACGTGCCCGCGGGCGGTGGCGCGAGGCCGGCGAGGCGAGAAGCCCTGAGGGGAGCCCTCAGCAGCTCCTGCAGCCATCGTCCCAGGGCTCTTGCCACCCCGAGAGGAGCTGCTATCTGCACTATCAGCACGCCGAGCAGAGGTGAAGGGCTTCGGCTTTTATTCTTGGTTTACGGTGTGATCTGTGTGCCGCAGCTCAGTAACCATTGACCTAGTCTTGCGTGCGCAGTGTCGAGCTGTGTGACAATGCCAAGTGTTCTGTGGTCCAGCGTGGAAAAGCCCTACGCCAAGCCCAGAGCTGGCACAGCGATGTAATTAATGGGAAATGTAATGGGTTTTAACGAAGTTACTCTAATGCTTCTCTCAAACGGAGTGTGATATTCAAAGTTAAACATAAAAACTTGGTAAGGTGCATTTGAATTCGATGGCACATGATTGTTACACCATAGTGACAAGAGAGGGGAAGAAATAAATAAAAGGAGGGGTTTAAAGTAGGGCGGGATTATGTTATAGTCGTGTTTAAGATTGAAAAGCTACTCGGTGTAATTCACTGCGCAGTTTACAGTAGCTTCCCGGTGTCAGCATTAGAGCTAAAACAGCATCAGATAAGGTACCAAAGGTGACAAGCTGGAGGTGAGATCTTTTCGTTCAGAAGTGATGAGACACTTTGCAACAGGAGGAAGGACTTGAAGAACAGGATTTGACAGGTTAGCTGCTTGGTACAGAGAGGAGAAGCAGTTTCCTGTGTGGGGGAGTCAGGATTGGGAGAAGGCAGCAAAAAGGATGATGCTGTGGGGAATTTATACCCTCTTTAAAGTGATAAAACTTGGGATCACAGTTATGCAGAACAGTTCCACTATGAAAGGCTGCTAGAACTTGTAGCACTGTGCATTCCGTTGAGAAGTGTGTCTTTACGTTTGTAACACTTTTAAAAAGTTACTTTTAACATGTTGCTTGTTGTTTATTTTTTTCTCCCAGCATCTTGTCACTACCTTCTCTGTGGTCCACCTTGTGGCATAAACACATGCTGTAAATATGTCAGAAATTAATCAGTGATTTTGATAGCAATTTTTGATTGCTGGGGAAACCAGAGAAACTTCTGCTGCTCCCAGAGCAGATTAGAAAATGATCACTATGAGCACAAACTGGAGAGGGAAAGTGATGGTAGGCTGTGGTGTTAAAAGCTGGGATGAAAAGAGGGATTACAGCTTTGGGAAGGAGTGGACCCAGAATATACCTCCATTATGAACAGAAAACAGTTGAATCAATAGCTACAGAGCATAGATTATACAAAATGTTTTCAAAGGAATTCTAGTTTTCATAGTGGGCCACTAGAAATTTCAGTCACTTGTGCGGTACTATGCAATTCAAAGAGTATGGCACATTGCTTTTGTTTTTCATAATTGTGAAATAAGGTAAACATTAGCTCCTGGAAAAGAAGAGCATTAAGCTGTTGTATCTTGGATCTAGCAGCTGTGTCTTAGTGTCCAGGCATGGGTAGGTATGCATACATCAGCATGTTCACTCTGAAGCTGAAAGTTCATGCTAAATACAAGTTATATTGAAAGTCAATTTATTGTGTACTTTCCATCATTCAGAATTTCTAGTTCTGTTGCCTACAGTGTAAATGCATTTTACTGATTTTTCTTATGTCGTAGACTATATTGTAAAGAAAAAACTCCAAGCCAATACCAACCAACCAATCTACCCATCCCCCCAAAAATAAAACAACCAAAAAACTCCATCAGCAGGTAAAATTCTCAGAGAATTACAGAATATATACTGATAAGAGTATTTCACAGAACAAAGATGCACTTCATTGAATCTAGAAATCTAATAGTTATTCATAGCTTTCATCTTCCCTCTTAATACACAGAGTTAGTAGCTGGTGTGCATGATTGAACATAACACTGTAGTTTCCATACAGATTGCACTAACTTCTATCTTATAGGTGTATTTTTAAAATTTTAGTCTCCAGGACTACCATAATGGCTTTCCTAGGGGATCTCTACCTTTCCTCCAAGAGAATTATGTCATTTGGAGCCTCTACAGGTAGGGGAATTAGCAGCATATCATGTATAAAATGTGGATATTTTTATGCTACCATATCTTTAAGTCATTCTAGCTTAAATGTTTAAGCACCAAGTTTCATTATGTCCCTAGCACTGTGTCTGATATCAAACAGTGATCACATTAATACCTCAGAAAAACATGCAGTTCCTCCTGTGTTGCAGTTCCACAAAAGGGTTCAGTACTGATCAAGTTCAGTAGCAGGATGTACAAAGTGGTTTTGATAAATTTACTCATTGGATAAACTCCAATGTGAATGCTTCTTTTAGTCCTTTTTGTAGCAAGGTATTTTACTTAATATAGAAATTGAATTTTGGAAAATAGTACTTTGTGGATGTGTATATAAATGATGCCTGCTTTTTGTTAAGAAACAACAAAAAATCCTGACCAAAGTGAACAAGTGATTGTTGAGCTGTGAATGCAACACACATTTCTTAACTCCACAGATGTACTTTCTCCCAACTAGTCACATTACAAATTTTTCATAAATGTTACAAACTTCTAACATGTGAAATGGCTTAGAAGAGGTATAGTGATAATTAGTACCTAAAATATTAGGTACTATTAGTACCTATTATTACCTAAAATATTATACCTAAAATATTATTACCTAAAATATTAGCTATTAGTACCTAAAATATTCACTCCTCTAGTGGGAGAAATAAGAAAATGTTGAGGGTTCTTTGATTAGCAAAGGCACTTGATTAAATCAGAACCATTTTCACTACAAACATAAAATGTAATTTTCACAAGAACTCCACCTATAGCAGGGCAGTCCCCTTCCCTATTCCACCTGTTTTCTCAGCTGTAGAACTTGCATATTTAGGAATCTGAATTTTCCTGTTTACATGCTTTGTTACCTTATGCTTTTAGTATTCATATTGAGCTTTTCCAGCCTGCATGCAAGAGCAAATTTAAGCCAATAGCAATGTTTGTTAAGTCATGAAAGAAAGGTGTGTAGCATAATTAGCATGTTTTATTTGTTGACACATTATTCTCTAAGCCAATAGCAATGTTTGTTAGGTCATGAAAGAAAGGTCATGGTGTGTAGCATAATTAGCATGTTTTATTTGTTGACACATTATTCTATATATTGTTTATTATGTTAATGATTTCTCATTATTCTAATGTATATTCAAATTATAATATACATAGGCAAAGAGATTAGTGTCATTTATTTGCCAGAAGAGTTGGAGAAAAGTAGAATGATTCTGAAGAACCTATCCTGGGCTCTCTTTCCAGGATAGTATGTATATAACAAAGTCTGAAATTGCAGTATGTTCAGTGATTCACTTTTATCACTAGAAGAGATGTAGTCAGTTGGATAAGGACTTCTGCATATTTTTATTTATGCTGTTATTTAGCATCAGTATTTATTCTATTTGTATACTTTAAAACCACAAAAGTTCAGGAAACAACCCTTGCCATCTAATCTCATTTGCTGCCACTTGAACCGTAAGACAGTTATTGCAAAATCATAACACTTCACTATTCAAACAGACAGAGTTTTTATGGCCCTCCAACTGAATTTTACGCCTGCCACTTATTACAGAACATTACCTTTAAGAGAGGCTTGCAGCTGGTATTGATGACAGGCAACAAGACATTTGTCACCTATTCTCTTGGGCAACAATGATCCAGGTGCAAACACAAGTTAGCAGATGCTCATTGGAAGGAAAGAAGACAACTGTTACTCATTTGTGAACGAAAGTGCTCCTGATTTGGTTTTGCATGCGTGGCATTTTCAACAGGAATAAGAATCACTCAGCTAATCCAAGTCAAAAGTGGCAATTTCCACAGGCTATACTTGGAGCTACATATTCAATGGTAGGACGTGGGGAAATTTGGCAGAAATACTGAAACAAGTTAGGAGCTGCAGAAATCAGTAATTTGGAAGTTGTCACCTGCATGCTTAAAGATTCAAATTAGATTGCACCTAGGCAGATATATTGTTATCAATATTGCTGAGGTGCCCATAATATGCTGTTTCCATACAGTCTTGTCTATCATTCTTTGAACATTTATCTCCTAGTCGTGCTTTCTTTCTGAAAACACATTTGAAATAAAGGGAAAGGAGATGCCTAATGGGACTAGCAAACGCATTCAGCAGAGCACTTCCACACTTTTTGCAATTTTAAACAACTGCACTGCTTCTTGTGGGTACCCAGCCAGTCAACGTACACACCGCCTATCAGTACCAAACTTCTGCATTGCTACTTTTTATTTAATAGAACAGTTGCAAACATTGCTAAAAGAAGCCTTAAGGATTGCCTAATTACATAAGATGGCAATAACACAATATTCTTGACTCTAGAATGTGTCTGCAAGTGCATGTAAATGCTCATATGACAACAGCAGGATATCTTGTTCTGTTCAAGAAGCTGAGGCTGTTTGACCAGATCTCAGTTTTCAGAAGACTGGAAGCAGATTGCTCAGCTCAGCTCTTACTGCTTTGCTCAATCACAGCTATTTGGTGATGGCACCAATAGCTTATTTCCTAGATAGCTCTGTGATATAAACTCTAAGAGGACTGTATGTATTTCCACTGCACTGACCGTGTCTTTATTAAAACTAAGACATGAATAATTCTTCACCTTATTTGAACCTAGCAAGAGCCCACAAGTAACTATGTGGTAACCAACGACTACAGCTTGGAAGGGACTAAACAGTAAATGCTGCAACCTTGTTAAATCATGAAAAATTTATTTTCATTACATATACATGAAGGTAAAAGATTTCAGTCAATAGTGTTTTGAACAAGCATTTCTGACATGAGCCTGTTAGTGTAGCTAGGCTGAAACTTAATGCAAAGTTAGTGTTTTGCCTTTATTTAGTAATTCACTTTTAGTGTGTATATACAGAATTCATTTTCCTGTTAGAATACCAGAGACAGTAATATCGCAACATTTACATTCCTCATATAAAATGGAGTAATGTACATTTTCAGCTTGGTGTAGATACATAAATATGTACAAAATAAACATTATTGTAATTAACATATTCAGACCATTTATTATTTAGCAACATCAAAAGCAGATGCACATAGATTTAAGTGAAAATGGTGAAAAACACTTTTATGACATTAGTGACCATTATTTGCATATATGAAGTAGTACAGATAAAGGCTTGCCTTTCAAGCCTTCTGTGGGCATCCAATAACTTTAGTAAAAAAACAAAACTAATTGAGAAGCATAAGATAATTATATATATATATGTGTGTGTGTCATGATCAGATGGTTTACTAGGGTCCATCTTGATCACAAAAGGATAACAATGTAAAACATACACATTTGTTCAGAGCATAAAATATTGCACAAAAGCAATTTCTTTTGAGGAAAATAATTCCTGTGTTTGTGAACAGCAAAACTGCTTCTTACACATTAAAGAAATAATATATTTGCAGTTTCTAAACCAAAGAACATTCAATAATACTGTCAAAACTGTCATCCATCAACTTCTTCCCAGTCTGTTTTATGGCAATGGTATGTCATTAGCAAGATTTGGCAAAGAGAGAAGGCAGATAGACAGTACATGTATATATTTATCACAGGCCAGACCAAATCCAATAGTTACGTAAACCAACTGCTGCATGGTTTCAGTTCCCTCACAATTTCAGCCTTAAAGAAATATGGAAGTCTTCAGTGCTAGTCACAGTGATAATCACACAGTAGTAGAGTAAGATTCTGTTCTTCTCTGCTTAGAAACCATCTTGTCTGAATTCCCAGTCTGAAGGGCACTTTCCTCAGTATCACTGTCACTGCTGTCTACAAGTGTGTGATCCAAAGACATCTGACCAGTCCTTCTGGGAAGATGAAAGCTCACCCCACTCTCCTGTATGGAGTTAGTTATAAAATCTTCATCAGAAGAATGAAATGATTCATCATCTCCTGTGAAATGGTTGACAATGTGAATCCCATCAAAAGTGGGTTGGTCTGAGAAGTTTCTCTGGCCTTTTAGACATTTGATCTGTTAGAAAAAGTGGAAGTTGACAGTTAATCACAGCTCAAGGGTCCAGCAATAAAACACCCAAACAACAAAAATCAAACCAGAAGAACAAGTGCATTTTCAAGAAATGCCTCATTGAACTCTTAATGGATAAAATGAAACATCTGAAAGTAGCACATTTGATGATCACTTCAACTATTACAGTTTTAAGGCTTAATAATCAAGGTACCTAGAATCAGTAATGAGAGATTCTGCTTTTACTGCATCTTTAATATCCCCACAAGAATGGTTTCCATCTCCTAGAGTGGCCTACTTGTTTCAACAGCACTTTTGGCCTTAACATTTTACTTTTACAGCTCCATTCTTTCTCATATTGCCTGATTTCTTACTTGAGAAAGCCCCCCCCTTCAATGAACAGGGTCCCAAGTAAATCCCCAAGGGTATGTTTAGTTCAGTCTACATTGTAACATTGTCTTAATTATCTAATTCAGATCCAATGAGATTTCACATCAAGTAGTATGAGAGAAACATCTCAGTACAGTATAAAGAGATTGTAGCTGCAATTTTAAGAAAACATCAAACAAGAGAAAAATTATTGTCTGACCACGGACAGAAAGCATTTTAATTCAGTGTGCAGCAGAGTGATACACAATTTCAACCATGCATTCAAACTACTCAAAACTAAGACACAAAGCCCTGAAGTTTGGCAAGTCCCCTATTAATTTAATGAAAAATAACTGCAACTCATGGAAGACATTCTGAAGGTTGTTTGTTTTTGTGATGTTTTGGTTTGTTTAATCTAGAATTTCATTCTTGTTAGCTTTTAGTAGAAAATACCTCAGGGTCAGTTTGACAGTCTGAGATATTAAGATAAAAAATCCCAAGGATGCAGTTAAACATTAAAAATGGATTACAGAACCTTCCTAATGTCACTCTAAAAGCTTAAAAGATGCACCTATTGCTAATTTGGAAGTGGCTTTTTACAGTAAGAATAGAAGGAATAAAATGCTGAAGAGTTTCTTTACCAAAATCTGTTTGATGTTTCAGAAGTCTGAAGCAATATTCCTTTGATAAATAAGAAGTGCTTGTATGTCCTCAGTTTTGCCACTAATAGGAGATTTTTACATGTCCATTTGGGGAAGAAAGAATCTCTGTACTTACCATGGGCTTGTGCAGAAGATGAGAACAAAAAAGGAGTTGAAAAAAGATCACAAGAGTCATAATCATGCTAGAAGCCATTAAATTGCATGTTAGCATGTAAAAACTCCAACTTTTGATGTTATAGCAAAAAATCCCTGTTAGGACTATGGGTACATGATGTAGATCTAAATCTTTGTGGTTACTATGCATACTAACATTAGTTTTTTGCATTTTCTTCGCATACACATAGGCTGCTGTTGTTTCATGAGGACTTTGTATAAAGACAAGAAAAACAGAGTTCCACACTTGTACAGCATAACTCATGATGCAAGCAAAACCAGCTTATATAAAATAAAAATATATCTGGAATAGGTAATTTTTACTAGCTTATATACCTAGATTCAAAAAGCCTGGTACAGAAATTCTTGTGTTATTTAGAAATATAATTCCTGAAAATATCCTGCAATATGATCAGATTAGCTACCACATGAATTTTCCAAAACAGCTATCAATTTTAGTCACTAGGAAAATAAAACACAGAAACCCAACAATTTCTCTCCACCCTTACCACAGGAAAAAAAAAGAACTGCTGTACAAGTGACCAGAAACTTCATATTAGAGTAAGAAATTATATGCTTTCAGGTCTGTACAGTTAAGCCATTGGTTCACCTGAAATTATAAAGCTGATACTCAAAGTTAGTTGTTTTGAACACTCAGAAAGCCAAGCCAATGACCTCAACTGTTTTCCTGAAGACTTAAACATGATACCTTTAGATGAAGTTATTTGGGTAACATGACAAAATCATGGTTTCACAGTTTTAGGCAGCAACTGTTCTAAATAGGAGTCTGTGGAAAATGCTGTTGGAGAAGATAATGATAAATAGACACAGCCTTTGCCAGTTCCTAAAGGGAGTCTCAGAAAACACTTTGTTATCTTCGTGCATCCCTTCGTTAGAATAACAAATCTCTGACTTTCCAGAAACATTTCTGATCTGCAGCTTTACGCTTGCCTGCCTTTTTTCTTAAGCACTCCTCGCATGCAAGGGGAAACAGGCTGTGAAGAAACATTACATACTGCAGACAATACATACCACACATTTATCAATGGTCATACAGCTCCAGAATTTCTGTCTGCTTCAGAAATGGCCACCTCAGGCAGAACACTGTGGCACAGACATTGTTTGTATTCTGAGGGTCAACAGGCTGGAGAGCAACACTGCTGGAGAGGGCCGTGGGGTCCTGACGCAAGGAAGGCTAACTCGGATCCACACCATCCCTGAGCAGTGAGCAAGGCTAACAGCACGCGAGGCTGCACTGACAAGGGCAAGTTACTTTCACAGCTGAAGATTAAGGGGCCGTTCAACCTAACATTTGTTCAGGAGCATTTCGGAAGCAGCTTGATTATTTGGAATTTTTACTGCAACAAGAAGGATTTGTATGGCTTCTCAAAGTATTTGGAGCAACTTGCAGAGAGCCTGCACTCCCATGCAATTAAATACCAGCGGCTAATGCCAGCCTAAAGCTTTAAAACTGAGGTTTCCTAAAATTAAGTTTTTTTACTCTCATATAACTTCACAGTCTAGCAAGTGAGGCTCTACACTTCTAAAGGAAAAAGCAGTATCTTTTTTCAAGGGAGGAACATTACTGTCCTACTGGCTCAGGGAAGCAGTCCATCTGCCCAATGTGGTGTCTCCAACAGTGACAACAGGACGTTCCTATTACCAAGCCTCCATTGACTTGGCCAGAAGCTGCTGTAGCAAATATGAGTGAAATCTTTTTCTAGCTGCTTCAGCATATGTTTATAGATCAGCTGTCCCTGACTGATCATATAATTTGCTGTCTACCTCCACATCTTCCTGTGGCAGTAAATTCCAGAAACTCCTTTATTTCTTTTAAACTAATCTACTTGTTTTAGTAAGTGCCCCCAGATTCTAATAATTCAGGAACAAGTGGTGAAAAGCAGTTCTGTGGTAATTATTCTGAAACTTATATCATAGTACCTTCTTCAGTTTTCTCTCTAGAGCAGATGACTTCCAATCCATTTTAGCCTCTCATAAACAGGTGTTAATCAAGACAACCATCATTCATCATAAGTTCCCTTTAACTTTCCTACAGACCTTCTTTAAATTCTTTACATCCATCTAGAGGCCAAGTGGCAATACAACTCCCTTTATTTGGTTTTTAATATACTTCCTATTAATGCCCAATGTTGCCTTGTCTGATTTGGCTGGGGCTGCATGCTAAACCAGTGTCAGAGGACTCAATACCAACATCTTTCCTGATTTGTAACTACCATTCTGTGTTTGCCATTGTGTAGATATGGCTTAGATTTTGCAATAGACAAACAACCACCTTATTCACACTGAAACTAATTTGTCAGTTTTTTAAGACAGACTTGAGATTCTTGTTGTCAGTGTTTCACTTGGACACAGGAAAAGAGCTTAAGGTAGGAACTAAAGCATTAGGCCAAGATCTTGCCATTCATCTAGCCAAGCATATTCAGACAATGGGAAATCCAGCTAAGGACTTGGAATGCAGGACATGTGGACCCAACCCAAACACTCCCCCCATACCCTAGTTCTACTCTATACTTATCCCTGAAGGAACTACAGCCATGTTGAGCAAAGTATGGATTTGCACCCCAGGGTCTCTTAGTTTCTCTTCTCTTTTATACAGTCGATATTGGTTAAAGGCTTTCAGTTTTGGGTCTGGCCTTCCTTCATGTGAAGGGAACTAGATCTCTGTCACTCCAACAAGTAACATTTAAAGGAACCTGGTTTTTACTGCTTCAGTTTGCAAGAATCTCAAATCTGATCTCTAAAAAAAAAAAAAAAAGAAAAAAAAAAAAGCAACCAATAAAAAACCAGGTCTGGTAAACCCCATGTGTTTTACTTTTAATTCTCAAATCCAGGTCATATTGTCTAGATGACTGCAGCTTCAACCTAGTTTTCACTACAACACATTCACACGGTCTTTAGGACATTTCAAAGGGTTAATAATATTACGTGATCAAAATATATATCATCATTATCCCTCCAAAAGCCAGCTGAATCAAGGACAAAATCTTAACAACATGCACATTTATGTACCTTCTTGTGTCTAAAGAATTCCGCATTTTAAAGACAAGCTGTATGTCTGCTGGTCAACATATGAAAATACTTAACTGTACATACTCTTAAGAGGTAACAGTGTACTTCCACAAACACAGAAGAGCTGAAAAAGGCTAGCAATCAGATCCTTGAACCTTAAAATAAACTTTCTTACCTGATGCTGACTGCCTCATCAAGCCAGGCATGAAGGAGAAACAGTAAAGAGAAATTTATAAGTTTTAAACAATTCAAAAGGTGTTGCATATTAAATCATAGAATCAAGTTTGAAGTGTGATAGTCAGTTGCAAGCAAGTTATATTTCTAAGTGCCTTTGGGTTTTTTGAGTAGGGAACATAGGTTAAACTTTCAAGTGGGACTTTGTGAAAAAGTTCAGCTTAAGCTCTGGGAGACATTTTTATGTTGTAACCTGTGAGGTTTTAAGCGAGGAGTTGAGTGGTGAAAAGTGGAACTAAAATGCTACTGTCTACTCCCTTTAAAAGGTTTCAATCAGTAATTCTTGAAATCTACTCAATTCCAAAGTAGTAAAGACGGGTTTCAACAAAGCTTGCCAATAAATATTAAATCTAGTCACAGTAAGATAACCAAGAAATACACAAGTGAGATGGAAACGTGAGCACTGCCTTGGGTGAATAAAATTGGTTTTGGCAGAAGGCAGTATGTAACATTTCAATGTTTATTTAAAGAATCAATATACTGAATTCTCAGTGCTTTTACTTGTAAGAAGAGGAATCTAAAAATCAGAGTTCCCTCTTTATTTGTTCTAAACTTAGTAACATTTGAAACACTTAATAAGATTTCCTACTTAAAACCCAAACATGATTCAAAAGAAAACTAGAATGTTGCTGAAAATATGATCTAACCACATTTAGCTGAAGAAACAAGTCATAAGGATTTTCAAATATCTTTCCTATAATTCAGAAAAACATTGTCAACTTGGCACCATGAAAATAGAGATTTAGAAAATAAGCCAATAAAAAAAATCAGTCATGATCTATTTAATTATAATCACATTTAACATGAAAAAAAGCAAATTAATTTGAATTCTTAAAAATTCCTGAGACTGTCCACAGCATCTAATGGGATCCCTTATCCTACTTAAC
The DNA here is from genome assembly GCF_017590055.1 of Onychostruthus taczanowskii. NCBI lineage: Eukaryota > Metazoa > Chordata > Aves > Passeriformes > Passeridae > Onychostruthus > Onychostruthus taczanowskii. The sequence continues at coordinate 15,383,615 of NW_024504786.1, forward strand.
AGCTGACTGCTACTTAGTGATGACTCTCCCATTGTAACAAGATCACTCCAGCTAAGGCATACAGTAGTACACTATCATTTCTTTAAAAACACTCCCACTAGCTTTTTTTGGAAAAATGCTTATCGCAGCAAATCAAGGAGCTGGAGCATCTCCAACAGAATTAGTAGGAAATATGTTGCCATTAAGGACATAAATATCAGTCCAGACAAATATTGCATCCAGCACGTATTACAATTACCTTCCCCTGTACTCAGCACTGGTCAGGCTGCACTTCAAGTGCTGTTTTCAGACCTGGGCCCCTCAGTTTAGGAGGGATGTTGAGATGCTCAGACACATCCAGAGAAGGGCAGTAAGCCTGGTGAAAGGTCTAGAACACAAGCCCTATGAGGAGCAGCTATGGACACTGGGGTTGTTAAGGCGGCACAGAAGGAGGCTTATCACTCTTGACAACTCCCTGAAAGGAGGTTATAGCAAGATAGGGGGGTTTCTCCCAGGCATCCAGCAACAGGACAAGAGGACAAAGTGTTAAGCTGTGCCAGGGGAAGTTTAGGCTGGACATTAGGAAAAAACGCTTCACTCAAAAAGAGTGCGTGGGCATTGGAATGGGCTGCCCAGGGAGGGGGTAGAGTCACTGTCCCTGGAGGGGTTTAAGGCTGGATGCAGCAGTTAGTACCATGCTCTAGTTGATAAGGTGGTGTTAGGTCATAGGCTGGACTCAATGATCTCAAAGGTCTTTTCCAACTTAGTTAATTCTATGATTCTTGCAGTTTATAAACAGATTCAATCTAATATAGCTGTGGTATCATTTATCCACTTCTCACTTCTTCGAGCAATTGCAGCAAAAAAATCTTGAAACTGGCAAGAGTAGCTCATCAGAAATCAGAGCAAGCAGTAAACTCCAGGCTGGATAATCCTATTGTAGGCCCAAGCCAGAACAGTGGTGAATGACAATATTAAATACCTGAACAGACCTAGGCTCCTTTTTCTGGCTGTGCCAGTATGGCTGCTATTCTTAAAAGTTTAAAAACCCACTGAGTTTCTGGACTGACTTTTTTTTTTCCTTTTTCCATCTACAACAGGCTTGAAAGCAACAGTCATAAGATACTACTGCATTACTTGAATCTGCCCTACTCATCATTAGCTCCTTGGAAACCAAGATTGTGTATGTGATTAATTACTGAAGTCTCCTGTTTAAGGAAACTATTACCTTTGTTTTTGAAACTCATACTTTTAAAAGGATGGCCAACATATTGCTGTACAACCTGAAATATTTATCTCAAATTAATTTTGCTGACCATACAACTAAAAAGAGATAAAACCCCTCCAGTGTGTTGTAAGTGAAAAGCCAAAGAGCAGCAGAGAATTTCCAAGACTGAGTAATTTCAGGCTTTGGGGGTTTTTTTAACAGCATTTAAATATTTGGCTTCTGTTTTAAATTGCCAGCTTCCGTAAGTCATATTCAGTCTAAGAGTAATACAAAGTATATTACAAAATCCCTATAACTGTCAGGAAGCTTAGATACATCTACAGAATAAAATCTACTGGAGCTCATCTCCAGTTGTCCACATGTTTATTTCATACTGCTCTGAATGTACTCTTAAACTTCTTGACTCAGGTTTTTATAAAAAATGTGTTTTTTCAACATTATCATTTTGAGAGTTTTCGAGCTAAAATGAAATATGATGTTAAATCAAATGTAGGTTGTATATCAGTTTTACCATAGACAAGTCTGCTGCACTGTAAACGTGACAAAGATTAAAACCAGCAACAAGTGTTCAGACCAGAAGGTTTCCAGTGAATCAGAACAGGAAACCAATAAAGCGATCAATGGGAGGTCATGACTTTTTGATCACTGCACTATATGGTTAAGTATCTGGCTTTGATCTAGTGCAGTCTAATCAAGTTTAACTTTGAAGTTAGGTATCAAATATACAATTGAAATAGCAACAGTGCTGAGGAATACCCAACTTAAATGCAACTTTGAAAAGAAGTCAGTATTTAGTAACTGTGCCAGGTTTTATCTCTTGAGGGAGTTTTTGTAAGAGCTGACAGGTTTGTTGTAGCGAGACTGTGTGCAATTCCAAAGGAAGTTCCAGGATAACAGGCCTAGGAATTTTCCTTCTACCTACTAGCTAGTTATTTATAGAAAGTTCTCAGAAACTCTTTCTACAAGAAGCTGCAATGGAAGTGTTTGTTTGGTATGAGGACACAGCAACAAAAATATTTTAAAACAGCAGTGCAATCACACTTAATGTACTGCAATTACTACAGTCAAGAAAACACCTAAATCTCTATACTCCTTCTCCCTACTGTATGCATCTATAAATACAAATGTCACTGAAACCTCAAGTATTAACTAGAATTTACTGGCTGATAGAGACTGAAAATGCACCCATTACAGGCAACAGTTACAGGAAATGAGCATTTCACACTTTTACTCTGTCATTTAAAAGCAAGACTTAAATTCAGCATTTTTAAATGGACTAAGTAACATTTCTGCCCCTGATTGCAGAAACTATTTTCATCTGTGCTGGCTGCCACTCAAATTGATAAAAGAATTTTAGGAGGTGTTTCCACCACATTTCCACTCTTTGCCTGCTTATGTTCAGGTAAGCTTACAGAGACAAACAAACTAACAGAGCAATCTTCTCCTGAGCTCGTTTTGTCCCAGAGCTGGCACCTGTGTATGGGTGATAATACACAGTTTTTGCAAGGAACAACTACTCAGATAAACCAGTAGAACCTCAATTCCTCCATTTTTCAATCCCCAGAACTTGATTTATAGGCAGAAAAACATGACGGACCCTGAAATAGCTCTAATCAATAAAGCAGACAGGTCACACAGCTTTAACACTCAAGAACATTATAATGCCATGATAAAGAAAACTTTATCTCTAATCAGTTTACTTGCTTTGGCAATCCATACAAAATTTAAAGGACATAGTGTAATTAACTATAGCTAGCTATATTTATCTCTAATGCTGCAATCAAGAACTATTACACTGCTCAGCAAGACAGATCTGGAACTCTGATGTGTAGGATGCAGTCAGGACAAAGAAGGGGGGAAATGTTTATAAAAAGAGCAATCACCAATCTTCATTTATTTTAGCACTGAATTCAGTCTGTCACTAGTGGCAGTGAAACACTTCAGATTCATACCAAAAACCATTGCCCTCATCCAAGTAAACAAAGTCATACCTGTTCCATTTAAGGACACACTACACCACTGTCCTGGTTATATTGATCACATTTAGAGGTTTTCTTCACCCTCACAAGGGATGGAAAATATTTTGTTGATGGTGTTACCAGGAGAGAAGGGAGAGGAATCAACCTTATCTGACACAAAGATGACGATTCATGGAATGAAGACCATCATTATGGAATCAATACTATCATTTAGAGCAAGTGTAACATGTCTGTGTTAATTGCACTGTGACCACACAAAGTTAATTGAATTTTAAAAATGATGGTCATAAAATATACATCTGCCTGTCAACTGCTTGAGATACTTTCTAAAGGTAGTTGCTTTATTAAGGGCAATTAAATTGGAGAAAGCACTGAATAATTAAATCTCTCAATCAGTTCAGTCTTTCAGTAATAATCTGGGTATTCTCAAGCCAATATAACATCTCTAACTCTTTTAAGGACAAACTGAGTTAAAGGAATAAAGCAATTCACTTTTCTCAAGTACAGAGTATAAATTTAACTATCCTGTGTAGACAAAGCTGCTACATTAGATTGGGTGTTTACAAACCACATGACCTCACAAACGCTATCTTATCACATCACAGGTTCCTCAGACTGACCACAACCACTTAAATCAGACTCTGCCAGCACAGAGGTTCTGTAACTTTGACACACGCTAGTAAAGCAACTACATTTTTTAGCTGTCCTTGCAAGAGCTCTATTTGTGGGGAGGGAAAAATCTGATCATCTCTTGTCCAACTGTTCTTGCAAGATATGGTAAAAGAAAAGCACATGATTTATTGTGCTATAAACTTCCACCACAAGCTGAAATGCTTACTTCGTAAATCTGAGGGCTAACATATTTCCTTTCAGGGACAACATTTCTTATCAAGTAAGAAAACATTTATAAAGAGTCACCTATTTTTAAAGCATTTGTCTAGTAAAAAGACTATTAGAAGATGTTAATGTGACTCTAGTCTGTATTGAGAAACAAGTGCTTTACAAGAGTTAATACAGGACTTTCAACCAACATTACTGAGAACTATGAAGGGAAAACAATTGACTGAAGTAAAAATTGACTGGAATAAATCCCACAAATCTTAGCTGGTTTTATCAAAGTGAGCAAGTAAAATGACAGTTTCCAAAAGACAAATGTAGTGGTGCTTGCACTACATGAAAAAGGAATAGTACACTTCTTTCACAAGAAATGGAGGGGGGGAAATAATTTGGCAAGAGACTGAGTAAAATAACATTGTATCTAATTGCAAATATTACAGAAAGTGGATGAGACCTTTTGGGCCTTCCTCGTTTTGCCTTAGTCCTGATAAAAGAAATGTTACCTATTTCTGTTCCTCAGCTACTTAAATTGAGAAAAGATCAAATTTATCACCTTCTCATTTGCGCGTATGATCTGATCCACTGCTTTCTATCACTAAGTATGACCTCAGAGAACTTGAAAAAAATTCTGGTAGGTTGAACTTTAACTAGAATTCACTTTCCCCAGTCACTCCTCATCTCCATTATGCAAAGCTACGTTACTTCAAGTTATTTGCTCTGCTTCTGAATGTAGTCTAGTGATGCACCAGATAAGAAAATATTTGATTTGGTAAGCGTTGAATTTGACTCAATGTAAACTTAATAATAAAATTAACAGAGAAAAGGAATATTGCTTCCCACTGGTATCCCATCATCAAGCCCAGATGCAATTATTATGAGAGAGATTGGAGCTAGAAATCTGCTAGAAGTGGCCAGCCCATCTTGTGCTACTCCAATGGGCCACAAGCAGTATCACAATTTTGTTCTCATCTATGGCCAATGCAGAAATCATCATTTAGCTGCTTGCAAAAACATTCCCTCATCTCTTCAGGGGACAACCTGGCTCAATCTGTGCTGGGGCCCAGAACCACTAAATGATTTAAGATTATTAGCTAACAATAAAAAATACATGAAAGAAATAATTTTACAGCTTTAAAAGACAGTTTACCTACCATATAAGTTTATGGTATTTAAGACTAAAGGAACTGTTGCTGTGGTTTAATATTTCATTCTGCATTCTATAGTGCATGGAATTTTATTTAGGTATTAATAGTGTGGTCCATATAGGTGAAATTTTTTTTAATCCTTCACACTGATGGGATACAAGTTCACTTTCCCATCTGCACTTTAGTTTCAGCAGTGAAAGCCTAGAAACCTAATGCAACTTGCAAAATGTATCCTTAATTCAGCCATATAACCAATTACTCTGTTGGTCACAACTTATACATTATTTATCCTCAAAGTCATTACTTAAAGTGTCTTGAATTTTATTTACACAAGCAAAATCTTTTAAAAGCATAGTATTTAATCTCCAACTTTTATATCTCTTTTCATTAAGCCAATCTTAAAATGTTAGCTCACCAGGAGCACGATTAGACCAAGAGATAACACCTGTATCAGAATCTTACTGACTGCATTATGTTCTTAAGCCATAATATCAGATCTATTCCTAGATAAACTATTCCTATGTGGAAATGGAAGAGTAGTAAACTACTCTCACTCACTACTTCTTCGATGAGCCATCAAGTTTTCAGAGACTGAAATGGGAAATATCTTTAAAGACACCCCATTTTCTGCACTGTCAATATGCAAGAATTTAATCTCTGGAATTTCACTTAAAGGTACTATTATAAAGTCTTCTAAATGCCTGAAAATTATTTTGGCAGAATAGTAATGCTCCAGTTATTTGTCTTCTTGTTCTTACTTGCCATCTTGTTCTTTTGCATCAGCCATGCTGAGATATCATTAACTGGACAAGTTGCAGTTTCTAAATGTTGGACTGTGTGTCACACTAACACCAGAATTTTGGTTTTCATTCAAATATCAAACACACCTACATAAGATTTGCACATCCTGCTTGCTTCTTCTCAAAATATTGTAACTAATTATTTGTCAAGAGGATATCTCATTAGAAAGAAACGGCTAGGAGAAAACTCTGTATTCTCCCTCTGAAATTGGTCAATAGCAGATGCACACACCAAAAAAAAAAAAAAAAAAAGGACAAAACATGTAGTGGTACTTTCATAATATTCTTCCTAAACGCCAGCAATCATCTCTCTAAATTCCTGGTGGGTGGAATAGTTCATGCAGATGCACAGATGCCATAGTAAAACTGAAAAATGGGCTATCTTCAACATCCACATTCCTTCTTTCTAAGGAAAAGATGTCTGAAATAAACGAAGTGCTGTACGTTCTGTATGTTGCTGCTGCCTTCATAAAGCTGGCCTCTAACACAGACAGCCAATACACATCCACAATCCCAAATGGTAGAGGCTACTTGCTTTGGTACAAGCAACACATTAGGCAAAATTCAGCTTTTAATATGAAAACTGTCATAAGATTAAACCAAATCTACGTTTGAAATACTATAGTACATAAAGATAAAAACCTAAAGAAATTTTACAGCAAAAACCAATACACATATTCCAAGAGCAACAAAAATCACCTAACAGTGCGACAGAAGCAAACTTTGTAAAATTTCACGTGAAACAAACTTAAGCACTTCAGTCCTAAATCACAAAGTCTGAAAGACTGGAAACCACTTGCTTTTGTCTCCAAAGGTGTCTTGTGGTCTGCCAGTGTAGTTTGTGGGTAAGCACATCAATTCTAATCTTTTGTACCACCCCTGTAATCTAGGTAACACATACAAGCCTTGCAACATCCAACAGGAAGCAGAAGCAGCTGCTGGATAATATATATACAGTGACTGCACATACAGAGAGGCAGTGCATGAAATGCAGAACTTCAGCAGTTTATAAATCATTTAATTCCATTCAGTTTGAATTAAAAGGAAAAGGTGGGAAACTACAAACAACATCCTCCTTGTTTCTCTAGAATATGATTTGTGTTTAAAAGAATAACAGCTTGTTCAATAGTCATAGTTTTTCTTAAGTCTTCAAATTTACTTAATGGAAACTTGTAACAGGCCAAACTTGCAATGTATTCATTTCCACATAGCTCAACAGCTTTACTTCAGCACTACCTACTTAGTGATCTATTCTCTTGAACAGTAAAAATGTTTCATACAAGTTGCTTTCACATAACATTGCTGTATCTAACCAAGGCAACTTCTGTGAAATACTAGCAATCCTGGTGCAGCCTGAAAGTAGCTAAGCACAGGACAACCTTAAAGGGTCTGTGTGCTCAAGCCATTTATGTTACATCAGTTAAAGCACGTGAACTGGGAGGTCAAGTGACAGAACAGACTGATCACTAGACCTTATTTCTCCTGTGCCAAACAGAGGGCAGACAAGCTTCTGTACTTACTGACAGGAGTAACAACAGCTGCTTCACTGAAGCTGCAGCCTATTGGTGCTGCACAATGAGAAAGCATTTTAAGTTAAAATCTTGCTAAGCTAGAAGTCAAGAATGCTGCAGAGATACCTTTAAGAATGGGGGTGAAAAGGAAAAAGAAGGAAAATGCTTGCTGGAAAGACTTCAATTAATGAAAAGAAGAAATGGCAACTGAACACGAGATTCTGAAAAGGCAGAGTGTCTAAGGCTGGTACAAATTGAAAGCTCTCAAAGAAGTTTACATCATGACATCATGTTTGTGATGATCCTCAACATTTCAGGTTTTCACAAGAGTTTCAGCCTTCAACAATAAAGTAATAAGTCACAACCACCTAACAACTTTGTGCCAAATATATCACAAACTCAGCCAATAAAGAGGAAAGGAAGTACAGCACTTAATATACATGACTGATCATGGGATTAGCTACTGGCTAACTAGAAATACTTCAATCTGAGTGTCCTTTCATTATGCATCAGCTGTTCTTTGGATACTGATAGGTTGTGTAAAAGATTATAGGACAGCTGTCAGTAACTTTCTAGCAAATGAGTATAAAACCAGATATGTTTACTAAAATTCAAAACGCAAATAAGTAATAATTGAACCACATGTATTTGATTTCTGAGGGGAGTTATGGTTGCACTGAGGAATTCAAGAATTAATTCACTATTTTACATAACATTACAAATTATACTTCATATTTATATTCTAACCCATATTTGGTTGTTCAAATCAGTGTAAAGAAAGAGGTGCATGTAAATAGACTTAAGACAATCTGTACAGACCCACAGAACTGTAAAGGTTGGAAAAGGCCTCTACAGAGTCCAACCATTAACCTAACACTGCAGTGTTCATCAGTAAAGCAGAAGTTTACAGAAGTCTAGAGCCTAGTAGAGCAGAAGTTGACAACTTCTGGTTGTAATGTTCTCAAAGCTCCACATTTTCTCTGTTCTTCTCAAGTGTTTATCAACTACATGTTTAAGACTTAAGTAGTTAATATTCAACTCAGCTTACCACGCTACAGAAATCCTCTGGTTAGGTATAAAAGAAATCAGGCACACAGCTTGTTAGAACAAGCCAAAAATCAAATAGTTCCATTTATAGTTATTTTGCAGTGTTTGAATGTTAAGAAAAAAAGGCATCTTTTTCTATTTAATTACCATATACATTTAATACCAGTGGGGCTCATCAGTTCAGTTTTGGGTGCCATACTGCTGATTTCCAGTATGTGCAGTTTTATTCAGTAACAGGAACACAACTTGAATTTACTACAAATAAGTCTTCCAATAACATTATTTGAAGACTGACTGTAGCATTACTATTCCTAGGTGAGTAATAAAAGCAGCTGAAATTTATCCTTTTGGCTGCAAGCTGCATTATTCTTAAGAAGCATGCAAAATTTTGAGCTCAGCAAAAGATGACCAAAATTAATTTTATTTTTCAGAAGTTGTTTATACTTACAAAAACTTCCAAACAATTGCACTTTGTAGTCTGAATCCATTGGTTCATTTAATTTGATTGATGCATTTGTTACAGCATGCAGACTTCCAACACATAGCTGATTTAGGCTATCACATTGGAATGAGTGAGAGAAATATCTGAATACTAAGGGCCAAACTCTTCTCACCCTGAAAGTCACGAGATGGTACAGCAGCAGCTTGTTGCACCTCTACCACAGCAAACTCCCAACCCCAACCCACCTTTTAGTGAAGAATTCACCCTCAGACACTGCTTAGTAATAGTGACTCTCTGCTGTCCTTACTGGTGTTCCTCTCTGATACTCTAGATTTCCCTGTGCCTGGCTACTAGCCTGCTTTGCAAACACTGATGGAACAGTAGACCTCTCACAAGAATTCTGCAATTAGGATGGATCATGCTGTTGCCACAACTTGGTATCATCGCCATCTGATGGACAATATCAGAGAATTGAATTCAAGTATATAGCTCCTCCAGGCTCCACTGACACATTTACATTCATACTGCTGGCCAAAGGCATGCAATAGTGTTCATCCCAAGGCCAGAAGATGAACTTAGTCAGCAGTTACTTGTATTCAATGCAAGATTTGGTCACAATTTTGTTCCGTTCTTCAGATGGAGAACCTGCAACTTTTCTGGTGTAAAAATCTGTAAAATTGCAGTGCTGGAGAGGCAAAAAAAAGTTAAATAAGCACAATCAACATTGATGGCCATGCCAAGACATTTCAACTTGTTTAACACATATCAATCCCACCCTTACCTTAAATTATAAGTTTTGCTTTAATTAACATTTCCATTTATGTGCAGTTTAAAGTTACACAATTACAATGTATTAGAAGGTAACCATACAGTCACCAAGAGCTCTGTTCCTTTTCCAGTGCCTTTTACATGCTAACCAGCTGGGAGATTGTGGTCAGCATGTCACATACACCATCACCCTATCTTCAGGAAGATGCATTTGCAAATGTGTAACGTTTCTTTTAGCTTTTGCAGAAGTAGAATCAGAAAGCAGCTAGCCAAAAAACAAAGAACATGGCCATTAATGGATGTATGCATGAAGACACTTCAGCGCAGATTTAAGGAAGTTGTTTATTTAACTGGCATTGACTGAATTAAACTTCTAACATTTAGCAGATGAGACCAAACATTTTTGCCTCTTCCTGTTGCCATTTTCTTCAGATATTGCTTTTTTGACGAAACACTGCTTTCCCTCTTAAGATTTTATTTAAAAACTAGACAAATAAATAGGCAACAGTAAGGGGGAAAGGGAAAAATAAGTCATTAGTAAACAAAGACTTCCAGGCCTGAATATAGTCTGTGTAAAGAAGCATGCAGAATGCTGCCAAGGTAGCACACGCCTATTACATACAGAGTTTCATAAAATGATAGAATGATTAGTCAGAAAAGATCTGTAAAATCATCAAGTCAAGCCATTTCTTCTTATTGTTCCTATATATCCTAGAATAATTTCCTTCCTATAGTGTTTACCTAGCTTGGAAATTAAAAATTTAGCCACCACAAAGCACATAGCTGAAAGAGGAATGCTCTTCTACATGGAATTACTCAAACTCTGCTATTGTTGAAATGCATGCTCTTCACAGCGTTTCCTTTCAGCCAAATTGAAATGCTGATAAAGATTTGACTAGAATGAACTGTTTAGGAAATCACTGGTATTACTTAGAGTTATCATTATTCTGTGAGCTTATGAACATCTTCTCTTATCTTCTTTCCAACCTGTTCACATTAACTTATACACATTAAAGATGTACGATTTGCCTGCCTTCATGACAATTCAGTTGCTCAGCCAGGCACATAACAGATGATTGTACAGAGAAAATTATGCAACAGCTTTCCAAGAGAAATTCTACTTTTCCCCCAAAGCAGTGTTTCTTACCTTTAAACCTACAGTGAGCAGAGGAAAAAGTCAGAACAGTGCCTTATTTTGTTCATAATGCAAAAATACACTAAATATCTGGCTTTCTGGGAATTCTTCAAGCAAGCAACAAAGAAAACTAATTAGAGTGCTTTAATGGAGAAAGCCAGGTTATTGATTTTTAAATCTGTTTTTAAGTGAGCTTAATGATTGGTAAAGGTGCTGGACTGATGACCCTAGAGACTATCCTCCATCTATAGCATAGTGATCTATAGCATAGACAACATTCCAAGATCCTCAACTGTGTTATAAGTCTCAAGGATTGATCCTAAAAGCTTGGATCTACTCAGATTGTTATGAAAACACTATCTACACTTAAAGAAAGGATGTGTTTATTTAATAAAAGCAAAAAGGCAACAAACAATTAGGTTGAATTGGTGGTTTTAAGCAACACTCTCAGAGCTGTGTATGAAAAGGCTAGAAAGAGACTCTACTGCAAAGATGACCAGGCATTTTGCACATGTGGAGTATTAGGTAAAGACATTTCTTCACAATGCAGCATAAACTGAAATGAGCCAGTGAGCACAGGAGTTACATAAGCCATTTCGGTTTCAAGCCCTTTTGATCTTTTTAACTAACAGAAAGTTACTACAACTATCAGAGCAAGGAAGTTTGAAGACAGAAATTTCATCGATTGAAGGTTTTGGCAGTTTAAAAGTTAAAAATCTGTTAACTGATATTAAGCAAGCATCCTTTTTTTTTTTTTTTAAGCAATCTCAGTATACTACCACATAAAATTCATCCTCGCAACAGCAAGACCCAGAAAATTTGCACATGAATTCTTCTACTTACACAAGTGAGGTTTAGTTTCTAACTATAGTGGCCTTAACAGGTGCAGCAAATAAAGACATCAAGGGGCTTATTTTCATATATGCAGTTCCAAATGGAGTAAATGCAACACGAATATGATCAACTAATGAAATTAAGGAAAAAGCCAAGATGGATCATAAATGCCAATCTCATTTAATGTCAAATTACAAAAGTAATCACTATTTTATTCTCTTACATTCCAAGATAAAGGCAAGATTCATGTATAAGAGTTTTATTGCATTCATTTAAAATAATGTACTTCAGCAAAAACAGGCACTGAAGATGTAATAAGTATTAAATAAATAAAACCTGCCACAGGTGAAAGGACAAAAGGTACAAGTGATCAGGGACTGCAGTATAATATCACTCACCTCATGATGCAGCTCAGCTATCTGATCTTTCAGTTCTCTGATGTACTGGTTAGAATCAGATTTATTAAGCTGCCCTTGAATTTTTCCTTCTTCTTTCTGTTTTGGTTAAAAAAGGAATCATATTCAAATTATTCAAAGATCTACTATATTCAAAATCTTATTTTAACTGTCTGCATATTTTTGTCACGAACAGAGGCTATCCCCAGATACCACCCAGCACTTTCATTTGGTTGAAGTTACAGCAGGTATCTAGAGGTGACAGTGGCTCAGACCAAGGTAACTCTCTTAATAGTACAAGGCAGGATTTTATGGATGAGCACAAAGAAGTAACAGCTTCACAGGTGGAATCCACATCCTATGTACATCAAAATACATTTGAGTAAACCACTCCTACAGAACACTGTCAATACATGGAACACAATGTATTTTATTTTCACTAATGTAAAATTCACATTTAGCAATAAGACATTTTCTTTTGTCTCCAGTTAAACAATTCTTTCCTTGCATTGTGGGACACACACTGGGAAACACTACATATTTCAAGCTTTTGTCCTGTAAGAAGAATTGTAACACCCAAAATATTGTGGTATTTGTCATGTAGGAGTTCCAGATAGTATAAATGAATGTCCCCTAATACCAATGCTTCAAGAGGTATACAGAAAAACTGGCAAATATAAAACAAAATAAAACAAACAAAACAATAGATTAAGATGAATATGACATTTCCCTAATTTGGCAATCAAATGCAGCTCCTATATTTCAGAATGCTTGAAAAGACTTCACTTGCACTGAATGCCTGCAGCACTGGTTTCCATCTTGTCCCTAAAGGGAATCCTAATGTGACTGAACCAAACTTGGCAGATCTGAGATAAATAATCACCCTGATGAGGAATGCACTCCATGTCTTCTACTTGCTACTAATAAAATGCAGAACAGCTCTGCTCTTGCCTTTTTCTATCTAAGTAATTTGTGAAGCAGCCACCAGCTCTAGAGAGTGCAAGCACCTTGGTTTTATAAAATTCTTTACCTTGACTGTAAATCACATACAAGCAATGTATTACAGAAATAAAAATATAATGGGAATATCTTGTTTTTCTACCTATAGCTCATTTTGCTGAAATTTTAATTACACTCGAAGAAAGCAAATTTACTTCAACAGCCAAATTGATAGTCATTAGCAAAGAGAGGTTAAACACCTTTTAGAATGAAAAGTGTTAACTATTCATCAAAGTATAAGACAAAAAGCTTTAATGGAGAGGTTCCTTTAAAATATCTCTCTGAAATATAAACCCCAGGACAAAACTATGAGGAGAGATAACATGCTACCTTCCAAATCCTTTTGCTGGGTGGAGAGAAATATCTAGAACACTGTCAGTATTGGCAATATCGAAGCAATATCTCTTTTTTTCAGGCTTTGTTTTTCTTGCAGTGAGGTATGCATCACAAAATTACTCAAAAAATAATTTTTTTGAAGCAGTAACATTTAGCAGGTTGGGTTTGGCACACAAATAGCTGGAAGCTGTTAGCATATATCATATGGTAATTCCACACTTCCATTACATTTAAGTGGTGTTATGGTTACTTTTTATTCTAAGAATAACATTGTAAAGACTACAATGCAGATATTACAGAAAAATGCCTATTTGCTCATGGAAGAACTGTAGCTACAGTCAGTTAGAGCTGAATGGAAGGCATAAGCTTGGCTTGCAAGATGCCCATTATTACTGCAAGACAAGTAAGTTTCAGTTTTCCTTTCAGAACTACAGATTTTGTAGAGCTAGCAATTCATCAAAAAAAAAGTAACCCTGCAATGGCATTTTCTACAAACATACTTTTAAAAAGGTCATGCTGTAACTTCCTCTTGCAACATTCAAAATGCAAGTGATCAGAAGCTGATCCTTTCAACTTGCTGGAAAAAAAATGGTCTTCCTAGTTAAATCATCCCATGTTCTGTGGGCTACCAAGTCTGTCTACAGTGGATAAATTGGAAGGATAACATAAAAAAAAAATTACAACAAGATATCAGAGTCTTCTTTACAGCTGCTGCTCATCCCTGGCCAACAGAAAAGTATAGTCGACTAAGTTGACCATGCCATTGTCTTTTAAAGATCCTTCTGCAAGTGTGGTAGCAAACCACTGGAAAACATGCAGGAGTCAGACACACAGCATTAAAATATATTTTAATTTCTATCAAAAAAATCTAATTTAGAGAATAAATAATAAGTAGACAGCTGAAAGCTTACCTACATATCTAATGAACAAAAAAGTTTTATCTGTCACATTATGATTTTTAAGTTACCCAATATTCTTTAATACTGTGAAATGAGTCTGATGTTTCTCATCAATACATACATTTTTATACAAGTACAAACTATTATTATGATCTTCTAAATTGTTTCACCTTCCAGTGACATGTCATGTTAGAACGTAATCTGAACTTAATGCAAATAATTCCCACCTTCTGATGAGCATTCATTAATCAAAGGCAAATTTGAATGTGAGGAACTTAAATTTGGTAGTAATATCCTTTAACAGTAGTTTTTCATTAGGGGAACTTGACACCATCACCCCTCAGCTTCCTTTTCTCCAAACTAAATTAAGTCCAAAATCCTTAGCCACTCCTCACAGGACTTTCTTTTCATCCCTTTCACCAGCCTTATTACCCTCTGCACACATTCAAGGACCTTCTGAAATAGTGGAGCCCAGGACTGCACACAGTAGTCAAGGTGAAGCCATACTACCAGTTACCACAGCTGCACTGACATAAGAAAAATTAAATTGCTTTCATGCAGCTTAATTTTATTTAATGCTTCCTACTGTGGCATTTACTTTAGTAGGAACTGGACATTTAACTCTGCATTACTTGTATCCTATGCTTGAATGGTTTTGGACTACTGTGCTTGAGCAGCTCTGTACTTCTGAGGAAAGCACTCAAATCAACAGTATGGGTTCAAAACTGAATGTTAAGACTCCACTTACAATTTAGAAGTCTTTAAGGTATGAATGCCACACCTTTTTAAAGAGAATAGTAATCTCCATGTTAAATTTTTTTAAATCTAGAGTCATTCACATAGGATGCGGGTTGCTGGCTCGGTTTTTGGTGGTTGAGAGTGAGGGGGAGCACTATTATAACAAATCTGTGATATTTGGAGAAGAAGTCACAACACAAAAACTACCTGGTTGCTAGGCAAATCATATTAATTTAAAATTTAAAATTAATATACAGAGAAAAAAAATCAGAGAACATATAAATAAGCAAAGTGTGGGTATTATCAGAATTGCAAAATACTGAAAGCTGACCAATTCTAGAATGTAGGAATTTGTTTAAAACATCCTGCAGTCACATGTGAATGACTCTCTACACCCACATCCCTGGCATACTGCATCTGTGTATTGGCACCACTGCAGTGCCTACCTCCTCTTCCCAAAAGGATTTTTAGAAAAGCAATGCCAATTGGTGTTACGCTGTAATTAAAGATGCATCATCCTGATTTCACTGCTTTTCAAGATTTTTAACTGCTCCTTTTTAGTCTCTTCTGACAGACCAGCTCCAACAGCACCACAAGGGTTAGAAATCTGTATCAGGGTAACAAACACTCTCGTGGCAGCTATCACCTCTACCCTAGGGACAGGTGCTTGTAGCAGTGTACTCAGCCAATACACAATCCAACCCCCTGGCCCAGAGGTTGTGTATATAGTGGGAGTAGCACGGGCAGCGAAGCAGGAAATGAACTCTATAGATCAAAAAAAACCTGCTGCTAAAACACAACTCACTTAGGCCCCTTCACAGTTTTGGAAGCTCTCACCTCTCTCATCCTGCTGCGAAGTAGTAGAGTGACTGTACTTGTGTGCATACTAAGAGTTACACTCAAGAGCTCTTGAGAAGAAAAATCTACACTCCAAAAATTTTCTCCTTAAAATGAGAAAATATTCTCCTCGCCAAAAACTATCAACTGAGAACCATGGTTTTCATATCACACTTAAATCCTCTTTTGTCTGGCTTTCTAGGAAAAAAGCATCTTGCAAAGAAGCAACAGCTAGTCTCAAAAAGCCACCTGATGCTACTGAGAACTCCTGAACACGTGGAGACCTTTCAAACTCATTTAGCGTCAGGCCAGGATGTATAGCTGGCAACACGAGTGCAGGGACAGACTGCTTAAAAAAAAAAAAAAAGTTGATTTAAAATATCTGAAACCATTACTGTATAATGGCCTCCCAAAATCAAGTTTAGAACTCATAATAAGAAAGGGTTTATACAACGAATAAATAAATCACCAGAAAGCACCTGAAAAACACTGGAGGCCTTAAGCCGGCTTTTGCTGTTTGATCAAAGTTTAAGATACAGAAGACCAGTGTAATCAAATTCCAGCTGCAGGTGTTTCATCCCAAGAGGAGTGCAACTTTTCTAAAACACTCAATTAGCACATCAGATAGGAAAGGAAATATACATACAAATAAAATAAGCTGTTTTAAATAATAAGAAAACATCTAGGGTTGTTTTCATTTTAATAACTGTGAACTTAAAAACACAGGAAAAGAAAAGTTTACACAGGCAGTCAAACTCCAGGCACAATAGACAACTGTCTGTTTGTCAGATAACATCTCTACTAAAAATCACTGGAAGATAGGATGTTTCCCTAACACACTTAATTTGATCTTTTCTGACTTCGAAATATTTTCTTGGTAACAACTTGTCTCTTTTCAGGAGAGGCTTTAAAACTCTTACTTCATGGCAAAAGACACCGCATTAAAAATGTAAATGAAGTATATTCAGAAGGGTAGATGTGGTAACTAGTGTCCTTTCAGTGACTTTACAGTGACTCATTCTAGACTTTCAAAAACACATCACTAACATCACACACCACTATTGATAAGAGTAAAAAAGGGTTTCCTGTAACTTGAAAAGATGGAAACAATTTCTTTACTGAACAGTCAGTACTTGGAAAAGTTATTAAACAGAGGTCATAGAAAGGCTTCATTCTAAAGAAATAGTGCTAAGAGTTTAAGCTGTGGGGAGATTACTAGCACAATCATGGATTTCCTTTACAGTTGTTCTCAAAGCTGCTTTGACCGGGTTAGAGATAGGGTAAATGTGACAAAATTCTCTGAATCTGCCAGGAAACACAGCAGGAAGAAGTGATGTTGCTGTCTGTCCAGATCAACCTAACAAAAAGAAGAATTAATTCTTATGGATAATTTTTTACTTTAAGAATACTCAGATGTAAAATTAGTTTTTCATTTTACAAGTATTCTCCATCCTGCCCAACTCATGGATAATTTTAAGAGAATACTACATGTTGCCAGCCTGCATATAAATGGAGGGAAAGAAATTAAGCTGCCAAGCAGGGGCTACAGCTGCCCCACTTTGCTTCCTCAACCTGCCTACGCTTCCACTGGTCTACTGCTCCTCACCCTAGGCAGTGAGTGACTGCAGCTTGTAACTGATGCAACCTTGCCTGAATTTTTCTATTCTTCTTTCAATTACTGTAGGGAAAAACTTAAAAAACCAAAACCAAAACAACATCAATGGACCAACAGGACCACCCATATGCCACCAGAAGGAACACTTGCTAATTATTAGGCCAGAAATATTTCCTTGCTGCAGTTTGAAGCTCCCAGTTCAGCTGAATGAAAACAAGAAACACTATCTTCCTGAGGAAGCAAACCTGAAGCTTTGGCTCTTTTAATTTTACGAAAGGATGAAACATAGAGGATCACACTGCATGCAACCTGACCAGGACAAGCTAAGCTGCACCTTGAATATTGTGTTCAGTTTTGGGACCCTCACACAAGATAGACACTGAGGTGCTGGAGCATGTCCATAGAAGGGTGAGAGAGCTGGTTTGGAGCCTAGGGCCTATGAGCAGCAGCTGAGGGAGCTGGGGGTTATAGCAAGGTATGGATCAGTCTCTTCTCCCAGGTAGCAAGTGAAATGACATAAGGAAGTGGCCTCAAGTGGCCTCAGGTGAGACTTAGATGGAATATCAGGAAAAATTTCTTTATGGAAAGGGCTGTCAAACATTGGAACAGGCTGCCCAAAGAAGTGGTTGAGTCACCATCCCTGAAGGCATTAAAAGACATGTAGATGTGTCACTTAGGATCATGGTTTAGTGGTGGACTTTACAATGCTGGGTTAATAGTTGGACTCCATGATCTTAAAGGTCTTTTCCAACCTAAATGATTGTATGATTCTATGTAAGCTTCTCCCCAGTGTGGAAATACAAAAAATAGCAGCCCAATCATCCAAAAACCAATCCTTCATCTGTTAATAAATTGCTCAAATGTCCTGTTCAAAGCTCAGAAACCTGCTAAATATGTCCAAGTCATTTTAGGGAAGGGATGCCATCCAGAGACACCTGAACAAGCTTTAGGAGTCGGCTCATGGGAACCTCATGAGGTTCAATGTGTCTCAGTGGAAGGTGCAACACCTGGGTCATGGCAAACGCCAGTATCAATAGAGGCTGGAGATGAACGAATCAAGAGCAGCCTCACCGAGAAGGACTTGAGGGTGCTGGTGGCAGAGAGACTGGACATGAACTGGTAATGTGCACTTGGAGCCCAGAATACCAAATGTGTCCTGGGCTGCATCAAAAGCAGTGTGGCCAGCAGCTCAAGGGAGGGGATTCTGCCCCTCTGCTCCACACTTGTGAGACCCCCACCCGGGGGCTGTGGGGTCCCCAGCACCAGAACAACATAGACTCAGTATCATGAGTCCAGAGGAGGCCATGACGATGATCAGAGGGCTGGAGCACTTCTAGGAAGACAGGCTGAGAGGTGGGGCTGCTCAGCCTACAGAAGAGAAAGGTCCAGTGAGACCTTAGAGCCCTTTCCTAAGGCAGCTAGCAGAGAGCTGGAGAGGGAGTTTTGACAAGGGCATGTAGTCACAGGACAACAGGGAATGGCTTTAAACTGAAAGTGGGTAGATTGAGAGTGGAAGAAAGGACGAGAGAGTGGAAGAGTAGGAAGAAGTTCTTTACTGTGAAGATGGTGAACAACCTAGTTTAGGGAAAGTGTCCTGCCCATGGCAGAGAGATTGGAAAAAGATCTTCAAGGTTCCTTGCAATCCAAGCCATTCTGTGATTCTATATTTACCTCCCAAACATAAGCTCAACTGGCAAGTGAGAGAAAAATAAAGACATGATAGAGGAGTAAACAAATGCTGACAGAGTAAACCTTTGTTTCCACATAACAGGCTTATAACATCAGGGTTTTTCTTTGTCACTTCTGGGGCTTAGGTATGTGCAACATAAGTTAAACTTCAGTTACAGTTCAATTCCATGCTATTTCTGCATGGAAAGTCTAAAAAAAGACAGAATATCCATCATGTGTTGGACAACTCACTGCATTTCAATATACTTACACAAAAGTTTAAAAGCTCAGCATCATGAACTGAATGCTCAAACAAGACAAGGTGACATTTAGAATATATTAAGAAATAACTTCTTAACAACATAATAAGCTGACAACTTCTTGCAGAATTACATCTATTATTGATAGTTCACTCTCCATCCCTGTAATTATTACTAACCAAAACTAAGAATGACCCAGAAACTGTGATTTAAATCTAGCATGTGTGTGTGTGTGATGTCAGATCAGTTCTTATGTGGGAGTAGTGATACTCTGCATTACAAATTTAACATCACTGTCTTGCACCTACACCTACATAAACTTTTAAAAGAAAAACTTGCAATTTAGGTTAATCGTTGCTATCGCCCATGGGGACCTGGCAATGAATCCCTTGAGCTTCTTAGAAAAGCACCACCCCCTTCAAAAAAAAAAAAAAAAAAAAAAGCTAACTCTCCCCTACAACAAAAACTTATTGTCACAGATCTGAGATGTGTTTGTCTAAAAAATGTCCCTGCACACCTATACCAGAGCGTTAACTTCCTCCCTTCATTTTTATCAGCTTTGAAACAGCATGACAAGCAGACTTATTTGTGATGCACTGTGCCTCTGTACTTAAACCCTGGTGCCTATGCTCCAAGACTGGCTAAATACATTTCTAGTATTAAATACTGCATTTCAAGTCATTAAGGCAAGTTCTGATTAAATGGGCCTCTATTCCCCACATCAGGTGACAGCAATTACAGCTGTCACCTGATTACAAGCTGAACAGAAGAGAGTGGGAGGCAGCTCTTTCTCCAGGGAAGAAGAAGTTATCTAGACTTTCAACCTCCTTTAAAATTTGCTTTTGTTTAAGCCCTATTATCAATTGCATGTTTTATGCTTGAAAAGCTTTGGGAATTCAGGATTTCCAGCTCCTTTATTACATTTCTTTTGGTGCAGGTGTTTCAAAGGCTTTTGAGCATGAGTACCCAAAAAGGAAGCTTTGATCATAAGTTTTGTATTTGCTGGCAAAACACACTGGAGAAAAATATCTCCTTAGATTTAAAAAGAACCACAGACATCTATCACAGTTCAATAAAAGCAGTTCAAGTAATGTCCACAGTGTCAAAAATAAAAAAATTAACATTAGCAGAACTTAATTCTGCTAAATTGTTTGTTTTAAATACTTTAAAGTTCACACCTAAAATCTGTATTTCACAATTGAAAAAGTTATCTTTCCTGCTAGAGTAAGTTTGAGATGTTCACCAAAAACCTAAACAGCGCAAACTCATCAAATGAACGGGAACCTCAGCCACAAAATTACTTCATACTCCACACTGTATACAAAGAAAGCACAGCCACTCTCACTTTTGTGAAGAAAATGAAGAATTTTACTAAGATCAGACTCAAGAAATCATTAGCAATCTGAGAATACCATAAAGACTGGGACTTGAAATGTACTTTGGAAGGAAACAAAAAACCTAGAATAATAAAAACATAACTAAAAAGTGCATTGTGCAAAGCAGTACTTGTGAAAAGGAATGAGAGATAATGTGGATAAACAACTGAACCTGAAAGAGTGCAATATTATGACAAAACAGGAACAGTGTGATCTTTGGATGTATTAGCTGGAGTTATAAAATAGATTACATTCCTGCAGTTCTTTCTGTCTCACAACAAGGTATTATAAAAATCCACATGCAATTCTGGGATCCTTAAGTTAAGTAGAAATATGGAAAAGGAATAAGAGAGAGCAATCAAATGATGGAGCGTGGATGGTTTCATCAGTTAAACAACAGAAAACCAAGTCAGATATATTTACACTAAAAAATGAACACAATTTGAATTGCATAACTGCTATCAAAAAATTCCCAACTGATCACATGGGGATTCACCATTTCATAAGATACTGACTACATTTTGAGAGATGTGAATTTATCAAATAATGGAAGCAGGATGGCATTTGAAGTCTGTGCTAAAGTAAAAATAATGTAAAATGAGTACTCACTTCTCACCTACTAAATCACATTGTTTGAAGTAACCTTTAAACTTCCCCTCTCTTTTTTTAAAAGGTCAGTTTGAGCAGAAGATTGACTTTAACTCAGCTACTCTCTTGTTATCTCACTAGATGATAAATGATTCATATGCAATGCTTACCATACTTATCTAGGTATTTCTAATGTACAGATCACAGCATTATCTAAGCATTATATGATTTAAAGAAATGATTGCTTTAACTTTCAATGAGTTTAGTGCCTGCTGCACTACAGAAAATATAACAAATTCTTTATGAAAGCTCAATGAAATTTATTTGTACATTCCATATATGAAGTGATGAAAAAGATACAACTAGTTGAGAAATCATAGGGAAAAGGTGGCTTTGAAACAATATAATAAAATCATCACTTCAAAGGAAAGATTTCAGAGGGAAGAAACACAATAGTAACACCAGGTTGTAGATTGTAACTAGACTGTAACTTAGTAAAAATAACTAAGAAAACTTTTTCATCAGAATTCAGACAGGACAACAGTATATGATTATAGAGAGGTCAGACTACAGTAAGACATCATGATTTCCCAAAGCCAAGAGAATATACAGCACAGCAATCACTGGTTTTCTCATTAAGGGAGCAGCATATTCATGGGATGGTGAAAGCTCCAAAAGGAACTGAAAGTGTAAGGAATAACACAGATGCCAGAGGATGCATCTTGAGATCCTACAGTGACGTGGTAGCAGTAAATATTTCTGGTTTCAAGAATTACATTAAGGGAGTAAGAGTTTTACAATAAATCCTTCAATACTGATCATAGCAGAAGAGTAAAAACAGAAAAAAATGGTTGCTGGAACCAAAATTGTATGCATCTTTTTTTGGACAGAGAATGTTTTCAAGCTCATCTATTAATTGGTAAGAAGTACCAACTATGAGAAAAAAACCAAAACAGAAGTTAAAGAGTGTTGCCTTTAACATGGTATATGTACAGAAGAATTATTAAAAGCTTACAAGTAAGTGCCCAAGTTAGATTTAAGGCTTGGCTTGTAGAGGAAATCAGCAATACAGCATTATCCCACTTGGCAAAGCAGTGTCTTGTATTCACAGTAGGCTAATGAAGAAACACAGTAGGGGAAGAAAAAAACTCACAAAGTACAAAATCTAATCAGTATCAAGTTTCACATTTAATGCCATCACTTGTTACCTGGATTTCTAATTCAGCAATATGCTGCTGGAGTTCTGCCACAGCTGCAATGCGGTCTGCCTCACGGAGCCGTACTGCCATCACTTCTTCTTTACTCTGAAAGAAGTCAGAAATGGCAGCTAACTAGTACCAGCTTTAGCTGATTAAACACTGCACTGCTTTTACTCAAAATCCTGCTCTGCAAACTACCACTATTCTAAAGAAATCAAATTTAATTTTAACCCATAGGAGGAGTATGTAATAATCTAAACTCTAAAGTATATTAATCTAAAAAAAAAAAAAAACTCTGCAGATTTGAAAACTTGCTGTTATCAGTTTCAAGGTCCAGAAAACAACCGTCTTGTTTTCCATAAATATTATACTGTAAATTAAGAAAAAGAATCAACATTATAAAAGAAACCAGCTCATGCTTTCATTTTGGACTTATTATATATAGAGAAACATCAAAGCTACACAAGAGTTACTTATTTTATAATTTCCTTTGTCCTAAAAAATAAAAAAAATTAAATACAAAAGCAAATGTATTCTCAACCTCATTTAGTCCAGCTATCTTAGTCACAGTATACGACAAAGACATTTTAGAATAAAATACTAATGCACGTAACCTACAATTGGCCTCCCACAGTAAGTTTAACCTACTAGTCTGTCTATAAATGATAGGTAATTTGAGTTTGAAAAAGAGAGAAAAAAATGTCCAGTTTCATGAGGCAAGTCCTCAAGACTTCAGAGCATAAAACAACATTATATTATCAGCAGCCTGATAATATAATGGTACAACCATGGAGAGAAAGAAGTGTTAAATAATTAGTGAGCAGTACTATCAGCTGAAGAGCAAACAGCTCTGGGAAGAGACAGATTAGGCTCAGGTACACCTACTTTCATAGCAGACTGGTGTAACTAAACTGTATCAACGGCAAATCAGTTCCAGTACTTTGGTTATTTTAATGTGCTTCAAACAAACAGTACAGCTGAAATAAAATCAAACAAATCAAAGCTTATCCATAGTAGCTACTTCTAAACATGCTATTTGTTTGGTTTTGGTTCCTTTTTAAAATATTCCTGTAATGAGGTATATAATCTACAGGACCCAATTAACTGCATTTGTAATCAGTGGAGCCTATTTTAGAGAAATCTATCATATGCTAGACAAAGTTTAGCCATTCTTGCTAAATTCTGTTACATGATTGCTCAAATGAAGCCAAACCGACAAGTCCACAGGATTGCAAGTATTTAACTGAAAGCTGAAGGAAAGACTGGCTTGGTTTGACTTTGGTATCAGAGATGAGTCAATAGTGCTGCTCTAGATGGCACTGATGCTTTATCTCTGAAACAGAGTGTGTTCTCAATAATTACCACAGATATGGTAGGAAAGACAAGATTGGGTGAGGGCACAAATCTTAAATTGTAAATTCTTTAGCACAACTGATTAGAAAGATCAGTGGTGAGTTTCAAGAAAAAATTTGAAATTGAGTCCTTGCTGTAGAAGCAGTAGTCAGATAAAAAGGGAAAAACATAACAATACACACCTGCGGCAAAACCAGTTGCCATGCAGCTGGTATGAGATGCAACTGGCTACAAAAAATTTAATTTCTGCTTAAGCATTTCAAGATAGCTTTTAAAAGAAAAATACCAACTCCTGAAATAACATACCAGTTTATTTGGAGTTGAAAATCCAAATATATACTTTTTGAGACAGTAGAAATATTGCTACCTAGCCAAGACAAAAATAAAACTAGAGCATGAATTCAAACAACTTATTGAAAAAACAGCAAAAAAAAAAATCCAACATCAGTTAATAGAAATCAGGAACAACTGTTGTTGTTTTTTATATATAATCAAATACTACTTGCCAAACATCTTACAGTGTAAATTTTAACCTTTTTTTCTATTAGCTACAAAACAAGTTTCAGGATCTAATGTTAGTGTATGTCAGTGAAGATACTTCATTGGCTATTCCCCATAGCTACTTTCAGAATTTCACAGAATCTCTAAAGAGTATGACTGGTGCTCTGTCTATTACTGTCACACTTTTCTCTAGCCCATGCTAGAGCATTGTTCTATAAATGTATTATCCCATTGAGAATACTTATGTGTGCTAACTCATTAATCAGGTTAAAGACATTGTTTTTTACATAGTCAACATAAAACCAGAATATTGACTACACAGTTTCTATCCTCGATCTCTTAAGGATTAATGAGCACCTTCAGCATCAAAAACTAATCAAACCAAGTTATGGGTTATATGAAAAAGGCATCACTAAGATTATGATTATTTTTAAAAAATCAATAAAATTAATCTCAGCATTAAAAAAATGGTATTTAGGAAACCAGAGGTTATGGCAAACAAGAAAAGTAGTAGAAGAAATTTCTTCTAGTTAAGATTCTATGTCTTTTTTCCTAAAAGCTTGTGATGGAGTTTGAGGAGTCAGCAGAAGTTACTTCTTTGCTGCACTGTACATTCAAGTCCCACCAGAAACAAATGGAACCAGCAAGACAGTAAGAAAAATGAAAACCTGAAAGAGTCTGTTGCTGAGGAGTGTCTTTTTATATTACACACAGACACTTTTCTGAGTAGAACCATGCTCTAAAGTAAATGTTTATCTTCGTGGAACCACAAAGAAGCAGCTCTGTCAAAACCTCAAGTGGTTTTTGTGAGATAGTAAATTCAAAATGATATTGTCAAAATCAGTAAAAATAATTTAGGTTTTATGATTTATGCTTCTCAGTTAAGACAAGAGTTTATCCAATAACGGCAGACAAGACTAAAATGTAGATATATTAGCACACAAATATTATTTTCAGGATGCTGTTTACCTTGCATTCAATCTCTGCTTGTCTACGTTTTGCTTCATTCAGCTGGGCCAGGAGTCCTTTGTTCTGTGCAGAAAGATACTGCACCTTCTCCTGTAGGTTGGTAACCTCTTGCTCTGCCCTTCGTAAGTGATTACTATTGATCTGATTCTGAAATTTATGGCCAGAAAAAGGAAACAAAATACATGTTAAGGAAAGGATATTAATCTAACTCCCTGAAGTCTGACAAAACAGACTTAGAGATGATTTAACATAAAAAACTTTTGATGAAAAAGTGTTCAGAGTTTTCCAAGTGTAATCAGAAGAGACTGCATAATATTTTGTTTATCATCAGGATATTCAAATTGTTCTTAAGCAGATGACTCATTGTAAGAACATTATTGCAAAGCTCCACCACACTCCAGTAGATCTCTTTTTCCCAATTTGTTGACTAGGTAGGGCAGATTTTGTGAACTTGTGAACTACACTATGCATCCAGGAAAGACCAAGTATGTCAGAAATACTGACATTGCACATTTCCCTGTCCAGTGAATTCCTGAAAGCAACCTGGCACCTTAGTTGAGATCAGTGCACAAGTACAAGTCACAGCATTTGTACCTGAAGCTGTGCACACCACACCACGAGAATGGCATTTTTCTCAGATGACAGCTGAACAGCATAAGCACAAAGACAGTGTGTGACACTGGAGTGACAAGTACCTAAATGCGAGCCAAACAGCAGGATCTCTCCGCCCCCTACTGACCAAAGCAATATTGACACGTCAGTGAATATTTCAAAAGGTAAGGCAAGAGGAAACTTGTTCAGTTGGTATAGACAAAGTGGTGTCTCTGTCAGAAAGAAGCCTTCATATGCCTTGCAGTTGGTTCATCTGTCTTGAATATCACATCCTTATGTACTCTCCTGGTTTCTGGAATTGCTGAACCTTTTCAAGTAAAGCTCTTGTTTGTTTAATTTTGTGGATGCATAGATCTCTTTCAAAAAGCAACATTTAGCAGGTATTTCAGGGGAAGATTTCTTAGAAGCCTCATACAAATCCTTCTCAATCATCAGCACTTTCTGCTTACTAACTTGAGTGAAAGCTTACTAATAGAATATGCACTCACCACTTTAGTGCATTTTCATTTCAGGTGCTTAGCAACTTATTCCCTAGTTATACAAAAAGAATCTTGGCAGTCAAAGTATGATTGTCTTTTCTGCACAACCCTCAGCAGGCATAACCCACGCTTTTCTATTCTGTCGCATTAAAGGCAAACCTTCTGCTAAAACACTGACCAAACACAGCTGCTTTGCTGAGTCCACAGCGTAGTAACCAGATTCATGACATCCACAGAAAATCAATCACCAATGTCATCAAAAGAAAGCACACACTGCCACCTAAACATTACTATTATCAGAATTGCCAATCAGACTTGTGAGACTTAAAACACCTTAAACATACTTTTGTTGTTGTTACACCTGTTAAGATTTAATGACTTAAGACACATTCAGTGTCTACAACGAACCCAAATTACAAATTCAAGCAGCATAGTCCTGGAAAAGATTAAAGAAGAGACATGAAAGTTGGACTGCATGCACAGAGTCTCCCATCCCCATCTAACAGAAGCAAAAACATCACACATTTTGGAACTGAAGTCCTACTGTAGATAGTGAAGATCATCTACCATGTAACACCAAACTGCCAGCATCCAGCTCAGTTCACACCTCCTAGTGTTCAATGACATACCTGTGTCTCCACCTCCATCATTCTTTGTTTGGTCTCTTTCAGCTCAGCCTGAGTTTCTGCTTCTCTCAACCGCACTGTCATCAGCTCATCCTGTAGCTCATTCAGTGCATTTTTTTTGGGAGGATCTTTCCATCTTCCAGTGGTACGAGCTAGGTGACGCTAGAAAAACAGCATGGTTTTGCTGGTAATGCCTGATCACTCCTGGTGTTTCCTTACTTCATCTAAGGTCTCAGTTATATGAGGACAAATAGCTAGAGTTCCCCTGTTGATCCTGAAAGCTAGAAACCCATGGAAACTTACTGGTTTTAAGAACAGACAATTAAAAACTGAACACATTCATTCCCAACTACATTAAGTCAGTGAATTGCAAATATATCCTGAGACTTTTGTCTATTTCTAGCCCTTTTTAACATGCAGCAAAGTAGGAGTACTGATCAGGTATTTTCCTCCTACCGTTACAGTTAGCTGGCAGCACAGGCCCTCTGCCATCTATAACAACTAGGCACCAATTTCTAACATACTTTTGAAGTTAAGTTTCTTGTGACAGGTGAATTTAAGGATTTTTTCACCTCAGCAGTTTGATCCATAATAATTAGTTTCTACTTGACCTCAGTATCTCAAAATTTTATAGTCTTATGCTTTATCATTGGAAACAAAAATTAATAAAATTGTATTACAACCCATACCTGCCAGTGTTCTTCCAAATCTTTGACTTGCTGCCTCAGTTCTTTGAGACCCATCAAAGATTCTGCTTCTCTTAATTTTACTGCAATCAGTTCTTCTTGTAGTCTGGCAACATTTTCCTCATCAGGGAGAGAGCTGTTCCTCTGCAACAAGGACCATCCTCTTAAATATGTATTTGAATAAAATTGTGCTTAGTGAAACCCAGTCCAAGAACATAGACAGGTAACAATTACTATGGAAACTTTAAGTGCACATCTTCTGCAAAATAAAAATCATCAAAAAATCTAAGCTGCTGGATATCGTGTGTGTAAACTGCCAACTACAAAAAAAATGTGTAAGGTAGCAGTTCTAGATATTCTGACTTCAAGATTTCCCTGAATGGTATCCCTAACAAAACGTTACATTTAAAATATTTGAATACACCATCAAAATATGGAGAGTAATCTGGAAGGTTTTGATCTAGTTGATAAAAAGTAAAGCGACAATGAACTGAAATTACACCTTAAAGCTATAACATTTATTTAGGTTTACAGAAAAAATAATATATGGAAATTCATTTTTTAGGAAGTAGGTCATCAGCCTTTGAAAAGGAGAACAGATACGCTGGCAAAGGAACCATCCGTTAATTTTTATAAACAACAACCAGTCAAGAGGTCTTAGAGATGGAAAGTGCAAGACACATGAGGAAAAAGCAGAAAGGTGAGAGAAGGCTAAACAGAAAACATGAAAACACCAGGAAAAGCAAAACAGAGATGAAATCCTAATGATGGAAATGTGGGAGAAAAACAAGAGGGGAAGAAAATGAACACGCTGTCTACAATATCCCTACAACAAATTATTGGTCACCAAATATTCAAAGCTGAACTGTTCTTCACTTTATTTCCCTGTAGTTGTTTTCAGCAAAATCAAGTGTTTTTGCAGATGTATAATACTGTGACAGTTGTCAGGTTTTCTTGAGAGTTGATTAAAGCACCTGATTAACATTAACAGAACACAGCACCACAGCTATTGAATAGCATTCCATGGGAATTCTGGGATCTGTGTATTGGCAAATACAGGAAATGAGAGGGTGTGTTTCTGAATGTTTATGGCACTGTCACTGTGGCCATGCAAGTCTTGGGTTATTCAGCAGAAGCTCCCCAGATTACACGACTCAGCACTAACAGCAGTAAAGAGCTGTACTGGAGGAATGTGAGGGACTTCAGCACTTTCTCATGTGCAAAAGTTAACTATGACAGACTGAAATATTACTGTATGTCTGAGTTTGTCTGGTGCACTGGAACTAATCCCGCTATTCCAGTTTTTCTTCGCAGATAAAGTTTTCATTGCATGCTGTCTCCATGATGATAACATTTAAGTAGTCTCCTGAATTTTGAAAAATATTTATATCCTGAATTCTTACCAATGGTCAATACAGTAAAAACTACCAATAGTAAGCTCATCAGATAACTGAAAAATAAATCTTGACTTCAGTGGGTTCAACTAATTAGCTAGTAAGTTCTAGCCAAAGCCTAAGTATATAGCTCATTAAAATTTCCTAAGGAAACTAATTCCAAAGTCAGTACAATAGAATCTGAAAAGCATGCTTTATATCAGGTCAGTTATTGGTGTTTTTGTTTTTTTGTCTGTTTTTTTGTTGTTGTTGTTGGGTTTTTTTGGGTTTTTTTTTGGGGGGGTGGGGGAGAGGATTGTTTGCTATTTTATCTTGCAGTTAAACTTTGCTTCAAAGAAAGGTAAATGTTTGACAGTAGGTTTGAGTACAGCTTGAACTCTGGCATCAGTAAGTTACAAGCTAGCATGGCACCCAAAAAGCAGTAGAAATTCTGATACTGAGCAGTGAAGGGATAAGGGATTCTTTCCCTGCCCATAATGGGAATGGCAATATTGAACCCATTCTTGTTCCCCTTCCAAACTATTTTGTTTCACATCATCTCAATGCTCACTCTAAGCCCACTGCTCTTGTTACAGGATATCATTCTGAAATAATTGATGTTTCCCGTCAGGACTTCACCAGAATCTAAGTTTTCCACTACAGCAGGCTTCAGGAATAGAAGGAAAGTGATCAGTTATTCACAAACCTTTCCCAGCGCAAACAGACCTTAGTTTTATTGTTGTGCTTTCAGGTTTGAAAAGCATCTTGCAATCACAGAAGCATAGAAGAGAAGGTTCTAGAGCACAGTTCTGCTTGCTAGGAAAGACAGGGACCTGTAGTTTGTTTCTAGTGCTGTTCTGTACAGAGGGTCCTGGTATGATTTACCTTTTCCATCTCTAGAACTTTATCTTGCATCTCCTTCAGGGCACAATGGGATTCTGCTTCACTCAGCCTGGCTTGGACCAGCTCTTTTTCCAGCTGTAGCACAAAGTCTTCACTGTATCGTGAACTGCATTTATGCTACAAAGTTTGCAGAAACATGTTTAGTATGAAGTACAGATTGTTTGAAAGGGGTTTTATACACCAGATTGGGTGGGACAAGTACATTCGCATGTTTAATATCAGGAGTACCAGCATAAGTGCTTACCATATATGTCTATTAATGCCAATCCAGTCTACTAACAAACGTATCCCTACTGCTCTGTGTCTCAAACAACTGCACCTCCACACAGCCCAATGTGCCTGACAAAACTGAGGCCCCTACTAGTACTGACAAGCAGCAACTCACACTTTTCTCTCACTGTCAAGCAAACTGAAAGATTCTCAAACAATATGTGATTATTTTGTGATCTGCAGAAAAAGATGGTGGGGAAAGACTAACTAATTCTAAGGTTAGTACAAGTATCACTCAATCCTTGTTCACTTGAACTCCAAATCAACAGAATCCTTCCATATCCTGGCTTTGAAATAAAACTACATAGCTTCAATGAACAATGACTTTGGTTTGCCCTTTTCTTCACTCCAGCTCTTGGGTCTCATTTGCTCACACTCTATATATTCCTTCTGAGATTCAGATACATCCAACTGAAGCACTTATATTTAAAAGACTCTCTTAACTTTTCTCCCCAATCAACAGTTAAAAAATACATTTTATTTCTTTCCTGGGTCACTTTAAAATGACCTGTCAGTTTGACAGATTGTCAAACTTGCTTGATAGGCAACACCAACCTAAATCAGCCTTTAAATTTCTGATTGAAGAAAAAAGTGGGCATTGAAGTCCTCAAAGTGTAGTTGTTTAGTTAATATGTTTACATAGCTACCCTGAAAATTATGTTTAGAGGAAAATAATATATTTTTGGTGTCATTAACTACATTGTGAAATATAAGTACTATGCTTGGATTCATAGATTCAGTTTTAATTAACAATTCAACTTTTTTAAGAATATTCATTATATTAAAGATACAGCTGTGTCTTATGTTTGCACCAAGCAATTTAGTTTTCTGCATCTAAAAAACAGTAAAAAAATGAACAGAAGTCTTCAGTTCCACATGCTTCTGTTACGGTGTGACACTTCCTGACTTTTTATGTATAAATAAAAGGCAAACAGGACAAAACAAAGACTTAAATGTAACTATGCGGTCAAGGAATTTTTTTCATTTGTTTTTATACTTCTGCATGCCAATTAAACCTTTTGTCAAGACTTACAGTTCAATCCGAATTCAAAATTTACTCTACAGAATTACACTCTACTCTTAGTGTTGCCATATTTCTTGTATATATGTGCCTACAGAAGCTGCAATGACTGTTTTTAGTGTCATTGACACTGTCCACTTAAGCACGTGAACACACATGGAACACAGATACACTATGATCCTTGTACATTAATACTAATCTTTCCCTTATACAATACTAATTGAATTCCTATTATTTTCAACCCACACAGTATTCCTGCCTCAGCAAGCAGTGGAGGCAGACCTGATCTGAGTGTAAGGAAGAGGATGGTGGACAATGCTGATTCATTTCTACAGTTGCTTCACATCATGTAGCAACACAAGTAGCATATGTAACATATGTAATACCATGCAGAGGCAGAGAAGAAGCAACCACTCTCTTTTATTTGCTGGCTGTTTATAGAGGTTCATCCCACAATACACACAGTAACTTAAATGGACTCTACATTTCATGTTCCAGATTCCTGTCTGTGATACATACGGAATGAGAGCAAATGCAGTGTTCTCCAGGACATCGAGAGAAAACAGCAGACTTGAAGAATTGAATACACACTGATTTTGCAATAAGGCAAGTGTATTCTATAAAAATCTAATTGATGTTTATCAAACAATTAGTAATGGAGAATGTAAGAAAAGTTATTAATCCAGTTTCAAGCATGAGCCATGCCTTCTTTAAATATGTCTTCAGATTTTGCCTGCCTAAGGAATATGTTAAGAATACTTATTTACTTAGCCACAACAAACTCTAAATCAAGCCTTGATATACAAAAAGACCCCAGCAAAGACCAAAACAGACTGAAGAAATAAAGATTCACAAATTAGAAGTTGTGCATTTTGCTACCTAGTAAAACAAAGTACAATTTCAATAATTTAGTATATAAAAGTAACACAAGTTTATAGTTAAAACAGCATTGGAAAGCTACTTTTAAACTGACTGCAGGAAAAAAAAAATCTGCTTTTATATATTTGCCTTAAGCCCTAGAATTTCTGACAAAAGCCACTATGCATATACAGATTTTCAGACATCAAACATTTTAACCACAGTAACACTTTCTTGCCTATGTTCAAGAGACATAAATAATGTAAGTTTTATAAACATAAAACTGCAGCTCTACAGCCATTTAATTCTGAAAGAAACAAGTCCTTGCTGGGCTTCATACAAGTGGTTTTATTTCCACCCAACTTTTCTTAAACATAACTATACCAAATATTATTTTGGCTGATGACAGATATAATTACACAATGTTTCTCCAGTATACTATAAGAGCAATTAACAGATGATACAGCAGCTCCCAGCTAACTTTGTTTATACATTTGAGCACCATCGGTAGTGCTTCCCTAAATACAGTACTCTTATTTTCTGCTTTTTTTGTTGCAAATCAGAACACAGTATTAGGAAAGTATACTGTAAAATAAAGTGAAGCCTTTCATAAAGTTGCAACACTTATTTACAAGCATATATTCCTAATATCAATTACTATGTTCTTAATTATTATCAGTCATTTTAGCATGAGTTCCTGAAAAGAAACTATGCATTGTGAAGTTGCTGTAACAATAACCAAATACATCACTATAAATTACCTTTCAAAATGCATATGCTTCCATCTGAATGCTTATTCAATTAAAATTCTATCTTCACATAATATAGCTGAAGAGCCTATTTAAAAATAAGATGTGAACTAATTTTAGCTTGATTAGCCTCCAATTTATCAGATTCAATTTTAAAGCATTCAGACTGATGAACTGGGTAAGCATTGACAATTACAGTGTCACAGGGAAAGACAAGATTTGCATTCTGGAGGTGTTTACATCCAGCAAGAAGCTACCCCTTTCATTTAGAAACACAAGGAAGAAAGGAACAGAGAAAAAAACCTTCAGCACATAATTATCTGGAGTAAGTTACAACAGGCTGATTACCCTTTCCCCTAACTCCTCAAATACCATTGCTCTTAGCATGCCTCAAAAGAAAACTGTATTTAGTTCAAGTCAGGCAAAACTTCCTCTATGCAGTTCTCAATTTACTAGCAGTATGAGGAAGAAGCCACCTCCCTGTTAATCACTTGGTAAACACAGTGACTTGCCTTTGGCAAGCTTCCATATCTAAAGACCAGACAAGCCAAAGAGAGATTAGTATCATTCGTTAGTAAAATGATTACTGTTTTAAGTAGACTCCACACTTCATTATGAAGTCTTTCTGGTTCAACTAAAAACTCCCTATAAATAGTTTAGCACAGGAAAAAATAAACTTATATGTAATTTGGGCTTCTGGTGCTGGGCTTTGATCAAAAGAATACTCCTCTACCCATCTCTGTATTCAGAAGTGCTGCAGGGGAGAATTTCTTCAGACACAAATCCAGTAAGTACTTTCAATACTTACCCTTAAGCCATCCAACCTATGCTATCCAATCTCATAGAACAGAGAGCATAAACCCTTGGTAATACAAAAATACAAATGCATAACCTTTTTACAAAGGCTATGTTAACCTTCTCAGAAATACTATTGTTTTGATAATTTTTTGCTACCAAATGCTATTGTTTTGACAATTTTTTGCTACCAATAAGCCAGTGGGTTTTTTAAATCGCACAGCATTGTTCAGATGAGGCTGCTGCAAGTACCCTTAGGCAGTTCTTTCCATACATTTCTATTCAGAGATTCATATACAAACATTAGCTTTTTATCATGCTGAAACAGACAATTCAAGACTGAAAAAGATGTAGATGGTAAAATATATACAATAGATGCTGTATCTTTAAATAAGCACAGAAACTATACAGTGATTTACAAGTTTACAGTGCAATCATTTTTGCTAACAAAAAATATAGCTGAAATATTTAGAGAAGAAAACATTAAAGCAGATAGTCAGAAGACAATACTGGAAATGAGTATTGCCAAGAACAAAGCTACTGGCACGAGAAAGTGGCAAAAATTTAACCAGTGCACAGTAAATGCCAAAATTCCAGATAAATCCATGCATTCTCACCAGGTGGCGCCCTAAACGCACGCAGCTGCTTACATTCGTCGCTCTCACTCCCATGCTTGGAGTTAAAGCCTGTTCAATTACACACCTTACTCATGCAGCAGGATCTAGCAAACGTTCCTCACTTAAACCACTTCAACTCTTTCACCACGTTTTCTAACTCTGGTGGGTCTCAAAACCACAGTGCTATTCCTTGCACTTCAGAATAAGCCAGCACAAATATTATTATTAGGCACAAATCTGTCTATAACCATATGGATTTACAGTCTCAGCTCCACACACACAGTCAGACAGCTTCCTATATCCATGTTCACGTTTAAGTGGAGGAAAACAATGCTGCAAGCATGGAAAGAAGGAAGTGGGCTCATAATTTAACCTACTCTCCACCCCTACAGTACTCATCCAGTTGCCTGCACTCACAGCTCCAACCCAGCCAAATCTGCAACCCACAGTTATGGAAGGTTTTGCTCAGGATCAGTTCCCATACCTAGGCAATCTGTCAGGCCTCCCCATCACTGGTACTCTGTAAGGTCCCCAGCATAAAGGCATTAGCTTTAAAAGTCATAGTCCCACCAATTAACAAATAAATAAATATAGTGTCTTAGTCTTCTTCTAGTAACTTTTAATTGCATACAGGTCATTAACATGGATGCCTCAAAAAATACATTCCAAAGGTGTGTGTACTATTGTAATCAGACAATACAGCTGGATATAACGGTTGGATATCCAAAAGTCCATAAACACTTCTCATTGTATTTCACTTGAAAGATTACAATATATCTAAAAATGTTGAAAAGTATTACTAGACCATCCCCATATTCCTAATCATAATTTCTTCATATTTTTCCCCCTAAAGAAACTGTTCAAGTTCAATAAAAAGCAGCATTTCACATGAGAGAGTAACAGCTCGTTCATCACTTCGTACAACTATCCTAAAATACGTATCTTTTTACACCGAAATGCATTAAACATACATAATAAACTAGTTCTAGAATGTTGCATTTAAGTTGTGATTTCTTTTCAGTCTAGCAACAAATTTCATCTTTACCTTCCAATATGAGACACAGGTATTTCTAGAGCTTTGGTGGAAGGCAGGTAAAACAAACTGCCATACTGACATTAAGGAACCTGCTAAGGAGCTGCCACATACTTAGTTTAATTAAGTCGTATTTAATGCACCTGAAATTCCCAAGACTCCAGACAAGTACTCGGATACCACTTACTTAAAACAATATGAAGACATTCACATCAACACTAGTGCACAGTTTATTCAGCAAGTGAAGATGCTAAAATGCTTCCCCCTGTCTCCCCAAAGAGAAGATACTGAGCACTTCAAGTGCCTTAGGGAAAGTAACTTCAGTGTTACAGCAACAGTCAGAAGTCTTGAACACTTTACTACCTAAAACACAGAGTGCACCCAAATACAGCACTATAAAAGGCTACTAAAATTTATTTTCCTGGTCCATATGCCCATAAATCCACACTTTTTAGTCAAGTTTTGTAATTGCAAAATCAGGGATGATACTCCTCTACTTCAGCAAGCAGTAAATTTTAGCATACTTGGAAAAAAACAAATACATGTACACAGAAGAAACATTAACATTAACATGACTTGAATTATACACTAGGTAAGGGCACTGTGAATCAATTCTCAAATTTGAGTATTCAGAATGACACAACTTGCAATGGCTAGATTCTTAGCATTAAGAGCTGTCAGAGGTTATATGTGTGGTTTTTTGTTAGTACTTCTTTTGTGATGGAAGGGTTTTGGCTTGGTTTGTAGGGTTTTTTGCTTGGTGTGTTTCATTGTGGGTATGTTGTTTAGTTTTTTTAATTAAGTCATAACTTACACCTATCCAGGGTTATGAATCTCATCTATCAGTAGAACAGAGCAAAATTTCATTTAATCCAATTTGTGTAATTTTAAGAATGCAAATCACAATGAACAGGGGTTTACAAAGACAGCACAGAGACCATGTCATATAATGATGAGGAAAAATAAACACATGTGAGGGAAGAAAAATGAAATGATGTGTGCTGCCAGGCTCCTTACCCATTGCTGCTGTTGCTGGAGCTCCCTGATGGTATTCTCAGCTTGCTCCAGTTTAGTATTGGCCTCATCACTCTGCTGTTTGATGGTGGCCAGCTCCCGTTTTATGAGGTAGTTTTCCTCAGCCTCCTGGGCCCTTGTCACTTGTCCCTTAGGACATAATTTATTTTTTTAAGCACTTGATGACAAATCCAAGGAAAACTGCCTTTGTGATGCTTAGCTGCTTATTTCATCAGATTGGTTTTGCAAACAGCACACAGTACAATTGGTAGAAATTTTAGGACCAAGTAGTACTAAACAGCTGCCTTAGTACTTTATTACAAAGTTCAGCATCCATTTAGCAAGCACCGTTCTGTACTTGCATTCAATAAAATTCCTTTCATGCATTATTACTCAGTTGTACATGCACAGATTGAGGTTCACAGTATTCAATTTCATTGTTAATACAGTGTCATAGAATCCATTTGCCACAGGAATTTGTACAAAAAATTACAATAGGTTAGGACAATTACTATAACGTGCAGGTATTGGGTTTATATATTTTTAGTAAATAAAATTAAACAAGTTTCTAGCAAGATGTATTAGCTCTGTATTTATTCCAAATCAGCAAAGCAGGGATAGAATACAGCATGCAAATATGCATGCATTAAGCAGTTGGGGTTTTTTATGAGTAGGAAGAGAGTCATACAGTAAAAGACTAAAAGACTATACCTGGATCAATCTATCTGCCAAGGAAGCACTTTCCTACAAAGGAAAAATTCAGATAGGAATGAGGAAAAGGGAAACCAAAATACAAGGGGCTGATAATAGTGACAAAAAAGACCAAGAGCTGATAGAAAGAAAATGCCCAAATTCTACCCATTTTTTGTGCAAACTCTTTTTGCAAAATTAACAACTCTTCATATAAATGAAGGCAACTCAGTCCAAAGGTCCCAGGAAGCAGCCTCTTCTCCAACAGATTTAACAGAGTCCATCTGTGATACAAAAAGGTTTCAAAGCCAGATTTCTGTAACATTGTAAATTCACCTACAGGAGGATTGGGTGTTTTTATTTGAATGGCTTGCTCCCTAATTAACGAAAGTTACTGAAGCATTATCTGATAGGATCGAATAGATAGATGCAAGACACGATCTACAGTCCCCCCACAACATGAAACAAAGGCATAATTTGAGCACAGAGGGAACTCCACTAGGCACTGAGGAACTCATGCACAACTACAGCTTCCACTAAGATGCAGCAGGGCAGTTAAATGGTGCAAACTGACAGACAAGTAGGAAATGTCAACTATGACAGCTAAGGTTCTGTTTTACTGAACCCTTGCAGTAACTCATTCAGCAGTTCATAGATTCTCTTTTCTTGCCAAACTTTTGCAAAAAAAACCCTTCATTTTTGCACACTGACAAGCCCTACCATTGCATTTAATTTCTACTTTATCACCCCTGAAACCACTCAATTTTTTTGAACATTCTACAACACAGAAATACATCTATTCACAGACCTTCTTTGTCCTTGAAGCTTTTATTAAAATTGAAGTTCAAACTGGTAGATAAGAGCTATTTCTTAGAAGTTAAGGTACACTAAGGAAATCACAACTAAATCAGATGTATTTGAATAAAGGAAAAATATTTCAAAAGTTAGTTTCCAACAGAAGAACTTAAAGTATTTTTCACACTTTATGATGTTTTTCAAATGCTGAGATGATAACAACCTTCAGGAATTCTTATTAATATAATAATATTTTCCGATTTTGAATTGTTTTAATTCCAATCAGATTGGAATCAGGTGAATTCTGAAATTCCAAGCACAGAACTTGCAAAAGCACTAGCATGTAGCAGTTCATCCTGGACTTTAGAATTAAAAAAAGAAAATATTTCAAACCTCTACAAGTTAAGTATAAAACAAGGATAGTAACTATTACATATTTACCAAGGTCATTGAAATGATTCACTACAGCTTCAAGCTTCTTAAAGAGAGCCTATTCTTTTCCATTCATTTTATCTCCAATACTAGAAACAATACAACAAATTGTATTGTTGGTCACAACTTTCACAATGTACACTTATTATGCAACTTTTCCAAATTAAATTCTGAAACCAGTTAATTAGAATTTGACATAGACCCACTACTTTTCAAGAAATTGCATTTGGGTTTAACATCTTAAATGTGATGTCTTTCAATTATGTCACTTTTAATTGAAACATTACCATTTTCTTCCCTGTGGAACGTGAACAACTCTTTGCAACTCACAAGAGCATTCAATTCCATTTGTTGAAAGATGGTCCCTCTTGGTGCTTAAAATGGGCAGGAATGCTCTCATTCCTGAGCATAGCAGCTCACATGCAATCAGCCACAGGAAGTGTGATACCAGGATACAGCAGAGGCCACTGGAGAACAGTTGGCAACATCTCCACAGCAGTCCTCATGCATACTTTTGAGGTTTTAGCCAGTTACAAAAAAACCTAACGAAACTCTACTCCAGATTAAACATAAGAGAAATAAGTCTTTGGATATCCTCCCCACCAGGTACCCAGAATTGCCACAAAACCTCAAAACCACAGAGAATGAATGAATGGCAGTGCTCCTGTTCTCAATATGAATGCTGCAACATCGCGCTCTGGTCATTAGCAGGTCTCTCATTTTGCTCCTACATAAAAACATGAAGGAACTTCAGATTTTGAAAACTGAGGATTCTCTCACAATGACCTTTTTTCCAAACAACCAGTCCACTATTTCATGGAGTCTTCTGCATATGCTTCTAATTCAGAAAGAAAACAATACAACACAAGCTGAGTATGTCAAAATGTGTGATTTTATAATCACTAAGAAGTAGACATAACCTTACATATTTAAAGCATTGACCTTAATTGCTTAGTGATAGCCATGTTATTTGGCTAAGCACTGCTAGCAAACACCAGAGATTATCAGGAAAACAGTAAACTATAATTCTGAGATTCCCATTTCATATAATGAAATTGCCATCAACAAAGTCTAAATTAGCAGAGATTAAATCTAATCCCCAACATACTTACTTTTTCTAGTGTTTCAATGCGCTGTTTTAGGAGTCTGTTTTCAGTTCGTAACCTCTGGAAAGTAAACAGTTCACAAATCCATTTCCCAAATTATGAATTGAAAGTCTGATAAAAGCACAGCAAACTAACAACATTTTTATCTCATCACATCCCTGAAAACCAATATAAATACAAAAATAATTTGTGACCTTCTTAACATCCTTTCATATTATATACTAGCTCATAATATGAGTTTCAACAGCTTGCTACAGCAAAAACAAGAGCACATCTCATGTTAATTGAAAGCATCTATGTTGCATTTGCTGAAAGCTGTATGTCTGCAGGTGAACCATGGGGCTTAACCCCACACCAGACTTGACAGCCTCCCCTTCATAAACAGGGTCAAAGTCTTCCTGGTTATGGGGCATGACAGTGCAATAGGACAGGCTAATGAGGCAGCCACAAGGTTTCCTTCCCTTTCCTCACAAGAATTTACATTAATCTGTAAGGTTATACTGACAATTACCTCACATGTCCCAGAAGTAAGAGAGAATTGTACTGAACTCTGTACTTTACAAGGGCACTTCCTGTAAACTTAAGCAGTCAGCATTCAGACAGAAGAGATCCCTACACCTCAGAAGAGGGACTGGATTCAGTTCAGTCGATGCTTTATTCTGCCAGGCTAAAAGGCAACTCAAAATAAGATTCTTTTTCTATCTCCCCTAAAATAGTCTCTTCTGCGAAGAAGCTCTGCTAAGTCAAAAATTATTTACATATGCCCCAAAGTAGGGCCTAGAAACAGATATGTTTGCCTTGTTTGGTTGGGATTTTTTGGTTGCTTTTTGTTGGGGTGGGCTTCATGATTTTTGTTTTGGGGAGGTTTTTTGCTTTCTCCTTTTTTGGGGGGGGGGGGGGGGGGGGGGGGGCAAAAAAAAAGGGTTTTTTTTCAAGGGAAAAAAGAAGTCCTTTGCCCAGGCTCTGGGTATCAGATGAAAGCTGGCGATTAGGGCTCTCGGATATGCAGGGATCTAGATTCTGATATAGGAGGTAGGATGTAGCTCTGTTTTATATTTAGGGGGGGGGGGGGGGGAGGATGGCAGCAAGAAAGATTTGAAATTAGTTCATATACTACAATAGTATAGTTCATATACTAGAATCTAAAGTTACAGTTGTCTTTCATATGGTTTTACTTTGTCCTGTTCTGCAAAGAGCTGTCATTTGAGCCCTGCAAATCTGATTTCAGCTGCTGTTACAGCAGGTATTCCTGCTGCTAACTACCTCACTGCCTGGCACAATAACAAACTGCCAGAAAAGGCTTCCTAATACCTTTGTGCTCCCAGGTGCTTCTCATTTTTCTGAAGAAATTATGCCTCAAAAACTAATACTGAAAGGCAGAATGACTAGCAGTGGACAGGAAGAAGGAAGGCTGTACCTAATTCCCTCAACAAAGTTTTACATAATACACTTGCATATCATTTCTCCCACTGTCTTTTCTCATAGAACTGGCTAAAACCACAAGGAAGAAAATCCAGATCAAACAACATGCTGTGAAAAAAAAAGTAAAATAGGAAAAAAAGGCATCAAAAGCCTATTTATGTCACAAAAGCAAAAAGATGCAGCGATTAAGTACACACAGGAAGTAGGGCAGTTAGCAAAAAGGGAAAAATAAACTCCACTGGCAGCTTGGCTTTTTTTCCCCCAGTTTGTATTAACTGCAAAAGCTCCAATAGGAAAAGTGACTGCAGACAGAAGATACCACAAGTTGGGTCCAATGCATAAGAAAAGTCAAGATCTTAAAATCAAAGACAAACCACTCAAGTGCACTCTAGGAAGTCTATCTTAACATGTGTCATACAAACCTCCTGTGTGGAGCACCTACATCTAAACCAGCATATTTGGAACCTCTGATAAATGAGGGCATCTATTATTAAGCTTTTGTCAGTGGGAAATACTAAAAAAAAATAAGTACAGCAGGTCCCCAAAGATTTCTTTTTAAATGTCCACCAGAAGTCTCAATAATTTCACTGTAGGTGTCCTTTATGAACAGACATCCCAAATACTGAAAGAAAAGAATTTGGGGACCTTAATTATGTCCTGCTACATGCAGAGTTCAAACATGTAATCCCCCCCATCTAGGAATTAAACTTATTCATAAATAAATATGTTGAGGGTTCCTTACTTTAATTTCAACTTGTTCTTCCATTTCTTTTGTCTTTATTGTAGTGTACTCTTTTTCTAGCCTAAAAATTTAAAATAGTAAATTATGATCAGAAACATTGTGGATCATTTACTTGTTGGTGTAATACCTAATAAATAACAGTAGAACAGAGATACAGATTATTGATATTTCCTCTGAAATACACTCCTGTAAATGCTTAGACGTGACCTTAAATTTAAACACAGATTTCAGTAGATATGAACAGACTGAACCAGCATTCTGAAGTGCAGGAGCTTGCTTGGATACATTACAGTGGCAGCAATTTGGAGCTACTCTGTAATAACCCCTTTATGCAATACAGTCATCAATTCAATAGATTCAGCCAAAGGAAATCAGAGCTTGGAAAGCCTGGAAGACAAAGATGCAAAGAAATCTGAGAAAAATACCTTAAATATAAACCAATTTTAGCCTTTCCCCAGCAAACCAAATGAAAAAGGCAGCAAGAAAAACCCACAAGCTGAGATAACAATGCCTCTACAGAAGGCAGATCAGCAAGTTCAGACTCGAAATGGAGGATTTTCA
Source organism: Onychostruthus taczanowskii (assembly GCF_017590055.1). Classification (NCBI taxonomy): domain Eukaryota; kingdom Metazoa; phylum Chordata; class Aves; order Passeriformes; family Passeridae; genus Onychostruthus; species Onychostruthus taczanowskii. Next base: position 15,425,837 of record NW_024504786.1, read on the forward strand.
ACTGCATACACTTGCACTGGTTTGCAAAGAAAATATTTTTCCTGCAAGTTCTGTTGTTACTTCTTTTTTAGAGAAGACTGCTCACTCTATTGATCATAGACTGCTGACAGAAAAGAAAAGAAAAAGATCGACAAATTCAGCTTGGAAGACCCTGGGCACAACCTGCAGTGCAACAATGAACAAAGGATACTTTAAAACCAACAGGCAACCCAAAAAACTCAACCCTGGCAAATGACACTATCTGCAGCTTACTAATCAAAGCAAAATTTACCAAAGGCAGAAGAGACATGCAACTAACCTTAAGAACAACAGAAACAAGTAGCAGTATTCTCAAGATTTCAAACCCCACATGAAAGCTGTTTTACTGTTCTCAATGTTAATACAAAATTTTATCAATTTATATTTTAAACAGCACTAATTTTAACTATAAATGCACTCTTTAGCACCATGATTATTTTTCCAGTTCCTGAGAACTAAAATTTTTAGAATTTAGGCCAGACCATAGAAGTTTCATCTCCTTTCACCCTGAAAAAAAACAATCTCCCCTCCCACCAGAAAACCACCCGCTACCCAGCCTTCCTATTAAGTTGATTTTTACAGAAGTGCTGTAATTCCCCAAAACTTGATGTTTTCTTCAAATGCTTTTTTAGTTATTTTTGTAAATGAGATATAGTTTTATTATATTTAAGAAAAATATCAAATACTACTTTGGAATATTTTTTTTGCAGACAGAAATGCAGTTTTAACTGTTTGTATAGTATAAAACCCCCAAAAAATAAAGATGGAAAATTCAAAATGAAACACTGAATAACAATTCTTAAGGGCAAACAAACAGTAACTCAGCAATAGTATAATCTATTTTCTCAAAATGTAATACCTACTTTTTCATCTTTTTTGCATTGTATTTGACTTGGTAAGATGCTTGGATTAATTTGTCTGGACCACTGTCAAACTGATGTGGAATGACCTTTTGAAAGTGCTAAAAGCAATCAGAGCACAAGATTACATATAATTAACAGCTGCAAGGAAATAGACATTACACATTTCAGGTATCTCTTAAAATTATTATAACCATAGCTTACCTGTAACATTCCTTCCATGTCAAGTTGCAGTAATTCTGCCTGGTTCATCTGAAGTAATGCTAAACCTACTCGAAATACTATCTCTAAACCCTGAAAAGAGAAGTCAAAAAATATCCAACAATTATTCATGCCATTGTCAACAGCACAGAGTTTTTCTACTATTTACTAACATTGGAAATCTCACCCAAGTAAGCACAAGTAAAAAGGGCTACTGAAAATATCTCTCAAGAAATTGCTTCTGTTTCTTTTTTTGTTCCAAGGACAAGCAATCTGGCTATTTCTCCTGATGCCAGATATCTGCCTCAGAGAAGCTAGTGATGAGACAAAATTTCAAGTGACAAGGAATTCTCTAGGTCAGCTCTATCAACCATTTTAAGTATATCTAGTAGAGAAATCCTCAGTACTTCTCAAAAAAGCTATTTTATTTTCAGACACAGTACAATGCAGTTAAACTACTGGGGAAAAAAAAAGTAATTTCTCACTATATACCCCATCTTGGATTTTCCTGAGGGCAAGCTGAAAGGATCCACCTTTGACTTACTGCTTTCTAAAAGATGACTGCAAGGCAAGCATAAGCTATGATTATACTAGTTACAATTATGTAAAACTCTAATCCTAAACACAGCAGAGGTGTCTTTGTGATAATGATACTGAATAATTCCCAAAATTTCTTTGCTACCGATCATCACCTGGACAAGAAAAAGAACTAACACTCCCCCTTCTTGGCTTGCATATCCCCATGAACTTTAGCTTTGGCCTGAAAGCAGCGTTGGTTTCCACTGCAAACTCACCATAATACTCAAGAATGGATGTCCCTGCTGCATGCAATGCTAATGCACTGCATCCAGAAAGAACAGATTTCAGAGCACTTCAACAGGCTTAGAGCACAAAGTTACACACAATATCAACATTCAGTGACTTGGCTGCTCTTCCTTGACAAACTGCACACACAGACACCTTCCCTTAAAATAATCTGATCAGTATAAGAAATAAAAAGCAAGACTATGAGATTTGTGCATCGTGATGGGATTTATACCACTACCTAAATAACCACTTTCAACAGCTACTCTTGAAATACAACATATGACTACTAATTAGTAGTTACCTCAGACATAAAGATATCAAATATTCTTGTTGCAATTGGTAGTGGAAAAGTCGTAAGGAATATAGTTAAAAACCATGACGATGCATACATAGAAGTGTGAAAACTCTGAGACTGAAAGTGCACATAAAGCTCTGGAAGATGTTCCTGGAAAAGAAGAGGAATAAAATACACAAGTACATTAAGCTTCTGCTTGTAGTTTTGGTGCAGACATGTTTTTGACAAATTTTGAATACAAGAAAGAAATTGATACTTAGTACAGATAGGAGCTGTCTGTACTAGCAAAGGACTAGGAAAGATATGACTCATTCTCAAGAACCATGCAACTAAAGTCCCAATACAGAATATCCTATAGAATGTCTACCCTGCAAAGCAGATAACAAAAACACTTCCTGATCCTAAGGGGAAGTCAAGCTTGTAAATCCTTGAGTAATAACTAGAACAGGCTACTAAAAAGAGCTGACAAAATCTAAGGCTATGTGCTATCTCACCCCTGACCACCACGTTAGAAACTGGATCACAAAACAGAAACCTATTTTTCTCCATCAGCCTGACCAGGAAGAACCTGCATTTCAAATCTGAAAACAATTTCAAGTCTAGATATGAGGGAACCTCCCAGTTTTCATCTTTTAAGATACTATAAATTGGCTATGAAGACTTTTGACTTTCAGAGTCTTCAATCCAAACAGAATTAAACATTCATATGCTTAAATGCAGCAATACAAATTCTCATGCTTCAGTGTTTAAAGCCAGTCACTGTTTGCCAAAGGTTAAAAAAAGTTCTGAAACTACTTATTGTCAAGAGTACAGTCTGTTAGCCAATAGACATGCCTGCTCTTGAGCTCTAACTCCCAAGTTCCTTATTAATAATTACTGAAGAGCAAGTGTGATAGATTTTGTATGTACCTGTATCATGCATTCAAACTGGTACATACAAAGGCCCAGTTCAGCCATGCTTGGTTTAAAGAGTTCTCGCAGTCTGTAATCTTGCATTAATTTAACAAACACACAGAATGCCTCTTCTTCTGGCATCTATATCAAAAACAAAAAAAGCACAGTAAAAACTCTGGACAAACAACAATATATCAGAGTAAATGCGTGGGAGGATTTAGGGTGGGGGTTTTGTGTGTGTGTGTGTGCACACAGTGGAGCTTTTTTCTTGGTTGGTTGTTTGTTTGTTTTGAGGTTTTTGTTTTGTTTAAGGGATTTACAGCCAATTACTCCAATGAACTTTTGTATATATTAAATTCTAGCAAATAATTTCTAAACTGAAATGGAGGTCAGAAACCAATAATACAAAGAAGCTTCAAGATAATAAAGTCAACTGTGTAGTTTCATTTGAACTCTGAGGAGATTCCATGTAATAGAAGAGAAACAAGAAGTTAATTTATTTTTGAAATAATCACTCAGCAAAATAGCTTGCAAGCATGCAATCCTACCTTGGCTCTGAGAAACAAACACATTATCCCACTCCATTACAAGTATCTTGGCAAACAGAATGACACCAAGTAAATCTCATTTTATTTCCAGACTAAACAGCTGCCCTTGACAACTTTATTGTAATAAAATTATGAAGCAAAACCATAGCAAAAATTCCCAATAAACTGCCAAAATATATTATGCATTCTAGCTTGGATTTTAAAGTTTCACATGTTTTTAAATATTTTTACCTGCATAAGCAGTAATCCAACTATAAAAGCGCTTCCTTGACAGTATCCAACCTCACGATCCACCAAAGAGTAAGCCTGGAAAATAAAGTTAAAACTCTCAACAATTAAAACCTCATTATCAATAAAAAGTAATCACGGCTCATCCTGCTATCTGGTTAATAACTTATTCTTCCTCTCCCCAAATCCAGCAAAGGCAGACATCCTACCCAGAAGTTTTAGTCAGGCATTCTAGTTTCTACCTGCTGCTACAAACTCAGCTATCTGAGCACATACAAAGCTAAAACTAAGGCATACCTACCAAAAACACAGGCAGTTTTCAACTACAGGAATTTGGTAAAAGATAAGAGAGACCACTGGCATACAAATCTCACGAAGTACTACTTTTATAGGAGACAGACCAGACAATGAAAAAATTGTCCTCAGAAAAAAATGTGTTGCAGTTTTATTTACAGATGAATGAAATGTGGTGATCTCCATGCAGGTAGCATCTTTGTTTTAGACTTATGGAAATTACTAAGGTTTGGAAACCTGCCAACTTTTCCATTGAAACCATGTTCTATGGAAAAGCCTGACCTTCAAAGTTTAACCTCTAGTGAAGACTAAGCAATGCAAACAATGCTACAGTGGCATTTTCATTTTGTGTTTGGGCACTGGAACAACTGCACATTAGCTTGTACCTGCCATGTGCACTTCAGAAATACCTGCAAACTGAATACTAGTTCTGATTGCCAATGTCCTTGTCTCAGGCAACACTGTTTACTTTAATTCATGGCACACTTCATTCCATTACACAATGAGCAGTAAGTATGTGACTTTGTTTCAATGCCAACTTGGTTTTACCTTGTGATATAAAAAAACTTATGAATGCAATCGAAACTAAAATAGGATTTGTTAAACCATCCCAGTGTCTACGGCTTAAAAAAAACTTATGAAACTGGTGCAAGTTCTCTATATACAAGGTAGTCCAAGCTGGTGCATGTTGTTGCTAATATATTTTCAAGGGCTGAAATACCAACTCACCTTCATTACGTTGAACAAGACCTCCTGCCCAAGGCTATCTTTTTCTTTGAAAAAGTCATGTTCAGGGTATGTTCTAGCAATGTCCCTTCTTATTAATTTTTCACAAGGAGATGTCATTTTTAAAAGCTCTGAATACTGATCCTTAATTGGCATGCTTTGAGCACTGCATAAAAGTTGCCAAACAATTGCTCTGAAGTGATGAGGTATCCCTTTTCGAACCAGCTCCTAAGGCACAAAAAGACATTTCATATTTCCTGAAAATATTACAAAAAATAAACCTAGAGAAAAAACAACTTCAAATCAAGTTCCTCACAATTTCAGAAAAAAATTTCCATTATGACAAAAACTCCTCATACAGTTTATAACATCAAATTTAGTGGGATTATTAGGTTCACAAAAGTAAGCAGTCTCTGAATCATTTTAGTGGCTAAATTAGCCTCTTAAAGTAGTCCCTTATCCATAGCAAGTCATGTGAAAATGAGACCTAAGAAGTCACTGACTAAAAATTACTTCCAAGATAGGTAAATGACAAAAAGTAGAACTAACTGTAGCACAGTCAATTGCAACAAAAAATTTGCCCAGTACCACTATCATTTAACACACTTGACAAGTTTTGTCCAATTTCTCTGGTGTGCCAGTATTTCCAAGCTATCTTCTAAGAAATTATTTAAATGCAGTTTCAGACACTGGACCAAGAAAACATTAAGTTTACACCTACTAAATTAACTAAATTTACTTAATCTTTTGAAAAAAAATTATGCTATTATACAATTCAAACACGCCCAGATGAGTACACCTAAGAACCTGTTACTTGTCCTTTAAGAAATCACAAGGACAAGTAGTCTTGCTGCTTGATCTGAAAACTGAGAAAGAAGCATTATTCAGGAATTTACCAGACTCTTGGTATGTTCTGCAACTAGCATCAGTCTGACCTAGAAAATTGTCTCTTCAAGACTATTTCCTTTTTGTACCCTAAGGTTATCAAGGATTCTGTCTCCTAAAGGCTAATTTCTTCCATTATTATTTATTCTGAAGCCAGAGTAACCTCCTATTCTGCAAAGCTTCCTCTTCTTCCTGTTTGTTCCACCTATTTCTCCTACTTCTCCAACATTACAATGAATTAATGCAACACTGATAACTTTCAAAGAGACCCTGCCTTTCAAGTTTTGTTTTTCTTAAGCCTGCTGCAGGAGTTTTGCATCACTGACCTCCATTTTTGAATATCCCTAAGCTCTCAATCCATCCTTCTTCAGAACCACTGTAGTGATGCCACTCCAACTATTTCTCCTGTCTACAACACAACACCAAGGTATTTTTCCTAAAAGATTCCCAATCCAAGACAAGAACAACTGTCTCTACCTGTCCTTTGTCAACAATGCAACTGGACGGAACATCAGTCATCTAAAGCCTCAAGGGTACTAATAAAGCAAGAAACTTCTTGCTAATGCCTCATTAACATGCCTGCTTGACAGAATAATAGTTAACCCCTCCAAGTTTCCTAAAAGGAACAGCAGGAAACACATCTACTGGACATGCCATGTGAACTGAACAGCAGGACTTGAGTCATCCTTCAGAAGTGCTTCATGAAAAAGAAGAAAGTTCTGAAGTGGATTGAGAGATATAAAGGATGGAACACATCATCTTTGGAGGAAGGTCCACACACTTATGCCTAAAACCTAAAAACTGACCAGATTTCTAATAACCTAAGACCAGCTTTTACAGCCAGGACAAAAAGACACCTATGCTGCTACCTATTTACCTACTGGCATGCTCAGGAAATAGGTGTGGATCTTCGGATATTCCATCAGAAATGCAGACTCACAGTTAAGGTTGACTTTCAACAAAAAAATACTGAGAATTATTTCACAGCAAAGGAAAACTTGGCTAGTTTTCAACATATTATTCAGCAATACATTTAAATATTCCCCGAAAGTTAGTCAAATACTCCTCAAATTGTATTTGGCCAGCTGTAAAAACAAGTGACACTTGTGACAATTGAAAATGTTCAAACAAATTCTAACTAACCAGATCTTCTTATTACCACCTCACTTTTCCTTTCTCTTGCCAGATTCCTATGGCCTTCTTTTCATGCCCTTTTGGAACACCTTTCTAGAAACTGCTTTCCCTATGCAAGCAGGAAATTTTTAGTTCATTTTCTTCCCTTGTTTCCTTTCTCAAGTCATGTTCTCTCTTCACAACTGCTCCATACAAAAGATTCTTTACTTTAGCCCATTGTTCTGCCTTCCCACAACCTATTCATAGACACACATTTCCAACTGTTCAAAAGACCCTGACACATTTGTATTCTGCACATAAAACTACAGACTACAGCCAATAAAGAACTAAAGCAGAACAAACTTGCCTACTAACAAAAAAATCCCACACTGTTCTGCTTGCTGCCACTGAAACATGGATATGTTCAAATGCAGCAAATGCTTTTTGGTTTGAATTTAAAGTGTAACTGAACTCCACTTCTGTACATGACCACAACTAACCCAGCCTGGACACACCGGTCAAAGTTCATCCAATCCACCCAGAATTTAGAAACTATGAGTTCTTCTGCCTAAGGTCATCTCTGGGATCAACATACTTGGCAAGCACAAAAACCTAAACTCATTATAGCCTTTGAGTATAATTATCAGCTCTCCTATTAAGAATGCTTTAAAAAGAGAGCTGCTCACTATATAGCAGCATAGCATACACATACATAATCAGAGCATCAAGCTATCAGATGCCCTTCAGTTGATTTTCGGTAATTCCATTTTTGGAAACATGAAGCTAAGCATCCCTGCACTCATGGAAATCTCTCATCAGAGGTAAACTGAAAGCTTTAGTTAGTATTCAAGATACAGTAAATGCATCTGGTTTTCAGCAGGAGACATTTGCTGGGTGACAGCACATAGGAAGGTTACACAGGAAGCACTAAGGCTTAGGGATGGAAAGATTCAATTTGTAGTTTGTATTACATATTTTTTAAAAACAATAAGCCCATCACAAAGATAAAACAGTATCATTTATATCACATTAAAAATAAATCCAAACAACAGTTTCCAACTACCTTAACTTGCTTTTCTTTCTTTTTGCGTACATCTTCCCATTCATTCACAATCCGCCCCCACAGGATCCACGAGTCTTCTTCAAGATGGCTGAGATTGCTAGAAGCTGATGAACTAGATACAAGAGAAGAGCCACTATTTCTTCTTGACCCATTTACTGATCGTAAGGATTTGCTATCTGTTTCCAAGAGTCTGCAAAGAAAGCACACAAAAACCAAATTCAAGTTCTTCTAATCAAAGGATCACACTATTAATTGTTTTCTTGACAAAGAATGCACCCAGAGGTTCAGTGAAACAGTTTCACAGCATTCATTTGGACTAAATGTGAAAAGAATCGTTCAATGCTACTGCTTTCTCTTGAGATCTCAAGTAAATCTGCAGATAGAATAGCTCACACTGCAGCATTTTAAGAAACAGATAAAAATGTCACCCACAGCTGTCATGCATCAGACTGACAAAGAAAACCTAAGGAAGTTAAATACCCTCACTGGTAACATCAAATGTCAAAGAACTTTAAAATGCAGTCATTTAAAAGACAAAAAATTAGCCTCCTATAAGTCTACCTGATTACACTTTTTGAAAATTGACAGTGTAAATAAAGACAGAACAATTAAAACCTTTAAAGTAATTTTAAAAGAACTGACATTTGCTGACAACTGTTCACAAATCAACACGGTGTTTTATAAACACATGAGAGAAATCCCAGACCTACAGACCAAGGACGAGGCAACACATGTGACTAGTAGAGCTAATGAATGTGTAATTAAAGTGAGGAGCTCAAACATGAGAACCTCTGGGGCTGTCCAGCAGCAAAGTACAAATCAAGATGTGTCAAGTGCTAGACAAGTTCCTGAGGAGACTTTCCTGTGAGCTGGTTGCTGTGGCCATGGACTTGGCAAAAAGGCAATGCTTTGTTTATCCTTAACTAATATTGAGCCCCATAAGCAGGGGAAATTTTTTGGACCATGTGTTAGGTAAGAGCAGGAATTCAGACTAACTTGGAAGTGTTTCACTATACCACAAGTTTAATCTGTGCTTTAACTTCTAAGAATTCCAGTATCAGTATAGCAGAGCCACGTGGTTGAATAATTTCTCAAAAATTAGTATGAAAGTTAATCCCCCAGCATTTCAGCAAGGTCAGGTTATGTTATAGATACTTAACAAATTATAGCCCAAGGCATATTGCATCTGAGATGGTACAGAAATCTCAGAAATCCTAATATTTAATAATACAGAAATACCTACAATATTTAAGCTCTCTGCTACAATGAAGTTATTTATACTAGTTTTCCCTGTTCCCAGCTTTCACCTACTGGTGTTTATGAAAGCAAGGAAAAAAGTAATTTAACTCATGAAGATAAATAGCACAGTTTCTACAGGAGAATTTTGTTTGGAAAAGAGTTAAATGGTAAAAAAAAAAGAAAAAGAAAAAAAAAGCCTTTTCAAGACAAATTTTCATTTGGGATTTTATTTTTTAAAAAAATTCAAATAATTTTCCATTTATTAATGGAATGCATAGAATCTAGTTTTAAAGAAAATACTTTAAAAATCCACTTCAAATGTTTAGAAACCTGGCTTATACTGATCCATAGTGAAAAATTAGTTTGAAACTCTTTCTCTCTACCCAAGACAATGCCTCAAAACCAAATTCAAAGTAATCACACAGGAAAACATTAAGATTATAAAAACCAGATTCTAATGAGACACTTCCAGTTTTCACAGGTTTCTGTAGAAGTTATACTAAGTTTCTGTAATTAGACCTTACCTGGATAAACTCATTGTCCTTAGATTTGAAAACAGGAAGTTCTGTTCACAGTAAGTCGCAAGTTCTGTGACGTTTAGTCACTCTTTTCTTTCATTTAAAACTTTATAAATCATTTACTAATGCCAAACTGTTCCACCAGGACTCTGGACTGAGCTTCCTCTTTATTCTGTGGGGACTTTCAGTATAATTAGATTACAGAATGCTACAAGACATAGCTTGAAACAATTTGAGTTCTTCCCTTTTCTGTTACCTAATTCATATTCTCCTTCTGACATAAAAGCTTTCAAAAAACCCAAAACCTTTACAAACATCCACAGCAGCAGTTCTTCCAGCAAGCAGAAAGAATGGTTCCCTGTGAACAGAGTACAATTGTCAACAAAGTGGCACTGTGCTAAACTGCAGATGCAAACTGTTCTGAAACTACAGAGCAGCCAGCACAAGAGCATCGAATTTCAGTATTAAAGGGCAGGCAGTACCTCACCAGCAAGGGTACACTTGATAGGCCAGGCTCTAAAGAGAACTCACACACAAGGCTAGTGTGGTACTAACAACATGTCTGGCTAAAATGAAATAAAACCAGACAAGATTGGCTAGTTTACTTACTAAATGAAGAAAGCTGACTTTAGACAGAAAGCCCAAGCTCACATTCCTCTTTCAACAAGGCAGGCAGTCTGACTGCAGGCCTTAATGAGAAGGCTCTAGATGTGAAGACATTACACTCCAACAGAGATAAGCAGTCCAAAGAACAGTTTGCTTTTCAAATACAAGCTAGTTGCTTTGTCATGAACAGACTAGAAAGCCTCAGATTAAATGCAAATTGGCTTTCTAAAAAAGCGCTATTTAACTGTTTTTTTGCTTCTTTTGATAATTTTTCATTTGCACGGCAAAAATTAAATGGAGCTCATCTTCGAAGACAAGGAAGAGTGTATGAGGTGGCTCTAGAAGCTTCCTTCTATTGTCAAAATCTGGACAGATGTATCAAATTCCCTTAAAATTGTGCTGCTATCAGGCTGCAGAATGCAAGCATGGGAGAAGACTTGCCTGGTGACATACAGGCATTGCCTCTGCTCCCCCCAGTTACTTGCTTCCTCCACTGAAAGTTACTACCCTCAGAAGTGACTCAGCAGAGAAAAAACCAAACAAATAAACAAACCAACTAAAACAAAACCTGAAACCAAACAACCCCTCCCAACCAAGAATAATATTAAAAAAATAATTAAAAAAAACCAAAAAAAAAAAAACCCCACATACAAAAAAAACATCACTAAAGAAAGCCACACAAAAATCCACCAAAATGCAACCCCCCACTCCCCAAACCAACAAAAGATAAAAGCAAAAAACTTCCAAAGAAACCCAACCCAATAAAAAATAGAGTACCTCAACTGCCTCAGTGCAAAGACAAGCACTCTCACAGAAGCTGGAACAGAAGCTAGTTTGAGCTAAATTATCAAACCTTCACCGCACTACAGCTCAGGGATAGCCATCTCCAGTAGGTAACAAAGTCCTGCAGCTACCTGCCAAATCTAAAAAGCTACTTGGAGCTCAAGTTGTTTACAGCCAACCTCTCAAAAATTATTGAAACACACTTGTTAAATGTAACTAGAGTTTGCAAAAGGACAGATGACTTAGGAGTCCTGACTCAAAAGTATAAATGAGTATGGCTTCTGGAAATTAAACATTAAGAAACTATATAGTCCAATTTAATTTCTTAGTGATATTGTGAATTTGCATCACTGTGCACATCAAGAGCAACTGATCCACCTGAAAGTTGCATCTTGAATTGTACACGGTGCAGATAAATAGGCACTCATGACAAGGCTACCATGAAAACTGTTACTATATATAAAAAGGCAAGATGAACAGAAAAAACTGATTAGGAATTTACTTTTGATTAATTTAGGATGTTAAGCATCAGGCACCACTAGTGTAACAGCAAGAAGGGGGCTGAACATGGTTCTATCTCTCTACATAGCAGGTTATGCAGCTGAAACAAGAATTGGATAAAAGTGAAAAAAAAAATTGAGAAAGATTTAAGATTTCAAGAACTTAATAGAAATTATAGTTATGATCTTAGAGGACAAGAAGGTTACACACAAGTGTTGCCCCTGGGATACTTTACTTTAAATTGCATTCTAAAAATCACTGTGTAATTTCTTACTATTAGAGGCAGCTATAAACACTCCTGAAAAACACCTTCTAGAGTTTCAGAAAAACATAACTTGTAAAAACACAGCACAAAAATACAAATTCTTAAACCTTTGGGCTTTCAAATGTGCTGTGCCATGAATTTTTTAACTAATTCCCCCTTAACAGCCTCTATGCTACAATTGCAATAAACCAGTTTTAGTCTCATGACTCTGCTTCGAGGAGCAAAAAGTTTTCCATTCACCTGTTCTGTTCCTCAAGTTTAGCAAGCAATTCCAAGTCGTCTGGGCTCAGCTGTGTCGGTGAGGATGGTGACAGGGCGGGTGTGGACAGGGTGGTGGAGGGGGATGTGGTGTGGAGGGAGGCAGATGGACTCGCCACCTGGCTGGCCATTTGACTGACGGTGTGCGATACCGTGTTCTTCACCCATGAGAGAGTGGAGCTCAGCTTGCCTGCAACCTTGTCTGTCGCCACCTGTATCGACACAAAGAAGAGGATGCAAAAGTTGTCCTTTTTAAACTCCTTTTTTCCAGCAAACCTGCTGCATCAAACAAAGGAAAAAATATACAATATGCACAAAGCAACACTGAGATTATTAATTTCTCCAGGACCCCAAGGCTGTCAGAAGTAACACAAGCATCACCAGCAATACAGTATTATAGAAGTAACATGCAAGTATGTTGCTAATCCACAAAGACAAACCCCAAGAAACTCCTGATGTATACTCACAGAGCTCATCTCTGCAGTACAGAAATACCACAGGATCCAGGATCAGCTCCGACTTTCCATTATAAAAATAAATAGAAATAAAAGCTTATTTTAAAACATCTTGATAAACTAAAATAATGGCACAGAAACTGTAGAAATATAGATATAGAAACAATCAACTACTTTACTGATAGACACTGAAGCAGAATATCAGTGTAACCCCCCAGACCACCCACTGCTCATCTTCACTAATCCCTATAGTGCCAGGACAGAGGAGGAGCGGCACCCCATTTCTGATTTACACCAAAGCAAAGCATCCTCTAGCATTGCCAGTGTGCAGAAAACAGTCACAAAGAACCTGTGCCCATGAATCTACAACAGCTGAAAGTCTCACAGTAAGGCATCACACTGCTGCTTTTTTTCACTCCTCACTTTCTCTTCATGTCACTTCTACACCAAGTGTCCTTGACCCCCAGTGCCTGGACAGACCCCAGGGTTTTGGGGGAAAGCAAGAGGTGCTGCTAGTCAGGGAAGCAGTGGGCCCAGGAAAGCAAAGGTTAACTGGTGCTGATCATTATCTGCTGCTACTTCTTGACCAGTGCAATGGGCAGAAGAGCAGCTCTTGGGGGCATCTCCCAGTGAACCCCTCACTAGAGCTTCCCTTCAGCATCTGAAAATGTAAGTGGCTTTGACACACGGTAACTCAGAGTTTAATCCTTTCCCAGACCAACTCACAGGAAATCCAGGTGCACCTTAGAGAAGAGCTGGCTACCTAACAAATGTTAAAACTCAGCAAAACCGAGGCTGAAGAGGAACTTCTGAAGTGGTGTTGCTGGTAACTATTTATTTTGAACTTTGCTGATTTCCCCAAAACACTGAATTACTCAACATCACAAAGAAATCTGCAGTACAGCCTATAAATAATTACTAAGATACTAAAGACACTGAGCTACAGGGAAAAAAAAATCCCTTCCCAAGATCCTCCAACAGAATCTAATTAAAGCAAAATTTCAACTGAAATAAAAAACTCCAACTCATCACACTGTGCATTTATCTGAAGCACAATATATAGACTTAGTGACTGATTGCTGAAACAGAAGCTTTAGTTGGATACAATGCTAAAAAGAACTTTCCTGTCAATGAAATCCATCAGTATTTTATTTTCACTTCATATCAAAAAGAAGACACACTGAATGCCTTCAGAAAAGAAGCAAAACAACACAGGCCAAACCCAAACAAGTGGAATCAACCTTTCCACTTACTATCCAACAACAACATGACACCTAAGATCTCTCCTAGAAGACATTTTCAATTTTCATATGCTTAGCATTCATTCTGAAAATAGTATCAAATTTTGCTGGAAGTCTTCAGAGGAAGGGACGCAAACCACAGGTGGGGATAGTAAGATACCAACATAATCATCAGAAAGGTTCCAGTTGGTTCTTGTCACTGTTGGACAGCAAAAGTCAGGTATAAAAATAAAAATAATAAAAAGAAGAAAAAAGGAAAGAGAAAAAAAGCCCCACAACAACCCAAAACACAAAGATCCCAACACCTATTTTAAAAATATAATCTTGGGAAAAAATCACTTCCAACACTAGCATTTAACACCATCTTTTATAAAAGAAAGGAATGAAAATTACTAGAGGTTTCAAAATTCTAAGTTTAATACATGCATTAATATTTCACTCAGTCTATATCCTTTATTCACTATTGCTATGAAAGGATAAATTACTGCTGTTTCACTCTGAATAAAATCGCATTATAATGAAGGTAACCCATACATCTCACTTAAGACTGATTATTTTCTCAAAGGCTTTAAACTACTTAAAATATCACAAGTAATTCCAAAAATAAATGCTGGCAGAACCAGGGCCAATCTTAACACAGTAAAAATGACTGCCATACGCAGCAGGCTTTAGGGGTCACCCGCTCTAAGAATCTTAGGTGTAAGGATTAGGAAAGCAATGATTTTGAGTAATACCCTATGTGGTGCAAACGGGAAGAAAAAACATACATTCAATTTTTATCTTTTCACAAAGTAAAGGAACTGGAAAGACTTAAGGCATAAAACAAAATTCAAGGTCAGTCTGCCTTATAAATGATGAGGCTTACACTGTACAGTAGGACAGCTGAAGGGGGGTGGTGTAGGGACAGAAATCAAGAATCTTGCTGACATTCATTCACCAACATATCACTGGGCATTAAAATTAACTCAAAAGTGCGAAGAAGGCAATTAGGTGAAGAATATAAAAAGCATATGGTCAAGAACACCATGCAAGAGCAGTTAAGTCAGTCAAAACAATGTGCCTAACAATACTGTTTCTCAGGGCAGCTCAGAGGTGCATCAGAATGTATCAGAGAATCAGTACCCCAAAACTATTTCTAGCCAGCTATCTGAAAATACTGATACACAGAGCAGGCAATGTGCACAACTACCAAAACCAAATGTTTGAAGATCAAAAGGCTCACAGTGAAATTTGCATCAAAAACACATGAAGAATTTGTCTGGGGGAAAATAGTTATGGCAGTCACCTAGGGCCAAGGTAAATCAAGAAAAACACAATTCTGATCTAACAGCTAACTAGTCACACCGACATCCTTTTTGCCAGGCTTTTCCAGGTCTCCTAAATATCTAGAGCCAGCTCTCTTAACTTGTCAGCATCAGTGAAGACTCCTGAACCAAGCTATGTGTTCATCATCCAATTCCCTGGATAGCATACAGTAACAGGATTTTTCACATTTCATGATTTCACCTACCTTAATTTCAAAATTTACAACAGTGGCAGATTTCAGAGCTAATCTTTGAAAAGTGATTTAAAACCTTCTAGAAAACAGGTCACTGAAATTTGAAAATGAGAAAACCTTCCCAAGAAACCTGATCTGAACAAATGCATTCTTCATTAATAAAGAAGATTCTCTATTTTTTTATATCTATGGCTCTAGTAAACTGCCTCCAGAATCCAATATGCATCAGAACATTAATAGTAAAGTAAGTCATATGCACAGTTTTTAGCATTTCTTTCCTCTGTGTGGTTTTACTCTAATCTGAAAACAAATCGGTATTTTGATGAGAAGTGGAAATAAAACACCCTGATTTGGAATGACAATGTCCAGGATAATTTAAAAAAAAATAAAATTATAAATTTTAAAAATTATAAAATACCAGAATTTTTGAAAGTGAGTATATATTGTCATTAGTAATTTTAGGTGTTTGGCTTTGCCTGTTCATTTTAAGTATATCTTCTTTTTTGGCTCCATTTAAATACTAACATGAAAATTGTAACAGAAAATCACTGGCAATAAAGCAAGATACTAACATGAAAATGGAACTTAGTCTAAATTGTAACAGAAAATCACTGGCAATAAAGCAAATTATTTTGATGGTAGTTTATTCTCTTCAGGAAAGTATGGAAACAGCAATTACATTTGTTCAGCTGATTCTAGTGATGTGGAAAATATGGAATACCAATATCAACATTAAAGATCCAAATACTTGAATTAATTATTTTACTGAATTTAAGCTGTAAAACTATAGTTTGGTTTAATTATTTTTTTCCTCCCGTGAAGAGCAATGCACCAGCATTCCTATGGACACACTGAGCATACCTGCCTTTTCGACTCTTCACCCTCCTCTTAATGAAGACTGAAAATCCCTGCTATGTCACCAGCTTTCCAATTCCATGAGCCCCGTCCCACCCAACAGCACAGCTGTACTTGGCTCTCACTGAGCCAGCACTGCTGCCTCCCACCTTTCTGCTGAGAACCCCTGCCACAAGAGGTCTGTCACACACCAAGACAATATGTGCACACAGTGCACAGGTGGATCCTACTGACTCCCAGGAGATCTGTACCTCTCCTCTGACAGCACAAAGCAGAGAAAAAGTTTCACTCTAGCCCTGACAGAGGCTGGGGCTCCCCCAGTTACCAATCACAGCGACAGCAATGAGAATATATTTAGTATGAATGACAGCAGATAGTTTCACTGGGCATCACCAACTCCAGCAAATGCAGGGAAATCTGTGTGAGATTCCGTTTAACGTCCATTCTTTAGAGGTGTGATTTTGCTTAACACAGTATTCTGGAAAGACTCAAGAGAACAAGTCTTAAACCTTTAACCTTTGGATTTTTTGGGCAGTGTCCTCAAGGCTTTCCTAAACAAGTGTTTCTTTAAAAACCTGGTTATTATTTTAACAGATACATCTGCAGGCCTGCAGCAATGTCTGCCTTTTGCCTGCAAGAACGATGCTCTACACTTCAATTATTTTGGACACAAAGCATCCTTCCCTTTGCTACTCCTCATTGCTGTGGAAAAGAAATGGTAGTCATGTGCTCAGCTGTTTGTAGCTGGAACAAGGACGGCCAGATACACCACAGCGCCCCTCCTGTGATCTTAGCTAGGTCACGGTGGTAAATCCAGCTACACGAGACAGGGCTTTGTCCCCACCTCGCCCCTCTGCCGCTCCCTCCCTGCTGGAGCCCTCCCGCTCACCAGGCTGCTCCAGCGCGGCGCTTCCCGGCCAAGGGCCGCACACAGAGCTCCAGCCCAGAGCGCTCCTGAGTGCCAACCCCTCCCACATCTAGGCGAGCTCTCCATCCTCGTTCAGCTAACCAGCCCAGGCTATAAGATCCCAGTGAACAGGATCCTTTGCTCAACTCACCTCAGCCAGTTTTTCAACTCTGCAAAGAGAATTGGTTTCCTTCTTATTCCCAGCATTTTTCAGATGCTGAAATCCAAGTTACCTTTAAAGAGTACAAAAGGTAACCTACATGGGCTGGGATGTATGCCAAACCATCAAGAACACCATCAGGATGCTCAAGCTATTACTAATTATTATTGATGTGTGATGAAAAAATAGAATCAACCAATTGTAAAAACATGCCTTTTCTCTGGAGAGGGATCACTCAAGAACTTGCCAATTTATCCTGGATTTTGAACACAAATGCCACTTCCAGCTCCCTCTTGGGACATCAGCTCCTTCCACTGAAGATGGCTAGGTCTGGAGACAAGCAGGCAGGGGCACATCTTCCTTACCCTGCGCAGGAGGACACATGGCTCCAAAGCAGGCACTCACTCAGGCTCCCAGTCCCACCAACTGCTACACTGCTGCCGGCTTGCCAACGAACCCAGAGCACAGAACTGTTCACTGGCTTCTGCTTGCCTAAGGTCATGCACATCTCTCCTAAAGAATTGTGAATTTTGAGTTTGAACACGTTGATCTTTAAAATGATGGGGGTACACGAGACTTAATTACCAAAGACTGTACTCTTACACAGTTTCCACTGGGAAAACAGAACTACCAGCAATTCTCAGCCACCTGATGAGCTAATCAGGCAAGACAAGACCTGTCTGCTACATCCTCTAAAATATTGCAAACATAAATGTTTATATTGATACTAAACACAGATGCATGATATGCAGCATATATATATATATGCCAACTAAAATACATAAAATTCAGCATCACAACTTTATGTTTAGTATCCTTAATCAGCTGATGATTACAGGTCTTTATTACCAAGAGGACTACAATACTGTGTTTAGTTTTTCAAATTACTCAAAGGAATACTGCAGTGAGGGCTGCATGTATAATATTTTAAGTAAGGCCAGCTAAAGGTAGACTGCAACATTCCACATTGCATACAAATGTACAAACCTCTTTCCCTGAGAATACTCAGGTATTGTGCATCACCTTTCAGAAAGCCTAATTATGCTAGCACTCCTTGTATTTGCATTTGCCAGACAAAATCTGTTTTTTCTAAAAAAGCCTATTTAGATTTCTTTTAAAAAGATATTTCATTGTACATGTTGAATTTGCTTACTAACTTTTCCCTGCATTTCCCTGAGGAACATTTGTATTAAACAATTATATCCTGGTATCTTGATTACCCAAATGATTACAGATACCTTGAAATACTGTCTCAATTATTCTTGCCACATGATAAAGTAAAAATAACTGCAAGCCTTACACAAACACTACTGTTATGTATCATTTGTTTCCATGATTTCTTGTCTTCATGAAAAGAGAAAGAAGTGGGAACTTCCAGAATACAGGAAGTAATCTCCATACTACTCTACATACAAAAAGAAGTCTGACATAATTGGGTCTGAAACTGTATATGTGGTTTCAAGCCAGTTTTATAGCATTCCATATACCCAGTCTCCTTCCTGCTTCAAAGCTAATAGCATTCTAATATCTGTAGAACAAATTAAACCAACTCAGTCAATGACACATGCAGGAGATGCAGCTGGTGAGTCAGCCAGCTATCATGTTCCCATACAAGCTAAAATCCTAATTCAGGGCTCAAACATGGCTTCACTATAAACTTCATTTGGGTCTTTTACACTAAAAACTCATATAACTGATTTCTGCAGAAGCATGAGTGAGAAGTCCTCACTTATGCTCATATTCCTGATTTTTCTTGTAATATCACCAAACAGTAGTCAGGAATGTCATGGCTACCATTCCCTAGCTTCCATTTCATTTGATACACACTAGCTCCTCAAGTCTTTCTGAAACAAAAAAAAAAAAAAAAAAAAAAAAAAAAAAAAAAAAATCATTTCATTTGATACACACTAGCTCCCCAAGTCTTTCTGAAACAAACAAACAAACAAAAAAAAAAAAGCAGTCTAACATTTTGGATTGTATAAAATTTAGGCTATCAAATCTTAGCATAGCATCATTTTTAAAATTCATCATCTGACTAATGTGTCATGGGGTTTTGATGATCCCAGAGAAAGCTGGAATGGCAGTTCACATGCACAACTAATATACGAGGTGTTTTAAAGAGGAACTTCATTAGGAATGTTGTAGCAACCCACTAAAGGTTGAAACCATTGCTCAAAGTCATATGAGTATCATTTCCATCACTGACCAAGTTGTACTAAATTTCGTTTCTTTCCAAGAACAATTCCAGGTTTTTAATTACCTCTGCAGTCCAATGTGGTTTACAGTCTGCCAGGCATTGTCCCAGTGTGCTGAGAAGACAAACCAACAGTGCTTTTGCTGGCACTATCTTCTGTCCATCCAGAGATGGTCCTTTAGCAAAAAAAAGTTTCACCTCTGACACAGGAATGTAACAACCTTCAAGAAACTGAGGCCTTCTTTCAAGGAAAAAAATTCGATACAGTGCTTTTGTACCCAAGATGGCTGAGAGCTCCTCAGAGCTGCAAGAGAAAATACTGATGGACTACAGTAAAAACCTTTAACAGAACATTTCCTTTCTTCTCTTCGACCTCAATCTGGACAATTTCTTTTTATTTGAGGTTCAGCATGTCCATGGTGCATACATGTACTTGAAGGACCATCCTCTTGGCTAACAAAACAGAGGCAACAATCACATTAACCAGCTAAAATAAAATCAACCTTGTCAAGGTTTTTTATGCAATAGATTGGAAGATTTAGGGGTCTTGTCTTTTCAGTAAAATGCAATTCAATTATTTAACTGAAGTTCAAGTATCATCAGAGTAATACAAAAGAGTAATACACTCTGAAGCACACATGTTTATAATTATAGCTCCTTTCTACAGATTTTACTTTCTACTCATTCCCCAAAGCCTAGCTTCCTCCTGGAAAGGAGGCACATCTAGCATCTACACTACATTAGGACAGAAATAAACAAAAGTGCACACATGCAGTTAAATTTACTACAACCTTTAGGTCCATATTTTGGAAGTGAGAAACAATTGAGTCCCATTTTTAAACACTCACTCAATCAAAGTCAATGTTTTTGACACAACTCTTCATTTAAAAAGGATACAAAATTTACAAGCAGTTAAATTGGTAAGTTTAAAAGGATTTAGTATCTGACATGTGAAAACTTACCATTCCATGCAACTTTGTTTACATACTAGCAGCTCAAGAATTTTCTAGGTCTAATGCTCCTTTTTACAGACCAGATAAACACAATGTGCAGGTTAGAGCCAAAATGCTCCTCTCTCATTTACAAGGCTGTGCACAGTTCCCTTCCCAAAGGAATGTATGAAATGAGACTTAATGGAGAAACCAAAGGACATAAGCATGTCCCTCATGCAATATGGTAACACTCAAAACTTGATTGATTAGGATGTTCCTCTCCTTCAAATGACCAGCTAAAAGGCCTCCTTTCTATCAGTTACACTCAAAAATAAAACAGTTTCTAAATGACTGACTGGTAGCCAGCCTTTCTACAACTCACTGCAACCTGCAGCTGCTGACAGACAAGAAACAGAATGCAAAAGTTTCAGCAGTGACAAGCATAACTAATTAGTAATTTCCACATAGGAAAGGTGTCCAAGCTATCCAGTAAACAGAGCAGATATAAACACAGCTGCAAACATCAATAGTCAATTCTTTTAACATAATCCATGCCAACATCTGTGGTCCTGCAGCAATATTCAATTTTGCCCACTAATTTACTTACCATAGCCATGACCTGCCTACACAAGCACTTACAGCATAACTGGAAGCAGTGTACTTTTGTGCTGTGGCAGGGTCTTCCTCCATGCTATTCAAGTCTGTAATAGCACTCCAGCAGCCTTCTCTGAGCACAGCACAGAGAAATCTAATTTTCCTTAGCTATTTAATAAAGAAAAGGGAAATGGCTCTTCAGAGAAATGATGTATCTGCTCATCATCAAAGGAAATCAGTTATGGTCTGATTAGTTGGCCACCGACTTCTGCACTTTTATTTGGAAATAAGGGCCTGTTTACTTCTTTCAAAACAGGGGAAGAATGAAAGGAGTTCAATGAAACAGATGATTTTTCATGTCAGCCTGACACCAAAAAGTTCACACAAAAATCCCAAGTCCATTCTAACTTAACACATCTCGTTATGGAATTTAAACTTGCTTTTGCAATCTTGTCTTTAGAAAGACTGATCACAACTCTTTCTCCAAAGGACTGGGAAATAGTTACTAAGACTTCAGCCAAACCCATGAAGTTCCACCAGTAATGCATTCTAATGGAGGAAAAAAATTACTTTTCTCAATGAATATTGAGTTTTAGCTCTGCTGTTTCAGACAGCATACAAGCTGGAATTTCTTTTTACTATGCCTGGAAGCAGTTCACTGCTTGAGCTACATATAATAAAGAAGAATGCATGAAAAGTGAGACACATAAAACTAACTTCTACACAATAGTTATGTCAACAGTACATGTTCAAAATGTTAGGTTTTGGCTAACTAAAATTTTACACCCATTTTAAGTGACATTTGATAGTTTTAGCTTTCTATAACAAAAATTAACAATAAGTTCCTCTAACATCTTCTTAGCTACAAGGGCAGGGTTATTTATGGCAACAACAATCCACTACTGAAAAACTGACCCCATCTGCCAGCCTGATGAAAACAATGAAAAAAATACATAGTTAATGCAGTATAAGATACTGACAACTCAGAATTCTAAGAACATGTTATGATGTCATCAAACAGGTATTTAATGCTATGCTAAGAACCACTAAGATTTAGTCATGACATTAGACCATAAGAAAACTCAGGAGTTGGGAAGATCAATAGCTTACCATATGGCAGAATACATGAACACAGCCTGCTACCAAAATACTAAGTTTGGATTTTTCTTTCTTTTTTTTTTTTTTTTTTAAAGGATTGAACCACAGAAGCAAAAGCAATACTGGTCAGACAAGATGATAAAGTAACACAGCCCATCAGAGACAGGTAAGGTTTGTTCAGGCAAAAGAACAAAAAGATATTTGATGATGGCTTTTTGGCTATTTTCCAAGTTGGAAATTAGGACAAAATAAGTGTCCACAGTCATTCTATCACACCACCTTACTCTTGTCTAGAATAAAGACCCACTCTAGTATTTTACTTCAACCCCAAATACACAACTGTCTCACTGGGAAGGATCACTCCTACAGACAATTAGCAAACCAAGCTGACAGTCATGCTGCAAACATCATCACTGTCATTGTGACTGAAAGGAGATCTATTGCCTGAACCCAAGAGCAGGCTCAACACTTCCTAGGCTGTCCCCAAAACACCACTTGATGGCCAAACTGAATAGTTTCTAGAGCTCTCAGCAGTTAGATGACATTGAGAGTAATTATGGAAAAGGGACAACTCACTAAGTCCCTTCTGCTGCTCTGAGCAGACAGTTTCTGTGCACACACATATACGACAAAACCACATCACAGCCGTGTGTAAAATGGGCAGAGCAGGGCCCAGGCTCTATCCATCACCAGCCACCCATTTCATGCAACCACCACTGGCTGGAGAAGGACAGGATGCACGGCGACGGACAGACACCCAGCAGAGATCACTACAATGAAAGCAAGACAGTATTCCCAACTTAAAGGAATCCAAACACGGCAACACATGATGTTGAGTGCTACAAACACAGAAGGTACAAGGCTCAATTCAGCATGCTACCTACAAACTTCAGTGACATCTTCAAGAACTTCAGGGAACGCATTTCACACATTAAAACTACATATTACTATAATATTTACTATCTGTCTTTTCTAAAACTGTTACTGTTTTAATTGGGTCTACAAAAAAGAATTAATTAAGAATCTATAATCAAGGCAAGCATAGGATGGTTTAGAAAGCAACATTCATAAACTCAAGGTTAGTTTTTTATTATTGTTTCTTGGATCAACCAGAAAAGATTTTTTCTTATAAACTGCGTGCTTGACACTTAAAATTATATGCAAAATGTTACATTTTGTCTGTTTCTTAAGCATTAGAATTTCTATTTTCTACAAGTTAAGGAAACTTAAGAGTAAGAAAGTATAAACAATCTTAAGTATGTATCCTCCCAGCTCAGCTGCTTTCTCCTTTCTAAATTGTGATATTAGAACCTTAAATAGCAAAGTAAGCATGTAAGCAAAGTTTTTTCATGACAAAGGACTTGTCTTCCCATTTTTAAAACTTCTCTGTATACTATCAGTCTTACCTAGAAGGGATGGAGAAAGTAACTGGTTAGGCATGTCACTTTCTCCATCCCTTCTTCTGCCATAAATCTGGAAGGGCTTTTCTCCTACCTCTTCCTTTCAACTACTCCAACCACCTCCTGCTTCCTTGTTCAAGAACAATTAAACAAGTCCACAGAAGACAAGGATATGAAGAGCAATTTCAAAAAACCCAACCAAACAAACAAACATTACCAAAACAAAATATCCAAGCCACCAGCTGTAGCTCAAGAAGTGCTTAAGCCTCAACCTGTGGGAGTGTAGGAAGAGATATGGGAAGGAAGTAGAGCTGTTTTGTTGAAGCTTTCTTCTCCAAACATCTGTTCCTCTTCAAAGTACTGTGGGGCTGGATGGACACTCAGTGGCAATCACTACAGCTGCTGTCAGCCCACTTGATAAAATTCAGGCAATGCTGACTCATAATACTGAGAGCTTTCCTCCTGATCATGCCCTTCTTTCACTGGCTGTCTCTACTTCCTCTCCTAATCCTTACTTGAGAAAGAACTCATATCTATGCATTTCAAAATAAGCCTTAAATCTTTATAAGCATAAATACAGAGCTGTGATCAAAGCTGACAACTCACACTGTGGAAAGGGAAGAGAAATAAACAGGCACATTTATAAAAACATTTTAATGCTATCTACCAGTAAACCAAACACGATCCAACTGCCATTTCCTTTAGGCAAGAGAAGCAAAGTGAATTTTTAAAAAAATTAAATTTTCACAAATACTTTTGGACACAAGTAAAACATATTGAATATAATCTGTCCTTCTCTGTATTAGTGTCTCCTTCCTATGTCTTTTGTATGTGATCTTTGAAAAAAAAAGCTATCCTAGACTGATATGGAGTACAATGTTTTGATGCAGGCAGTGTTAATGGCAGCTCACGCTGGAAACTGAAAATCGCATAAGCCAACTTCTCCTTTGCCACAAATTTGCTTTATCAATGCTGACGATTAGCAGGTGTTACATGGAAGCACAGAAGCACGGCCATACCTGCATAACTAAACCTGGAATATATAAGCAGCCAGAACATTATTATCGACTTTTTACCCTCATTATATAATCACGTTCAGGCTGATGCAGCAGGAGTTCTCGTATTTGAAAATTGAAAATTATCTCTCTCAAGAATGACAGACCCGCGGGTTCCCGGCCCGGCGTTGCGCCGATAAGCCAAGGGAGAACTCGCCCTCTGCAGACAGACCCGCCGGACGCTCGCCGGGCCGCGGCCCCTCCCGCGGCCGGTGCCTTAGGGCACTTCCACCGCGCCGCTGCCCACTCGTGTCCCGCCGGGCCGAGGCGCGGAGGGGCCGGGACGCGCCGGCCCCGCGGCCCCCGAGCCGGGCAGGGCCGCACAGCGCGGCCTCCCCCCGGCTCTGCCCCGCCGCGCTGCCTGCGGGCGGTCGGAGCCCGCGGGTCCGCCGGCGGGAACCCACCGGCGCTGCTCCCGGGCGGTGTCACGGCTCTCCCTGCGGGTCTCGGGGCTCCCGGTGCCGTACGCTGGAAAGCCGGGCGGCGAGCCGTCTCCGCAGCGTGCGGGGTCGCTCGTGTGCTGCCCTCGCGCGGGTCGCCCGCTGTGTCACCGCTGCCGCCTCCGCGCGGCCCCCGGCCGTGAGCCGAGCCCCCGGCCGGCCCCGGCGTCCCCGCCGCCCGCACCCGCTCCTCACGGCAGCGGCGCGGAGCCACCGCGGCGCCGCCGCACTGGGCGAAGCCCCTGCTCACGGAAAGCCGGGTTTGGTGCGCTCAGAGCGTCTGCCCAGGCATCTCCATAACGCCGTCTCTGCGCTAGGAGCTGCGTACGGTAACGCGCTCTCCGGGAGCGGCACCGCCTCGGGCTAGACGGGCCCGTCCCCAGGCTCATTTGTCAGACACGTTTCAGCCAGATGCCGATTAGGTTACACAAACAGTTGAGAGACTGCCTGCCCGGAGCAGCTCCCCGTCTAATAATGAGCCCATTCGCCATTGCCCTTCTACAGCCATTGCCCTTCTACTCCTAGACAAAACCATACACAAATTTTCATTTGGAAGAATTCTAACAAGACCTTTAATAATTTAATTTTATTTTTTAAAATATTTATGAAAGTAATTCCAACACTAGCACAGTACTCTACAACACTACTTTATAGCTAAGTATGCAAAGAATACACACTTTAAAAAAAAGTATGCAGCAATAGCAGGGACAGGCTATCGCCAGGCCTTCAGCCAAACTCTTTTTTCATTGAAATAAGGCTGTCACTCTCCTGCAAGCAACAGCAAAAAAAGATCCAAAACAATTCCTACAAGTGACCACAAGGGTCAGTGCAGTCACAGACAACAGTCTTACTGCCTTGAGTCCTCTGCAGACAAACAGGGAGAGAGTCCCTGCCTGCAGGAGATGCTGCTCAAGCATCAGTTTCGCCAGTCCAAGAGACTTATAAGTGCTAGGCACTGCTCTAAACCCCCTGCTTGATACCTTGCTCTCCAGAACACACCTAAGTCAAAATATCACATACAAGAGAAATTGAGAAATAGCATTAAAGGAGAAAAAGGTGACTTATACTTTTCCCCCTATCAATATGACATGAATAAAAGGTACTTCACTAAAGCATTGAAAATACCAGCTTTTACCTTAACGTGTTCAGAGTGCATATGAAGAGCAGTCACCCTTCCAACAAACATTGCCACTAAAAGCCAGAGGGAAAAAAGCCCAGAGGAGCCATTCACCCTGAACTTGTAAGAGATGCTGGGGTGGGGCTAATAAACCCAGCTGGAGTCTCCATTTTGCAGGGTGGCAATGAGCAAGAAAGCATGTGGGTGTGGTGGGTTAACAGCTGATTTTTGCCGTGGTGAGCTATTTGAGGAGTAAAAAGCCTTCTTACAGAGACGAGCAGAAATCGATTTTGTTTTTCCTTGTTTAACAAAAGGCTAACAAGTCTTGCTTATGATACCATTGTCTGTGAGGCATTTGTCATGGAAGTTATTGCCCAGCAGTAGCAGCAGACTTTTTGAAGACTATGGATTTATATGCCAGAGGGGACAAAAAACAATGTGCTCTGCTAGAGATACTTTCTGTACAAATTGAAAAGCACATAGAATACTGAACTTTCTAAGATTCATTCTTAGATCACAGAATCATTTTTCACTTAGGTTGAAAAGATCTCCAAGATCATTGAGTCCAACCTTTGATCACCACCTTGTTAATTAGGCCAAGGCACTAAGTGCCACATCCAGCCATTTCTTGAACTCCTCCTGGGATCGTGACTATGCCACCCCCCTGAGCAGCCACCTTTTCACTGAAAAAATTCCTTCTGATATTCAACCTGAACCTCCCCTGGCACAGCTCAAGGCTATGTTCTCTTGTCACTAGTTGCCAGGGACAAGAGGCAAATCTCTGTCTTGCTACATCCTTTCAGACAGTTAAATTACTTCTGAAGCTGACAGGTCCCTACCAAGTAGGAACCATGCTGGTATTTGCCTGATGTAGTAAACGTTTATTTTTTCTTTCATTTTCTTGGTTATTAATATTAAACTAATATTTTTTTAATATTGGCTTATGTATAACTAGTTGGGTTTTTTTAGTGAAGTCAATGAGCATAACCAGACAAATGCATCAGGAATGGAGATTCGCTATTGTCTGACAATGTCAAGAAACTTGATGCCATTTGACCTGTTTTATCCAGTGTATATATATGTGCAAGTCTATATTCTTGCTTTAATGCATCAAATATCAATAATCCCAAGCAGCTACAATTTATTGTCAGAACAGTATTCAATTAAGATTTTGGTTGGTTTGATGTTATTAATTACTTGCTGCTTGATCAGCTGTGAGAATTTTCCCTAGAAAATGACAGGAATTAAAATCCTATAAGATACACATTATCGGTTACTTTTTAAAAGACCAAATCCATTGATTTTTTTTTTTGTGTTTAAGAACCTCTTCTCTGTGATACATCTCTGGCTAATAACTACCCAGTCATTTAACATAAGGAGACTTGGAAGCGATCATGCATTATGTGTAGACATTAGATGATAGCAATATTATTTTTTCCTCAGCATTGTGTTTCTCTGATATTACAGAATCAATTCAGTTGGCAAAGACCTCTGAGATCATCAAGTCAGAGCTTTGACTGAACACCACCTTGTCAACTAAACCACAGCACTGAGTGCCGTGTCCAGTCTTAAACCCCTCCAGGGACAGTGACTCCACCAGCTCCCTGGGCAGCCCATTCCAGCGTCCAATCACTCGTTCTGTGAAGAAAATCCTCCCAATGTCCATCCTGAACCTCCCCTAGCGTAGGTTTAGACCACGTCCTCGGGTCCTATTGCTGGCTGCCTGGCAGAAGAGGCCGATCCCCATGATACTATAACTCCTCTCAGGCAGTGCTAGGGAGTGACAAAGACTCCCGGGAGCCTCCTCCTGTCCATGCTAAACCCCAGCTCGCTCAGCCGCTCCTCACAGGACCCTTCGCTCTCCAGACTCGTCCCCAGCTCCGTTTCCCTTCTCCGGACTCGCTCCAGCCCCTCAGTGTCTCCCCTGAAGTGACGGGCCCCGGCGGGAGGCAGCGCTGGCGGTGTCGCGGCACCCGCGGGGCTCCGGGCCCGTGCTCCAGAGGCTCGGTGGGGCTCCGGGCCGTGCTCCAGAGGCTCGGTGGGGCTCCGGGGGTTCGGCAGCAGCGGTCCCAGCGGCGCAGCTCGAACCGCCCGCGGTGAGTGCGGTGAGTCCGCCGGGCCGGCAGGGAGCAGCAGGGCGCGAGCGCGGCCCCGCCCCGCCGGGCAGGGCAGGAGCTGCGGCTGCGCGGCGCGCGCGGCCTTTTCCCGTTTGCTGCGGAGAGCAGTCGTTGTGCGGAGCGGGCCCCGGCCTGAGGGACCGGACAGTGCCTGGCACGATGGTCGGTACCGGCACGGGGGGGCTCGGCGACATCGCGTCCGTCGTTCCGCGCCCGCCGCGCAGCTCTGCGCGCGCGGATGGAGCCCGATTGTCGCGGGCTCGGGGCGGCCGCCCGGCGCCGGCGTGGCAATGGCTGCCATTCTGAAGGGGCTGCGCCGCGGGCGGCTCGAGGGGCGCCGGCGGGGCCCGGCCCGGCCCCGTTACCGGCTTCGCTGCCTCTACGGGCCGCGTCCTGCGGGGTCCCGCCGGCAGCGGCTGGGTCGGGGCCGAGCCGCGCGGCCGGGGCTGGTACAGCCCCCGGTGCCCTGCAGCAGCCGCGCCGGGCCCCGGGCTGCGGGTGTCGGACCGGCTGAGGGCGGGGGGCTGCGCGGGAAGCGGCTCCGTGGCAGAACGAGCCAGAGAAGGCACGGCTGTGCGGGAGTGTCAGGAAATGAGCACGGTCATTGCTCCTGTCCGTGCGGACGGGCCTTTGGTTAAAAGATACTTTGATAAAAGATAGACTTGGGTTTTCTCTTGAAACATTAGCTCCTGTGCAGGGGTAAAATTTACGGGGTTTGATGTGCCGGGTGGTTTTTTTCCATTTCATTTTTATGGTGCTCTTTTTATCTAAACATACAAAAAAAATCTGTGTAATTCCTGATTGCACTGTGGTTTTATTCGTGGCACGTTTAGTTAGAATGGTGTTGGCTTACAGGGTTATATGTTAATAACACGTAGTTTATGTTTCCTATCCAAGGGGTTTGTGAAAGTTGTCAAGAATAAGGCGTACTTCAAGAGATACCAAGTGAAATTCAGGAGAAGGAGAGGTATTATTAAATTGCCTGTAATACACAATTAAATGTCCTTGGTGAATATTCCTAGTTTGTGCACGCATTTTGCACACTGCAACTGTTGTTTTTCAGAGGGAAAAACTGACTACTATGCTCGGAAACGTTTGGTTATTCAAGATAAAAACAAGTACAACACTCCTAAATACAGGATGATTGTGCGCGTTACCAACAGAGACATCATCTGCCAGGTAAGGCCCGCGGTGTTTGCTGCTTACCTGCCAGCCTTGCCAGGGTGAGGGCAGCACAGAGGGGGAGGCTTGGAGCACCCAAGGTTTCTTAGGCCGGATCTGCACAGTGTTTGTATTGTAAAGTAGCTCCTTAGAGGAGGACAGTCTTCAGTGTTACTACAACTTCAGTAATAAACCATGTGCGTTGCAGAAAAGGAGTTTCACAAGTGTTAGCACTTTTGCTGTGAGGTTATTTGTTGTGTAAGATTGTACTGCTGTGATGATTCTGGGCTAAGTAGAACATTTTTGGGAGAGGGAAGATGTCTCTGGGTTTGTTTTTTTGGGGTTTTTTTTGCTATAATGAAAGGGTTTCAAAAAGAGGCCTTTTTTGCTTGGCTGAAGACAGCCATGTTGACAGTGTGACCTGTTAACCTGCATTGGCTTGTGCTGTATCTAGAGGTGCCTTCTCTCTTGAGTTCTGTTTCCGTGTTGTGGCTCACGTGAAGCTCTGAGGCCTTATGATGGCTTTCCTGTGAGATGGAAGGAGGCTTGTAAACAAGAACAGTAGGCACTTTTTTTGTGGTCATTACTATGCAATTGTGTGTAGCATCATATGCAGTTCGTCACTGTGGCTCACTTTTCTTGTTTAATTTTTAGAATGCTTTGACTAATTTTGAGGTTTAAAACTTGGGAATGCCTGTTTTATAATAAATATATGTCGTTGAACTCCAAAAAGAAGCAGCTAAGTTTAACTTGGTTTTTCACAGAGTAGTTATCTGATGAGAACAGTTTAGTCATTAATGAGGTTATTTTATCTTTAAAACAGAAAACAAAAATTAGTGGTTGCAGGGGCTACATGTGACTGATAGTTCCTTTCCAGTATGTCAGAATCCTGCAAAAATGGGACAACATGTGGATGTAGAGAGGAGGTGTGAGAGTCAAAAGGAGAAGGTTCCATACGTGAAAGGAACAGCAGAAACAAATCTGATTGTCCTGCTGTCCCACAGGAGACCCTGGGATGGTGATGGTCTCCAACCATGATTAATAAAATCATTCCATAAGGTTACTGACAGCGTTGCCATGCTGCTTGTATTTTTTGAGATCTATCAGAAAGTGGAACAGAATTCATCCCCATTCATAATGATTCTTGGAAAGCAAAGGTTGGTCTTGAATTTCTGGCCTCTCGATTGATGTGGAAAGGTGGTTACCAGTTGTTGCTGACAGACATTTTAGCTGGTCTAATACAGGTTTGAATTCTTTGTGTCTTTACTTGAGGAGATGATGACTCCTTTTGCAGAAACAAACAAACCATGGGATGGGGCAGAACAAACAACCCCCCAACAAACCAAAGCAGCACCACTCCTTGAGCTCGCATGCAGAGGTTGGCAGTTTTTGCTCTCTCAGGAGCAGCATTCATGTTGGCTCGAGTAGGTGTCGGAGGAAGCGAGGAGCCCCAGCGGAGCCCTAACGTTTGTCTGTTGGCAGATTGCCTACGCCAGAATCGAGGGGGACATGATCGTGTGCGCTGCCTACGCCCACGAGCTGCCCAAGTACGGCGTCAAGGTGGGCCTGACCAACTACGCTGCCGCCTACTGCACCGGCCTGCTCCTGGCACGCAGGGTACGTACGGCCGGCCCTGGGGCTGCTGCTCTCTGCCCTGCCTCCCTCAGGCAACAGGGAGACCGCTTCCTGCGGAGCTGTCAGCCCACTGAGCCTCTGGGCTTCTCACCATCGCAACTGTTGCTCTACCGGCACAGATTTCATGTGTCTTGTGACCGCCAAGTCAGAGGGAGGGTATGACAGCATGGAGTGTCAGCTCCAGCAGCCCACTTTCATACTTCATCCCTTAAGTTTGGTGGAGAAAGGGAGGGAGGGAGGATAAAAATGTAAGAAACGCATCTTGTAGAGTTTGAAAATATGTAAACAACAGCCATCCATTTTCCACAGGGGTTCATGAATCAGTTCAGTGGTGTACCTGTAGGAACAGAAGGTTGGAACTTAACGAACACACTTACAATGGTGGTTGTTAAGAAGCTGATTAGTATTAGCTTACTAATATGTACCCAATTATAGTAAGCTAATTAGTGTTAGCCTACTAATATGTACCCAATATTAGTATTGGGTACATACTTTTTGTAAAGAAATTGGTTAAAAATATGATCCTACTGCAAATTCACATTTTAAAGTAGTGGTAATTCTAAATTATTATCAATAATAATTCTAAATTATTATCAATAAATGGAGGGAATTTCAAAAGTGTTTTCTTTTCCCACAGCTTCTGAATAAATTTGGCCTTGATAAGATCTATGAAGGCCAAGTTGAAGTCACTGGTGACGAGTACAATGTGGAAAGTGTGGATGGCAAGCCTGGTGCTTTTACATGCTACCTGGATGCAGGTCTTGCCAGAACTACCACTGGAAACAAAGTCTTTGGTGCTCTGAAGGGTGCAGTGGACGGGGGGCTGTCTATCCCTCATAGGTAATGTGTGTTACAAAGAATTTCTTTGGGGTTAGCCTAAGATGCTTCTGTATGTGACAGTCTACTTAGACTAATCAATTTATGCTGAAATAATTTTGTACTGA
The DNA here is from genome assembly GCF_017590055.1 of Onychostruthus taczanowskii. Taxonomy (NCBI): domain Eukaryota; kingdom Metazoa; phylum Chordata; class Aves; order Passeriformes; family Passeridae; genus Onychostruthus; species Onychostruthus taczanowskii. The sequence goes on from NW_024504786.1 coordinate 15,457,742, forward strand.
TGTGGTAATGGCTATGTAATTAGATTCTGGGTTTGGAGGTTTTTTGTTGGTTGGTTTTTAATCTACAAATGCAATTCTGATAGTTCTGGGAATCTTTACAACTGTCAAGATGTTATGAAACTTGTAGAAACTAAAGAACTACCTTGTTGCTTTTACCAAAAATCAAGTGAATGCTCTTATCACATCTTCAAGGGGTATTTGCTCGGTTTAAGTCTTCACCAAGTTGGGTGTAGGTGTTAATTTCACTGTGAAAAAATTACTTACCAGGTACAAACCCACTGGTACTTGCTGCAGTTGTCAGTACAGCAGTAAGTCTGAGCAGTCCACCTTCATCTAGAATTTCCACATGGGTATTTTGACTGTTACTTAACACTGATATTACAGCTGAGTGCTGCTTTCTGCTAGCAGCAGTGGAGGAAAGAAACTATTGAGATCTTTTGTGTGTTTTCCTACTCTCTCCCACGCTGTCCTATTCTTGGCTAATTGTCCAGTTTTTTTGAGTTGGCTGCTACGTGATGATACTTGCAGTGACTGAACGCGCTGTAGTTGGTCCATGGCGTGTGAATGATGTACTGCAGTGTTTCAAGACGGGACTGATGGCAGCTGAGATGAGCTTAAAACTTCTAGGTTTTTTTTTTATGAGAGGGTCCTATCTCTCAGTTTTCTGTAGGAGTCATTTCAGTGTGTACCTTAGCCTCTGCATTAGAGCCTTAATGTGACTGTACCTGCTGTTTGACAGCACCAAACGTTTCCCTGGCTACGACTCGGAGAGCAAAGAGTTCAATGCTGAGGTTCACCGCAAGCACATCATGGGCCAGAACGTGGCCGATTACATGCGGTACCTGATGGAGGAGGATGAAGATGCCTACAAGAAACAGTTCTCCCAGTACATAAAGAACAATGTAACACCTGATGGGGTAAGATTCATCCAGCTGGAGCTCAGGAATTTAGATAGAGATTGCTGATAGGGACTTCTCTAATCATGCAAATAAGTCTGATATGTAAAATTATGTGACTCATGTTGTATGTTACCCATGCAAAGAAAAATTTTTTTTCCTTCATTTAAGGGCTCTAATATTAGTGTAGAACTTCTGAAATTGGGACCTTTTTGCCTGCTGTGAAACTTTATATTCTGCCTATAAGTCAGACTTACAGGACCTAAATATGCGCTGGACCACTTTCCCCCCTTCCCAATAAACTAAATTAGAAATTTCTGCACAAACTCTCTACTCTTTCCTTATCCTGCCCCACAGCCTGTCATTTCTGCAGATGTAGGGCTTATAACAGTGGGTGAGCATGTGGTTGTGGGTCAAATCTGTGGTACTGCTTGTGTGACCCTAGAAGGAGTTCTGCTATTCCAGGTGATGTATTCAGAGAGCCCAAGGTAGCATTCATGAAAGTCTAGACTGTAATACACTTTATTTTAGTACTGCTTCACATTTTAGAATTAGTAAAATGCTAGAAGATAAGTAAGAATACAGAGGTGGTTCTTCTAGTTTTTCCAAGTATTAAACTCCTTCCAGATGGCTTGTCCTGCTGCCTGTAATATTCTTGCTTGGTTGTCCTAGTAAGTGAGCTTGGAGCTTTAAAACACAGCTCCCTCATATCCCCTTTTTAGGCTATAGCAAACTTCATGCTCTATCCTTTAATTTCCATGGATTTTGGGGTTTTTATAAATTCACCTAGTTGCTAGTTTTTTCTAACAAATTATAAAAAGAAAGTAATGCAAATGCCAGCTTCATCTGCTTTCTAAACAAATACTAGTTGTAGCTTTTATTCAAATGAAGCGAGTCTAGAATTTAGGTCACTATATAGACAATTGCTCTTTGTACATCTAAAAAGTTAGTCACAGCTGAGATCTAGTGGTCTTAATTAACCACCAGCAAAGATATTCTTAAAATTTGTGCCATTGTGGAGCCAGAGCTGCCTTGGGATAGAGCAGCATTATTGCATGCCTGGGGACAATGCAAGCACAGGGATCTTGGATTTCTGATAAACCTACAATTGAACCACTATGGTAAATTTAATTTTTTCTTTTTTCCCCAAGATGGAAGAAATGTATAAAAAAGCCCATGCTGCTATACGGGATAATCCAGTCCATGAAAAGAAACCCAAGAGAGACGTCAAGAAAAAGAGGTAAAATTCTCATTCTTTTTGACATCTGTGACCTCTCTGTTGGAGATACCTTAGTTACAGTGGAACAAGTAATGCAGTTTTGCAGTTCTGTCATTAGTTATGTCTTCTGGACCAGATTAAGATACAAGCAGTTCTGTATCACTTCAGAGTTAAATTTAGCAGTAGGAATATAAAATTCAAGAGCTCTTAGCTATTTAAAAAATCAAAGTGCAGAATGTTTGTGGCTTGAATATCTGGAACAGTGTGTACCTTCAGGTCCCAGTGTTTTCGGTGGGAAAGCTGCTTCTCTTCAGCTGAGAGCTCGTTGACTATTTTGTCAGTAGCAAACTGCTTTGATTTTTAAGGGTGTGTGAGAAAAGAAATCAAGACACAGCTGTTACATTGGGCTTGATAATGTCTGTGCTTCAGTCACAGAGAATACAGAGTTTATCTCTAGAGAAATTAAAAGTGTCTAGCCATGCTTTTTTGTGGTGTTTTAACTACAGCCTTAGATCATTATGAGGAAATAAAGCATGTTACAGAAGTGGGAATACTCTCCACTGCACTCTTAATCACAGTTATGTCGCACTGCTACTTTTCTGCTTTGGATCTACTGCACACTGTGCTTCCATTGCAGATGGAATTGTCCCAAGATGTCTCTTGCCCAGAAGAAAGACCGTGTTGCTCAGAAGAAGGCCAGCTTCCTCAGGGCCCAGGAGCGCAGAACAGAGAGCTAAGACAACTTCCACAGTTTTCTGTGAAGCTTTGGAAAAAGTGGCAATAAATTTATTGAGGAAGCAACTGCGTAAGACCAGCTTATTTATATAGTTTATAAAAAGAGAGAATATTTTTGTTCTTTTTTATTTTTTTATTAGGTATTCTGTACCTGAAAGGGTTTTTTCTCCCCTCTCAAATTCCTGTGTGAATTGAGTTTTCACAGAGAAGAGAGGTCACAGACTTCAAAGACCAAGGCTGCTGCATCAGAATTACTTCTATAAGAAGGAGGAAGTAAATTTGATTAATTTTTAGCATGGTTAGTATCAAGGACTAAGTATAAGAGTTTGCTGCTTCTAACTAGAGAAAAATTTAATTTTTTTTTTTAAAGGCTGTACCTGTATTTCACAATTCTTTCAGCATACTTCATGTTTGGGGGAAGTCTGGATGTAGCTTTGGAAAAAGCCAAGAGCAGTCACAATAGGTTCTAAAGCCTCTGCCCAAAGGTAACCTCAGGCTTTCAGGCACTTATCACCTCCAAGCTTTGGCTGCTACTGAAACAGATACTGTCTTGAACTGAGTATTTCACATTATTAACTTGATAAGAGAATTCACTTTAAGTTGCATATACGGGGGTAGGTACAGAGGCAGTGTTAAGGAAACATTAATGAGACTCCCTGGTACTTACACACCAGGGCCTTTCCCCTTGACTCCCCACACACTCACCAGACCATGTTCCCTTCCAGTTCACCCCTAGGGTTCCCTTAGCAGAGCCCAGAACATCTGGTTCCACAAGGTAGTTTATTCCTGGTGCAGGAACAACTGGAGATGGTTCCTCTGAGGAGCACCCCATGGCTTTTATACCCTCACACTCCCTCCTCTTCCCCTGTTGCCTGACTGCACTTTCTCACTCTTCCCCTGCCTCCCCTCTCCATCTCCATCCACCTCACCAAGCACCAGCTTTCATCTTCTCCTAAAGGGTGGCTCCCTCCCAGAGCCCAATCTGTGTTTCTCTCTGCAGCCTGCAGGCTGAGGCACCTGGAAGAGAAGTGTTCCTCACCAGCCTAGTCCTGCCCTGGTCCTTTCCCTCGTCTGCTTCACAGGCACTTCTGTGTGCCAGTAGGTTTCCACTAGACTGAGAAAAACTGTTTGCACAGTTTAAGCACCGGTAAAGTAGGCTACATGTAGGAATGTTTTGCTCTAAGATACTGGTAGTTGGTGTAAATACTGCTATTGAAAAAAAAGAGGCCTGTGATTTATTGTAAACAAAAGTGTATATTTTTTCCCAATGAAAGCTTCAACTTTATGCAACAGTAATAAAAATGAAGATTGTGTACAACAAACTGCACTTTTAAACATATTCTCCAGGTAAGATACCCAATGACCTTGGGTATTTGAAGTAATCTCTGCCCAAACAGCAGTCACTGTCAGATTTTTTCACAAGAACGTGACCACTTACACTTTTAGTGCATTGCTGGTTACAAATACAAATACTTTTTAGTTCATAGCTGGAGCACATTAGCAAGTTCAAGACAATAATTAGCATGAGCATAGTATTTCTTAAACTAAAAGGCTGATGTTCACAAAACAATCTTAACCCAAGCTGCATATTATTACATCTGGTATGGAGAAATTACTTTATTGTGGTCCTGTACTCCAGTGTCATCATTCTAGGAATGCATTTAAGACAGGATACTTAGAGCAGTTAACCTTTCAAATACTTAAAACTTGTTCTTAACTCTGCTGAAAATGAATTAAGGGGCCAGGATTCAGAAGTATACAGATGACTGCCATTAAAATCATAAAGATTGGACAACTTCATACCTAAAGCATTTATCAATTAAACATTCAACAGGTAAGTATTGAGCATGTATTCAGGTGTATTATGGACATCCAATTCTGCATAATTATGAACACAGATGTAAATCTGAAAAATACAAGGGTGAAGATTAAAGGTGGTAGAGTGGTCATGCTTTGTGGAGTGCCAGGATCAGGTGATGTTTATTTACTCATGACTTGAGTCTTGACAGTGACTCATAGATGCTACTAGAAAGAAAGAATAGTATCACACTGCAGCTCACTTAGTAACAGCTAGGAATGAGCTGGAAAATATCTCACAGGCTCGCATTTAAGCAATATTGCACGATCCTGAACAATCCAGCTTCTGTCCTAAAATTCAGGTCTAGCTCTTTTTTATGTATTTCCTGCAGTAATTAAGAAGATTGAAGTACAGGTCTGTAGCTAAATGTGGAAGGACAGTTAAGAGACAAGACTATCCACAACTATTAGTTGTTTCTCATGTCATACAGTAGATTCCTGCACTATGCAAACTTTTTTTTTTTTAACTGGTTGGACACATCTGCTATTCAGTATTTTTAAAAATTCAGTTTCCATACTGTAGCTTAGTCCACAAAGTCCTTGCTTTTCACTGTTTGCTACAGCTTAATTTGGGTTAAAGGTTTTCACTGAAGTTTTGAAACAGATGCTGGTATTGCTGCTAAACCATATAGATGACTTCAAGAAGTAATACTCTAAAATGGTTGGCTCCCACAGGGCTCACTGTACAATGACTTAATTAAAAATGCTGAACTACTTAAACCAAGACGTAGGCATGAGGTAACAATGTGTAAACAGATTCTGATTTGTCTCATATTACAATCTAGCCATTCTAGAATAAAATTCTCATTTCCCACAGTTGAAAATTATTTAATGTGCAAATTCTGCCATGCTAAGGTATTAGTAAACTTCAATCTCACAGTTCACTTTATTCATAACAGCAGCTTGGACTTGGACACATTACTTGCAGTAGTGGTGATTCTTCATAAAACTCCTTAGGAAAAAAATCCACTGCAGGTATTTCACAAGTGAGCAATGTTTTTCACAAAAATGGAGGATGTACCCTCAGCTGATGTGGCACAGTGAACACTTTCATCCTGTTCAAGATCTGACAAAGTGCACAGAACAGTCAAGCATGCAGAGTTCTTGTTTCTGTAACACAGCATTGAACACCAGAAGGACTTCTGGCCTCTGCCGGGTCATTCAGTGGCATGTTCATTCTTTGAGAAGCCCTGTCCCCAGTTATGGACTGAAGGGCAGGACTGAAAGAACCATTAATAAAATCTGAGTAAAGAAATATCTTTTTAAAAAGGTGCAGATTATTTTTATTAAATGTCTTAGGCCACCTCTAGTGGCAGGCATCAGTATTCTCTTCTGCTGGTGGAGAAGCTATGAATCATTTGTATGAGAAATTTTCTTCCACAGTAAAGTTTTTAAGTTATTGAGTATTAAAGAATGCTCCATTTCCATCTGATTTGCTGTGACTTTAAGGGCAATGCACAAGTACAGCTGTTTCTCTAGTTCTTCATGGATATCAGAAGGAGCACCACGAAGCAGATAGTCTTTGAGGAGCTGACAGGCTTTTGCTAAGTTTGGCTGAATTACTTCAGTGGTACATCTCATTTTGCTTTGGTCACATAACGTTCTACAGTCTGTACCATAAATGCAGTCCAAATCTGAGTCGCACTGGCGATCTTTAATTATTTCCTTCAAATTAATTTCTGGCACTATTTTTCTCATGTCCATCATTTTCAAATCATATTTTTCGTTATATCCCAAGTTTTTGGCACTTGTATCACACATAAGAAAGTTTCCATAAGGTCCGTGGAAAATATCTTCCACAAATTCTAAAAGCCCTATAGCTATTTTTGCCTTTCTTGGCCATGATGGCGTGAACCACTGGTCCATGCTTCTTCTGAAGCCAGAGGGAATGAGAAGTTCTATAATCCATGGAAGGCTGATTCCATAGAGAGAGGTATATTCAACTCTTTCTGTCACATAGAGATCCCCACAAAAACCCATCAGCTTGGGAGTATGTTCTTTATCCTGCAAGATCACCATTAACAGAAATTCTTCTAGCTGCAGGAGTGCCCATGCAGATTTTGCCTCTGGCAAAGAGACCCTTCCATCTTTGTTTCCATCAGCAAAAGACAGGATGAGATTAACCAGTTCTGAAAGATTCCCTTGTTCACCCAGTTTTGCCTGAAAGCAACAAATGAAAAAGATTAAGTCTGACTTTGTTAACTACTCCCAATCCATCTGTCATGCTGCTTCCTGTTACTCTGCTTCTATGAATAATAGGAATAACTGGGTATGTTGTGATTTTCATTGGTTATGGATGTAACAGGACCTGCCATCAGCTGCCTGCAGAGCTTCCTTTTTGTTCTGTTTTCATAGGCACTGAGCATACAGTCTTTTGAAAGAACTACCTTTCTCTGCACTTCAAAATGCAAATATTAAAATTCAATCATTGTTCTTGATCGGAGCAGTCTTTAGAAAAATTGTATCATGTAGCTTGGTCAATGTTCTCTAAGAAAAAGTATGAAGAATTCAAAAATTTAGATCAGGTTTAGTTTTCAGCTGATTAGACCTTACAAATGTAGAGGAATAATGTTATGAATTACATTTTGTCCAGTTATTAAAGGTACCAAGACAAAACAGAGTAAAAATCCCATAATTACACTGAAATGCTTAGTTTTGTTATTTGATGCAACCACCTCCATTGTAGGACTACAGAGAAAAAAGTCATTGCTGGAATCAGAACTGTTCCATTTTCAGCTAGGCAGGTCAACTTTTTGCAAATTTTCCTAAAAACTACCCTAACACACCTGCTGCTCACCATTGTTAGAGACAAAGCTGCTGTAATGCATGATAACTGACATCAGCCTTACATCATGTTTTCTATACCAATACTAGCAAAATATAGACATACAAGATGAATGCCATTTAAATTCCATCATTTAAAGAGTAAGGAAAAAGCCCTGATAATTAGTTACTTCAAATTCAAGATAAGCATCTCTGGGAAAAACTATTTTTGTGCTGATTATTTTTCTAGCATATCCTTGAACAAGGCTCATACAATGGGGTATATTCTATATTCTCTCCAGCTTCAAGAAAACAAGCAGTTCTGTCAAAATAGAATAAATTAGAATATACTTACTTTAAAAAGACCATATACCATTTCTTTGAATTTCTCAACAGTGGTTCCTCTTGTTGGTTTATCAAATAGGACTATTTCCTTCCTTGGTTCTGGGTCAGTACCAAAATCAAGTTGAGCAGCTTCTTCCATCTGGCATTTTATAACACTTTGCAGATTTCCCCAGATTCCTAAATAGATCTTTGAAGAAAAAGAGGAGAAAAGGTATAAAACCCTGTAGAAGTCCATCTGAAGACCACCTGTCCTCCAGCCACTGCTTTAAGAGTCACCACAGATCAGAAACTGAATCCTGCATGCAGAACAATGAATATGGCAATTTGAACAATGGCAGCTCCAAAGACAGCCCACTGCTGTGGGTACTCTGGAGACACTGCACTGTCAAAACACAGACAGCTTCCCAAACAGCAGACTGGGTACACTGCCACCCTTGCATAGCTTGTTACGAGGCTGCTGCTGCTACTGGTGATGCAGGATAGCAGAGAAAGCAGTGTGATGTACACGGTGTGCAAGTCTGGCAGACTGTGAAAGGAGATATTGTATGTGTACATGTCGTATAAAATAACCATACACCCCTCTACATACAGGACTAATTTCTATTATTGGATATAGGTGCATATTATATATATTCATTTGTATTACAGTGTATCTTTGTATAGGTGTGTATATATATGGGGAGGTGTATATATATATATATATATATACACACACATACACACATACACTCACACACACGCTCTGCCTGTCACAGCAAATAAAATTTGAAATAATCTGTATTAAACAGATTCAACTTGCTGACACTAAGGTCTACCTGACGTTCCAGACAGTGACATTTCAGTGGGAAATAATAAAACTAGGTTGGATGAGTAAAGCCTTACCTGGTTATTGGGCTTTGTTGACAAACATTTTCCAAAATACAATGTTTCTTTAGCACAAAGACTACTACATGCTGATCCATCAATAACACCAGTCTTGTATTTATCACACTGAAACAAACAGGGAGAAATATATTTCACAAACTGCCTAGGAAAGGAGGCAACAACTGTATCTCTTCCAACACCTGAGTCTTGAAAGAAAAACCTAAGAAAAAAATTTAATAACCCTATGCCAAAATATCGTTAAGAGATACAACAGGTTTTATCTGAAGTAACAGAAGTTGTAATCTTACATGATGGAGTATGAGAATTTGATTAAATCACATGTGGCACAGACTGAATTAGTCAAACACTTCAGAAAGCTGTACTAAATACACTCACTATTATTTTCCTACAGTCATGGCCTCTGCAGAGTTCTGTGTAGGTGGAGTACTGAACATACATAACCCAGCTGCCAACAAACACGACCAACCAGGAGATGAAGAGATACTTGATCCGCACGTACGACAGACGGACCTAGAGCACACAAAGAGAAAATACCATTTGTAATTCACTGAGCAGCACTACATTTACTATTGCATTTACTATTTCATCTCTAAAGAATTTGACTTCCACAGTGATAAAATAAGCAGACTGCATTATATGGAACATTTGCTTCCTTCAGTGAGAAAACTGACAGGGGAGGTCAGTTTGATGTATGTAAGTGGAAGGAAAATTGAGACACAAATAAATAGAAGAAAAGGTATCAGACCCTTACGGGGCAAGCCAGACTGCAGGAACCAATTTGATCAAAATCATAAACCCCCAGTGCTCAATTAAGAGAATTTTTTTCTAAGACCAGTTACCTATGTTCCACTCATGGTAAATCAAACCAAACAAACTGGGAATTTGGTCAAAAAATAATCTGTGTTAATGTGTAAATATGCAATATAGAGATACAATGAGCAGGATTGATATCAGGGTCAGGTTCCATATGCTGAAGTCTCCGACTCCTTCCTTGAAATTAAGAACTGAGGGAGAGCTAAGTGTCTTACAAAGTAGGAGGTTTTTGATCTTTTCCTTCTTTTTTTTTTTTTCCTCCTCCTCAGAGTCTGGTGTGCTAACAGGAGGATTTTCATATTCACATCAGGATCAGAAAGTAACTAGAAGATCAGGATCAGCTTTAGCAGCAGGATACAAGGAAGTGCAGGAGAGCAGCTATGTTTGGTCAGTATAAGATCCATTTCTATCAGTATCCTAATCTTCAGCAATAGCTATAAAAATATGCTATTGAAGACTGATAACATTTGATATATTATCAAATACACCAAGTGTGCTCCCAGTTTCCCCTAGAAGAACTTATTAAGCCAGATGTGATACTCTATATTTAGTAAATCTCAAATCTTTCACTAATTTACCAGATTCCCTTAAAAATCCACATAAGCTTTTAGCATCCACAACAAACTTCAGCAATTAATTCACAGGTCTACTATCCACTACCATGGTCACGGACTGGACTTTATTTTGCTGAAGTCTGATTTATATTAGCTTTGTTTGAGACCCCCTAGTTCATGTATTGGAAGAGAAGAATGAACAATCTCTGTCCCCATCTGACATGATTTTGTAGGCCTCCATAACACACCTCCCTGTGATCTCATCTCTTTTGCAAATTGACAGGTTCTAACTTGACTGTACATCATGGAGAAATTATTTCCATTTGGAAAATGTTCCAAGAAAGATAGTAATCATGATCAGTTTTGCCATCACATATGTACACAGAACTGCAGCAGATGCAAATAAGCAACTTTTTTTTTTTTTTTTTAACCAGAAAGACTAGAGTAATATATTAGTATTTATTAAAATATAACAAACAACCAGCATGCATTATAGCCTTTTTTTTGGAAACAAAAAATCCAGAAAGAGTCAGTTTCAAAAGACCCAAAGGTGATTCCAATCCATAAAGCTGTGGTCCTGCCACATGCCTCAGCTGTGCATCCCTACTCCTACACACCTTCACACACACTCACTTGACAAACTTAAAACTACCTGGTTAAAAAAGGATAGAGCTACAATTAACTTTTATTCCAGTGATTTTTTTAGAGAGAGGTTTTTATACTTTTGGGGTTTTTTTTAAGGTATTTCCAATAACTCCGTTATGTAGCAGAACATGAAGCACAGAAAACTGCTGGTAAAATCTGGGGAAGATCAACAGAAATAAAACTGACAATTTTAGGGAAAGCTGTTTCATGTGTAAAAACTGCTTGGGAACCAAAGCTTCTGGGACAACAAACCCTCTTTATTCCTCAGTGTTTCTTGCTGAATCCTTCCATGAATCTTTACAATACACTTTAAACCAAAGTGCTGTTAATTAAATTTTGTATTATTGTATCCATTTAGTACAACCCAGAGACCAGCAGCAGCCGGCAGGCCTCAGGACCACTGCAGAATATTGACCATTCTCCCAGTATGGATACTGTGTATATTGTCCTCCTCCTTAGGCTGAAAGAGAATGTACTTGAGACTGAAAATCCTCCCCAAATGCCATCTGACTACATCATGTATTTGGCAGGAAGTTCCAGAGAAGCTAGATTTATTTTGAGCTCAGCACTGTGCCAATGGAGTCATGCAGCTTTTGACTTGCAGAAGTTGCCCAGCCAGTTCAGACATGGACAAGAGTATCCCTCTGCTTACAGACAACCAAGGCTCCACTCTCTGGTTCAAAGGGAATTACTTTTTCAATAAGGACTTCCTCATCAAGTTCAGCAAAAGGCATGATCATTATTTGATTTCTTCCCATCCACTGCCCTCCCAAATTCTCATTTCTCCCCAGAACGGGTGTGTGAGCATTGACACATGTAGCTCACTTCAGCTGGCACAGCCACACGCTGTCCTGCTGAGGGGACAGGGCTTTACTGAGCTGCTCTGGTCACACGCTGAGGGACCCTGAACACAAGGACTTACACTGCTGTGCAGGGCACTGGAACACGTTTCTGAGCAAAAGCCCCAGACAGCATTAGGGAACAACACATATAGATGGACTCCATTTGAAACTCTGACAAACTGCCAGGAAACTTGTCATAAGAACATTTTTAGGGCAACAGAATGACAGAGTTCCAAAATTACCAAAAAAAGGAAGAAAGTGTTCAAAACAAGCAAACAGTTCCTTTTTTCAACTCTACTCTTCCATGAAGACTTAAATATGAGCCAAGGACTTCAAGAATGAGGGAAGCACTTGCAATGCTTGATGTTACAGATTCAACTTCTTCCATCACTTGTATATTCTGCTAAGTCATATGCACTGAATAATAATTAGACATTCATCCCCTGAAATAGAACTGGAAAACCACTTCTGGCAAAACTCAAGCCTGGATGCACTCCAAAGCATATGGAGAGTAGTGAATCAACATGCAACATAACTTGACAGATTTTTGGTAAGTGTACTTTTTATTTAAAACACTTCTATGGTTGAAGAGTATGAAAGTGTTTCTTTGTTTAATAGTAGAGAGCTTAATTCTGGAAAGTATTACACATAACCATAGTGTAGTAATCTCCAAATCAGAATTGCTTGCTCCATTTGTGTTACATACTTGCAATAGAAAAGGACAGATGAAAAAAAGTAGGCCAATCATGTTAGAAATTCTGTTTTGTTCTCTGTTCAGGTTGATTTGTCTCTCACAGGAGGCGTTTCAGGTAGGCTGACATGATGTCTGAGAGCATTAGCCCACACTGTTTTGGATGCCATGAACAGGACATGTTCACATCTTTAAAAGCAGACAGTGCATGCTTATGATTATGCCAGTGTCTTGAGTTATTTTGTATCCTGAGTAACCAAAGTGAGGAAACAGAGCTGAGGTATCTTTTGAAATAAAATAATGAGCAAGATGGAAAATGGGACATCTCTCCTTTAAAGGTTAAACAGAGCAGAAGGGATTAAAATCTTAGAGCTAAGAGATTATTTAGGAAATTTCTGCTATGTGGGCCTTTAAACTTGCTTATTCTTTGGCCCTTCAAAGACAGTCTCTTGTACATTACTGAAGTCCATGAGGCACCTCTAAAGAGTCTGTAAACTTGATCCAGAATCTATAAAGTCAAACTTCCACACTTGCAAGTGCTCTTTACATGATTTTTGTCATAAGGAATCCTGCTGGTTAGTCCTCAGCTGTAGTTACCAATTGTATTGTGAGGCTATCAGAAAAGAACTTCAGGGCAATGTCCTTTAAATCTGGGACACTAACTCTCCTTGTCAAACAAAATCCCAGTGTTTATCACCCAGCTGTAAAATTGTACAAATAGAATTAAATTATTTTTGTGGTCTTTAGTGGTGTTTAAACGTTGTTCAGGTGTTAGGGTATTTTTTTTTGTTCTGTTTACTATCATTACATGATTTGCAGTCTAAGCAATGGCAAAGTTTTGTACTTCAGAGTTACTATTCTTTATAGTGACAGGACTTCAACATAGACTCAGGGAGGAGTTTTACCCTAACACAAAGTTTTAGGCCAAGCTAAGAGAGCTAAGAGTGTGCCCTGCTCCTTTTACATGAGCTGACACATGGCAGGACATCTTTTTTAGGCTCAAAGATCATCAACTGAGCACCTATGGGTCTTGCACTCTGCACAAAAGCTAAAGCATGCATAAAGCAAAAGAACATTTGCCACAGAATATGTGTTGCAACCCAGCTCATAATATCCTGCTCCCATGAGGGCAGAAAAGCTGGAACAGTATTAAGTTCTGTCTGACAGAACCTGATGTTCTGGCAATTCATTTCACAACATAATGCTCAAGAAGTCTGGAACACCAGCCAGCAAAGGCTGGAATTCACTCAGTGATAACCTGCCACTGTACAAACATCTCCCCTGGTGTGCTCCTTGAAATGCTGCATAGAAACATTGCAAGTCTTTCCACCTTGCCCATAGCCCTCGGTGAGTTAAGTCTACCACTTACTTAGAGAGCATTGGCTCCTTTGGAGACAAATCTCAATAAAGCACTCAGCAATCAGTGTAAATCATGACTACATTTGTCACGTACCAACAGTAACATGCAGTGACAAGAAAAGCCAATATATTGATAGTTGCTGCCATTCTATGGATGCATCAAATATCAACATACATTCACTAACACAGAAAAATATGTTTAAGGTCACAAAGCCACTATTAGTTCTCCTAAAACAAGTCCACAGAATATGCAAAACCACCTCTCAGTATAAAAAAGCATAATCAGAATTTTTTTTTTTAAATCTGCAGTAGAAACAAACATTTAACTTCTTTGGCATTTCTAATAAATAATTTTGCTGTCTTCTTGTTTCTTAGCAGATTTAAAATAACGTATTTTGCTTGAAAGGCCTTAAATTAAATTTTGAGAAGAGCAGAGCAGACTATCATCAGATATCACCATATGATGATAAGAAAAAGACTATCAAGGCAAAGGAGGCAAACAATTTGGAGACTCCTAATTTGAAAGGTAGCGTATAAATTATTAACTCATTTTTATTTGTATTGAGGGCTTTATGCCATGGGAATCCAAATATTGTACAAGTGTCTACTTCAGTAAATAGATCTAGAGTAATCTTTTTTGGTTTAAAATCCAAGTGACCCACAGTTGCAGATACATACTATGAAACAAATACTGAAGATGGCAAAATTAGATCTGTATTCTTCTCATTAAGCATTACATCCCACTCCAGGTACTTCCAGAAAGAGAACAAGATTTCTCCTCATCTGGAACTTTTCCAAATAAGGAGAAATTCAAACATTCAAGATTTTAAAATACACCAATATGAAGTTTAAAATTTTTTTATCCAACAATCACTAAGCATATCAAGAGATGACAAACACATAAGCAGCATGCATAAGAAAAGTAAACATTATTTATCTCCTCAAATTCAACAAATGCTCACCTTTGTTACAATCTAGTTAAAATACAACCCATCTGATAGGGAAAAATCCAGTGGATAAATCATCAAGCTACCACAATGTCATGACTGACTAACATTTCACCACAGAACTTCCTACAACACAACAGCCACGGCACTTCCAACCAAAACATCCTTACTCTGCTAACTGAAGTAACGCAAACGTGTACCTGCATATAGAAATACAAAAGTGTGTCCACGAACATACAAGGAAATGCATGGAGCTGCACTAGAAAAGTGCCCGACATTAATTTTTTAGAAAACACGCAAAAAAGGGCATGAGTTGCTCCTGCAAGCTGTGGTCCATGCGCTGCCAGGATGGATGCCTGCAGCACGGGCGAGAGGTGTAAGGCAGGGGCGCGGAGCTCAGCACGGGGCTCCCGGGCCGCGGCAGTGCCGCAGGTGTCGCTGCCCCGCCGACCGCGCCGTGAGCCCGCGGAGCCGCGGGCCGCCTGCCGCGTAACAGGTCCTGCGCCGGCCGCTCCGCGGAGCGCTGCGCCCGGAGGCGGCGGGAGAGGCCCGATCCCACCGGCGGGCGGCGGCGAGAGGCACCGCGGCCCCGAGGCCGCCGCCACCTGCTCCCGTGCCCCGACACAGCCGGCCGTGCCCGGCGCCGTC